>NW_012104476.1:4079544-4101574 GCF_000951045.1 Mandrillus leucophaeus
CCAAAAGACAGAATAACATTTACTTTAAAGATCTTAACAGACTTTTGTGATTACAGAATCAGGCAACACACCATTCTATAAACCATTCTGTAAAAACAGAATGAGTGTTTTTTTTTTTTTTTTTTTTTTTTTGAGACAGCATCTCACTCAGTCGCCCAGGCTGGAGCACAGTGGTGCAATCTCGGTGCACTCCAGCCTCCAACTCCCTGGCTCAAGTGATCCTCCTGCCTCCGCCTCCCCAGTACTGGGATGATAGGTGTGTGCCACCACACCCAGCTAGTTTTTGGTGTTTTTTTGTAGAGACAAGGTTTTGCCATGTCGCCCTGGCTGGTCTCGAACTCCTGGACTCAAGCAATCTGACCATCCCGGCCTCCCAAAGTGCTGGGATTACAGGCATGAGCCTAGGCCCCTGGGCCCAGAATGGGTGTTCAATGGGCTGAGCAGAAGAGGTTGGTTTTAAAGATAGAAAAGGCCTGAGGAAAGCAGTAACAAAAAGTGGATATCAATTCAAAGTTTCCTGTGAAGGTTAAGACAGAGAGGACTGGCCGGGCGCGGTGGCTCATGCCTGTAATCCCAGCACTTTGGGAGGCCACAGCGGGCTGATCACCTGAGGTCAGGAGTTTGAGACCAGCCTGGCCAACATAGTAAAACCACATCTCTACTAAAAATACAAAAATTAGCCAGGCATGGTGGCCTGTACCTATAGTCCCAGCTACTCTGGAGGCTGAGGTGGTAGGATCACATGAGCCTGGGAGGTTGAGGCTGCAGTGAGCAGTGATCTTGCCACTGCACTCCAGCCTGGGTGACAGAGCAAGACCCTGTCTCAAAAAGAAAAAAACTGCAACCAAGAAGCTTGCAGCTTCAAAATAGACAGGAGTGGCCTCGTGAGGTGACTTGAATAAAAGATGAGGGAGCCAGCTGTGGTGCTATGCAAATATCTGGACAAGAATGTTCTAGACACCGAGCAGCAAGAGGGAAGACCCTCCTGACACCGCTAACCTGTTTAGCAGTAGCAGGGTGGAGCACAGTGGTAGGATCATGGCTCACTGCAGACTCCAAATCCTGGGCTCAACCAATCTCCCACCTAAGCCTCACAAGTATCTGTGACTACAGGCGAGTGCCACCACGCCTGGCTGCTATTTTGCTGTTGTTGAGATTGTGTTTTACTCGTTTTAGTGTTAAATGACAGGAACAACACAGGTTTTTTTGTTTTTTTTGTTTTTTTTTTAAAAGACTTTCCTTGGCAAAATTAAAAGAGAACAACACTATATCAGTCTTTCATTTTTTTTTTTTTTTTATTGTTTTAAACTACTGAAGAAGTCTGGTAACCGTTGCTACACACGTTTCCTTCCCATGGCAAGGCTGAGCCCCAAAATCCAGATCTAAAGATACTCTCCAAGTTGTTTTAGACTACCCCCCGACATGGGATTACACTTATTCCTCTCCACACAGATGACAACTTCCTGGTCTCATATTGCGTAGGATAGCCAGGTGTGGTGGCGCATGCCTGTAGTCCCAGCTATTCAGGAGGCTGAGGTGAGAAGACTGCTTGAGCCAGGAGTTTAAGGATGCAGTGAGCTTTGATGGCACTGGTGAACAGCCACGACATTCCACCCTGGGCGATATAGCAAGACCCTATCTCAAAAAAGTCCCCCAAGAAACAAAAACCACCTAAAAATAAAATAAATACTGTAATACCAGCATTTTGGGAGTCCAAGGTGGGAGGATTGCCTAAGGCCAGGAGCTTGAAACCAGTCCGGGCAACAGCAAAATTCTCTCTCTCTCTCTTTCTGCATCAGAGCACATGTATATTTGTGTGTGTGTATGTATGTGTCTGTGTGTGTGTGTATAAATAAAAATAAAATTTTGTTTTATTTTGTTTTTTGAGATGGAGTCTCCCTCTGTTGCCCAGGCTGGAGTGCAGTGGCGCGATCTTGGCTCACTGCAACTTCTGCCTCCCGGGTTAAAGCGATTCTCCTACCTCAGCTTCCTGAGCAGCTGGGATTACAGGTGCCCACCATCACACCCGGCTAATTTTTGTATTTTTAGTAGAGATGGGGTTTCACCATGTTGTAGTGAGCTGGTCTCAAACTCCTGGCCTTAAGTGATCCACCTGCCTCACCTTCATCACTTGCCAAGTCCTACCCATTCTAACCCTGATAGCTCTTAAATCAGGTCTCTCCACCTTAACCCCATTATCGCTGCTCTAGAGCGCAAGCCTTCAGTGTCCTTTCACTTCCTGAATTTACCATCTTTATGCCCTTGCTCACATTGTGTTCTTTGCCCAAAATGCTCTTACCACTCTCCTCCTCCTTCTGTCTATATGGCAAGTTAAATGGCCCCATATAGTGGTATAGGTCGTTCACTGCACTGAGTCCTGGCTTCAGGTCAACCGTGTCCTCTGAACAAGGCCCACGATGACTTGTGGCCTAGGTCCCAGTTGGTTTTGGGCTTCACCCTGTTTGAGCTCTTGCACAGCAATCCTTTCCCCCTTCACTGTCTGAGAACTTTTTTTTTGAGACAGAGTCTCACTCTGTCACCCAGGCTGGAGTGCAATGGTGCGAACTCGGCTTACTGCAAGCTCCACCTCCCGGGTTCAAGACATGCTTCTCCCACCTCAGTCTACTGAGTAGCAGGGATTACAAGCATGCACCACCACGCCCGGCTAATATTTTTTGCATTTTTAGTAGAGATGGGGTTTCACCATGTTAGCCAGGCTGGTCTCGAGCTTCTGACCTCAAGTGATGCACCCTCCTCAGCCTCCCAAAGTGCTGGGATTACAGGCGTGAGCCACCACACCCGTCGCTGTCTGAGAGCTGATCCTTCGTCCTCAGCCTGAGGCTAGCTCTAGGGGACTGTCCTTGCCCTTGTGTCTCCAAAAGTCCAAGCCTGTGGCCACCTCCCTGTTGACAAGAGACCACTTCTACCCCACCCATCTCTGGTTCCCCTTCCCTCCCCTCTACCTGCTTAGATGTCTCAGCCCATGCACCACCTTTAGGGTTCCAGCCACGCCAGCTTTTCTCAGCACCTTCTCGTTGGCATTTAAGCATTCCATGAGCAAAATAAAAGAAACTTCTCCTTGAACCCTATGCCCGCCTCTGGCTGCCCCCATCTCTCACCTCTCTGTCACAGCCAAACTGCAAAGAGCTATCTGCACACGTGTTTCCATTTCTCACCTGCTGCTCACTCCTTGGCCGGCTCCTGCCTGACTGTGGCCCTCACCCACCACCCAAACACTCTCACCCAGGTCAACAGTGACCTCCAGGAAAAGGAAGAGTGGGTTGGGGGTGCCAGGGATACCCCACTAGCAGGGAAGACGTTCACAGCATCATGGCACAGAGAGGTGCCTTTCCTTTGACAAAGAGAATCTGAGGCCCAGAGAGGGTTGGCAGCTTGCCCAGACACACACAGTGGCCGGGGTTAGAGCTGGACACTGGAACCAGGACCCCAACCTTGGGACATGGGCTCAGCATCACCAGGAGACTATGCCACTCTTGGCACTAAAACGACCTCCAGACAGATTATAAAGTTAAAACTTACATAAATAAGTAATAAAATTCTAGACTAGCTAGTAGGAAATAAATCTAATTCTTCTTAGCCTCTGGAAAAGCATTTATAACTTTTCCTTAACTTCCTTAATGTTCCTGAAACTTCCTAAGGAGTTTTATAAATGTTCTAGCAAAAGAAGAAATCACACGGAAAAAGACGAACCTGTTTGGCCATGTGGTGAGTGGTGTTGTGGGGTGGTGAGGGGGGTCCCCGGGAACACCACTACAGCGGACATGTGCAGGAGTGACTGACCATGCAGGAGGAAGCCACAGCAGCCAGCAGTGTCCATCATTTTTGAAGACTGAGAAGTGACACCAATATCATGCACCCATTGGTCTCCCACAAAAGTGCTCCTTTGGGGCTGGGCATGGTGGCTCACGCCTGTAAACTCAGCACTTTGGGAGGCCGAGGTGGATGGATCACTTGAGGTCAGGAGTTCGAGACCAACCTGGCCAACATGGTGAAACCCCATCTCTACTAAAAAAATTACAAAAATGAGCCAGGCATGGTGGCTCATGCCTGTAATCTCAGCACTTTGGGAGGCCGACATGGGCAGATCACTTGAGGTCAGGCATTCAAGACCAGCCTAGCCAACATAGCAAAACCCCGTCTCTACTAAAAAAAAAATACAAAAATCAGCCAGGCATGGTGGGACATGCTTGTAATCCTAGCTACTTGGGGGACTGAGGCAGGAGAATCGCTTGAACCTGGGGAGCAGAGGTTGCAGTGAGCTGGGATCGCATCACTACACTCCAGTCTGGGCCACAGAGCTGAAAAAAAAAAAGAAAAAAAAGTCATTGATTGTAAGGTGCATCAGTTGCAAGGTTTCCCATCCCTATGCAGAGGCCCACACTGCAGCCACGCCAAGTACCTGCCCTTCTCCCTTGGCCCTTGCATCTCTTTGCCTGACCTGTAACCTGCACACGACACCCTGTCCAGCCACACACCCACAACAAGGCAGAGACCTCTGAAGAGTGGCCAGTGTTGGGAGACGATTCTACCTGATGCTGTTGCCCCTGATACCCGGCTGGGCTGCGTGTCCCCAAACCAGATGGCTAGGCTGCTCCCTTACCCAGGGTCCCCTGTGACCAGGGACAAAGCTTCAAGCCAGGTTCAGGCCTTTTCTGGGCTTCAAATGCACTGGCCCTTCCAGGGACTTCCCCTGTAAGACTCTGATTTCATGGGCCCTTTCCCCAGCCGGGACTGGACAAGGAGCCAGCCCTCAGGCACCGGCCTCGTTGCCGCCCACCTCTAAGTCTTCGTGGAGGGCAGAACATGTTTTTTAAAACACAAAAAACCCATCCTGTCTGAACCGAACATGTTTCCCTGCTTGTTGAACAACCCCATTTACATTCCTAGGCCGGTCAGCGGCCAAGATATTTATAGTCCCGCCCTGGCACTGCCTAATTGGTGTGGCCTGATGGGGCCCCTATCCGTCATGGTAAGTGGGCCTCTCACCAGCCTCCAGTGGGCCCTCTGCCAGCCCAGACGTTTCCAGGCCTGGGTGGGGTAGGTGGCCCTCACTCCATCTGAGGCCCAGGCCTCTCTCCAGGGGGTTTGGTCATGCCAGGGAAGCATCCAAGAACAAACAACTGGCCCAGGCCACCTGGACCGTCCAGCCCAAGGGTGGACAGGGATCACTGACAGCATCTGCCCAGACATTCCCAGGCATCCATGCTGCCCTCAGCCTCCCTGTCACCCTCACTCCATCCCCCGAGCTTACAGAGGAAGCCCTGTCACTCTGCTGCCTGATGTCCTCACAATCCCCTGTACTGCAGGATGCAGCCTCAGCTCCTTTGTGGGCTCTGGAAGGACCATCACTGTCAGTCTAGTGACAGCCCTGCTACTTCTCGCTCTCTGTCCCAACCACAAGGAGGGACATGATGTTTCCTAGCAAGGGAAGATGGGCTCTAGGCTTTTTTTTTTTGTGAGACAGAATCTCACTCTGTGGCCCAGGCTGGAGTACAGTGGCATGATCTCGACTCACTGCAGTCTCTGCCTTCCGGGTTCAAGAGACTCTCCTGCCCCAGCCTCCTGAGTAGCTGGGATTACAGGTGCATGCCACTACACCGGGCTAATTTTTGTACTTTTAGTAGAGACGAGGTTTCACCATGTTGGCCAGGTTGGTCTCGAACTCCTGACCTCAAGTGATCCCGCCGCCCCCCACCCCGTCTTGGCCTCCCAAAGTGCTGGGAATATAGGTGTGAGCCACCACACCCGACTAGCCAACCCATCTTCTGAGGCTCAGTTTCCACATCTGAAAAATGGGAAGCACCAATACTCCCTGCCTCATTGGGTGGTTGAGTTAGATCCAGTAGGAGAAGCACTACATAAGTGCTAGCTGCTTGCAAAAATGTTTTTCATTTAGAGACACGGTCTAATGCTGTTATTATTATATTACCTCATTACGCTTTCACACTGTTATTTCAGTTGCAAACTCATTTAGCAGATGTGAGTGCCTCCCGGGGGCACAGCAGTGCGTGAGACACATAAGGCTCCTGCCCTCATGGCTCTTACAGTTTGGTGGCAGAGACAAAAGGTGAACATGACATTATAAATTAAGGTAAATTCCCATGAAGAAGACACACAAGGGGCTCTTAGGGAAAAGACTGAGGGAAACTTAGTTTGGGTTGCTGAAGAAAGTAAGCTCTGGATAGGTGTGGTGGCTCATGCCCATAATCCCAGCACTTTGAGAGGCTGAGATGGGCAGATCACTTGAGGTCAGGAGTTCGAGACCAGCCTGACCAACATGGTGAAACCCTATCTCTGCTAAAAGTACAAAAATTAGCCGGATGTGGTGGCGGGCGACTGTAATCCCAGCTACTCGGGAGTCTGAGGCAAGAGAATCGCTTGAACCCGGGAGGCAGAGGTTGCAGTGAGGCAAGGTCATGCCACTGCACTCCAGCCTGGGTGACAGAGCGAGACTCCGTCTCAAAAAAAAAGTAAGCTCCCAGCTGAGACCTAAAGTATGAGAAGGGACCAGTGGGGAAAGAATTGCAGGGAAGAGCATCCAGGCAGAGGGAACAGCATATGCAAACACACAGATTCCAGGGGAAAAGAATTGGGGGAAGTGAAATTGGGAGAGGTGAGGCAGCATCAGGTCATGGTGAATCTGAGAGCCATTTGGGGTAGGGGGGTGTCAATTTTGGTACAAATGCAATAGGAAGCCCTTGGGGAATGGGGCGGTTTAAGCAGGAGAATGAGATAGGGCCTGATTTACATTTTCCACAGGTTGTTCTGGCTGGAGGGGGTGGAGAGGAGGCAGGGAGGCGGGGAGGAGGCTGTGCTGGCCTCCAGGGCCAAGATGGTGGTGCCTTAACACAGGGGTGTCAGCGAGAACAGAGGGAAGTGGATGTGGGATTTATTTTGGAGGTAGAATTGATGAGTCTTGGCGGTGGCCGGGGTGTGGGTGGTGAGGGCGGGACCATCCAAAGATGCCTCCCAGTTTTCTGGCCGAAGCCACCAGGCAGATGATGACGGTGCCATTTCCCGAGATGGGGAAGTCACAGGGAGGGGCAGGCTGGGGAAGGAACCAAGAGTTGACTTTTGGACGCATTATGTTCTAGCTGTTATTTGTCCTGCCTGGCTAGTGACTGACAGAGCTCCGTGGGCCTCAGAGTTACAGAAGTCGCCCCTGTTCCCCTGTGTTCCTGCTCATGTGTGGCCCCATGAAGTGTTTCAAGGCTCTGCAATTATTCGAGCATCCTCTAGCCCCACTTCTTGGGGCCACCACAACCTTCCCAGTGGCAGAAGACCTGAGTTGCCCCAACCTCTTCCTTCTCTTTTTTTTTTTTTTTTTTTGAGACAGAGTTTCACTCTTGTTGCCCAGGTTAGAGAGCGATGGCGCGATCTCGGCTCACCACAACTTCTGCCTCCTGAGTAGCTGGAATTACAGGCATGCACCACCACCACACCTGGCTAATTTTGCATTTTTAGTAGAGACAGGGTTTCTCCATATTGGTCAGGCTGGTCTCAAACTCCCGACCTCAGGTGATCTGCCCGCTTCAGCCTCCCAAAGTGCTGGGATTACAGGTGAGAGCTACTGCGCCTGGCCCCAATCACTTCATTCTGAAGCAATGAAAGACCTCAGCCTTGTCCCACGGGCTCAGTGTTAAGGTGTCCATGTCTCTGTTGGGATCCCCTGACTGCTGTGAGCTCCAGGCCTTGGGCCTGCCCCCTTCCGTGTCCCCTTAGTTCAGCCCCCACCCCCTGGATCCACTCTGCAAAACTCTTCATTAGTTTTTTAGAGACAGGGTCTCTGTCACCAGGGCTGGAGTGCAGTGGTGGGATCACAGCTCCCGGCATCCTCGAACTTCTGGGCTCAAGCCATCCTCCAACTTCAGTCTTCTCAGTAGCTGGGATCACAGGCATACGCCACCATGCCTGGCTATTACATTTTTATAGACACAGGATCTTGCTATGTTGCCCAGGCTGGTCATGAACTGGCCTCAAGCAGTCCTCCCACCTCAGCCTCCCAAAGCTGGGATTACAGGCACATATTACCATGCCCAGCTAAGTTTTAAATTTGTATAGAGACGGGGTCTTGCTATATTGCCTAGGCTGGTCTCCAACTCCTGGCCTCCAGTGATCCTCCAGCCCCAGTCTCCCAAAGTGTTGGGATTACAGGCATGAGCCACCACACCTAGCCCTGCAGAACTCTTTAGAACCACATAGACTCCAGTTTGAACCCCGCTTCTGCCATCCATATCTACTAGTTATGTGAGTTTCTGCATCTGTGGAATGGGGTATCAAACAACGTTCCCTTAGGGGTGTGGTGGGTATTCATTGAGATAATGCTTATAAAGGTTTCATGCCAAAGCTACTGAAAAGCAAGTGTGAAATTTGTTGGTTTTATTATTTAGTATTGCCTGATCTCCCACCCAAGCCCACCATAAAGGTCTGATTATAAAATCCACAAGCCAGAGGCCCCCACCACCTTCTTGTCTTTTTCTGCCTCACCCCCACCCATCCCACAGCAACCTTACAAGGCTCTGATGGTGGGATTCCAGGCATCATCAACCAATGGGAAGCGAGGGAGCACTGAGTCACCCCATATTGGCACGTGGCAGCCCCTGGGGGCTGTGGGCAGGGCTGGCCTCGTCTGGTGACTGGGGAGGGAGCTGGCAGAAGGCCGGGGAAGGGGGACAGTGGGCCTTTGTCTTTGCCGAGGTTTCTCCGTCCAAGATGCTCCAGCCCCTAGACAAACATGACCTCATTCCTCCTCCAGGCTCCAGGACCCAGGGCAGAGGCAGGCTTGGAGTTGGACGCACCCACCCCATTTCACAGACTGGAAAACCAAGTCGCACAAGGAAAGAAGACAAGAGGACACCGAGGCTCCAGCCCTAGAACCCAGCCAGAAGTCATGCCCTCCTGGGTTGCTGAGCTCAGGGAGGGGACTCACAAGAGGGCCTTCTAGGCAGCAAAGGTCTAGCTATTCCACAAGCTCCTGGGACAGACAGGTTGTGCTTGGATCTGCTACTCACAGCTATGTGGCTGTAAGCAGCTTACTCACCTTCTCTGGGCCCTGGTTTCTGCATTTGATGCAGGCCTGGCAGCCTCTTTCTTGCAAGGTTACGGTGCCCTTGGAGATCACTGCTAAGAATTCAGACAGGCCTGCTTTAAGCCGTAGCACCTGCGCCCACTGCACTGCCTTTAAAGGGGTGATCTTCCAGGGAAGACAGTGGGGATTAAGGCCCATCCCATGCAAGCCTCCAGGGTCCACAAATGTCCTTCTCTTGCCAGGGGCTCTGCAGTGACAAGGCCTGGTAGGAGTCTGGCATATCTTTCTGGTAGCTTCCTAAGTGACATTCTCCCACACTGGCCCTGCTGGGCTTTCACCTCCTGCCCACAGCAGCCCTCACTTCCTATGCTGATCCCCCTTCCCCAGAGGGTCTTCTCCAACCTGGTGTCCATCCCCACAGCCATCTGGGGACACCCCTGCACCTGAAACCTCAGTAATTCAAGTTGCAAGATGCCAGCTAAAGGGACTCCCAGCCATTCTCTCAGTCTCATGTCTAAAATGGGATAGTGGGGCTGGGCATGGTGGCTCATGGCTGTAATCCCAATGCTTTGGGAGGCTGAGGAAGGATGGCTGGAGGCCAGGAGTTTGAGATCAGACTGGACAACATAGCCAGACCCCATCTCTAAAAAAAAAATTTTAAAAATTAGCCAGGCATGGTGGTGTACGGTCCCAGCTACTCGGTTGGCTGAGGCAGGAGGATTGCTTAAGTCCAGGAGTTCAAGGCTGCAGTGAGTTATGTTTGCACCACTGTACTCCAGCCTGGGTGACAGAGCAAAACCCTGTCTCTAAAAATAAATAAGTAAAATGGGACCGGGTGCGGTGGCTCATGCCTGTAATCACAGCACTTTGGGAGGCCGAGGCGGGTGGAGAGGTTCGAGACCAGCCTGCCCAACATGGCAAAACCCCGTCTCTACTAAAAATACAAAAATTAGCCGGGCGTGGTGGCGGGTGCCTGTAATTTCAGCTACTAGGGAGGCTGAGGCAGGAGATCGCTTGAATCTTGTTCTGTTGCCCAGGCTGGAATGCAGTGGCACAATCATGGCTCACTGCAGCCTCAACCTCCTGGCAAGGAGTTTGAGGAGTTTGAGGCTAATCCTCCCACCTCAGCCTCCAGAGTAGCTGGGACTACAGGTGCACTCCACTACCCCTGACTAATTAAAAAAAAAAAAAGAAAGAAACTTTTGTAGAGATGAGGTATTTCTATATTGCCCAGACTGGTCTTGAACCCCTGACCTCAAGTAATCTGCCCGCCTCGGCCTCCCGAAGTGCTGGGATTACAGGTCACTGCACCCAGCCCAGAGTAATTTTAAGAGTTGCCTGTGTTCACTGTTTACACATTTCACTTACTACTTTCCTCCTTCATGCCCTCCAACCTGGTTTCTGTCACCCCTATTCCACCAAAACTCTTCAAGTTCACCAATGACCTTTCTGTGGATCAATCTTGTGAACTCTTTTCACTCCTTATTTTACTCAAAATTGCTGCAGCACTTCATCTTAGCTTTTTTTTTCTTTTTCTTTTTTCTTTTTGAGATGGAGTCTCACTCTGTTGCCCAGGCTCAAGTGCAGTAGCACAGTCTCAGCTCACTGCAACCTCCACCTCCCAGGTTCAGGCGATTCTCCCACCTCAGTCTCCTGAGTATCTGGGACTACAGGTGTGCGCCACCACGCCTGGCTAATTTTTGTAGTTTTAGTAGAGATGGGGTTTCACCATGTTGCCCAGGCTGGTTTTGAAGTCCTGCCCTTAGGTGATCCACTCGCCGTGGCCTCCCAAAGTGCTGGGATTACAGGCGTGAGCCACCACGCCCGGCCATTCACACTAGTTTTATTTATTTATTTTTTGTGAAACGGAGTTTCGCTCTGTCGCCAGGCTGGAGTGCAGTGGCACGATCTCAGCTCACTTCAACCTCCACCTCCCAGGTTCAAGTGATTCTCCTGCCTCAGCCTCCCTAGTGGCAGGGATTACAGGCATCCACCACCACGTCCAGCTAATTATTGTATTTTTAGTAGAGATGGGGTTTCACTGTGTTGGCCAGGCTGGTCTCGATCTCTTGACCGTGCATCCACACTAGTTTTCACTTCTCCCTTCGTGAATCCACTTTCTCTTTTCCTCTGTGACCTGCATTTTGATTTTCCTCCCCTCTTTTTCGGCTACTTCTTCCCCAGCTACTCCGATCTTTTGCTACTCTCCCTTTTCCAGCCCTTAAAGTTGGGGCTCTTCAAGGCTCAGTCCTGGGTCCTCCTCTCTTTTCACTCCCCACACCCTTCTCAGGGGTGCGGTTCACCTTGTTCCCTTTCTTCAATTACCAGCTATGGTCAGTATCAATTAGGCTACAGGCTGGAATCTCCTGGGGGAGCATTGAGAAAAGTCCAGTGCCAAGCAGAATCCTCGGCCGTTCTATTGGTCTGGGGGTGGAGCCCAGGCATCATTATTTTTAAAACCTTTCCAGCTCTCATTCTAATCTCCAGCCAAAGTTGAGAACCACAAGAAGAGATGCTGCTAACTCCCAAATCCTTCATGCCTATCCCCAAAGGACCCCTGATGTGCTTTGCTGGCACTATAGATTAGCCTGCAATTTCCAGAATCTTACATACTTTCTTATTGCCTTGCTTTTTTCATTCATGATGATGATTTTGAGATGCATCCATGTTGCGGCATGTATCAATAGTTTTTGGTTTTTGTTTTGTGTGTGTGTATGTGTGTGTGTGTGTGTGTGTGTTTTGAGACGGAGTCTCACGCTGTCTCCCAGTCTGGAGTACAGTGGCGCGATCTAGGCTCACTGCAAGCTCCGCCTCCCAGGTTCATGCCATTCTCCTGCCTCAGCCTCCCAAATAGCTGGGACTACAGGCGCCCGCCACCATGCCTGGCTAATTTTTTGTATTTTTTAGTGAGACGGGGTTTCACCATGTTAGCCAGGATGGTTTCGATCTCCTGACCTTGTGATCCGCCCACCTCGGCCTCCCAAAGTGCTGGGATTACAGGCATGAGCCACCGCGCCCAGCCAGTTTTGTTCTTTTTTTTTTTTTTAATTGCTGTAGCGTTTCATTGTATGCTTATAGCTGGATTTGTTTATCCTTTTACCCACTGATGAATATTTGAGTTGTTTTTAGTTTTTGGCTTTTGCAAATACACTGCTATGAATATTCATGTATAATATGTGCAAAAACGTCTTCATGTTGCTTGGGAAATATCTACAGGTGGAGTGGCTGGGTCTTATGGTAGGTGTGTTATTAGCATTTTAAGAAACTGCCAAAATGTTTTCAAAAGTGGCTGTGTTTTTTTCCACACCCACCAGTCATGAACGAGAATTCCAGGTTTTGCCCATCTTTAAATTGGGTTGTTTGTCTTCCTAACATTGAGTTGTCTAAATACAACTGAAAAAAAAATTTCAGTCCGTGGCGCATATCTTTATCATTTCCTTGCTTCCTTCCTTGCCTCCTTCCTTCCTTCCTTCCTTCCCTCCCTCCTTCCTTTCTCCCTTCTTTCCCTTCCTCCCTCCCTCCCTCCTTCTTTTGTTCCTCTCTTCCTTCCTACCTCCCTCCCTCTTCCTTCCTGCCTTTCTACCTTCTTTAACTTCCTCCCTCCCTCTTTGGTCCTCCCTCCCTCCCTTCCTTCTTCCTTTTCTTTCTCTTTCTTTCTCTCTCTCTCTTTCTTTCAACAAGGTCTCACTCTTGTCACCTAGGCTGGAGTACAGTGGTGCAATCACAGCTGACTGCAGCCTCGAACTCCTGGTCTCGAGTTATCCTCCTGCCTCAGCCTCCCAAGTAGTTGGGACTACAGGCGCATGCCACCGTGCCTGGCTAATTAAAAAAAATTTTTTTTCTAGAGACAGGGTCTCATTAAGTTACTCAGACTGGTCTCAAACTCCTGGCCTCAAGTGATCCGCCCACCTTGGCCTCTCAAAGTGCTGGGACCCTAGGTGTGAGTCACGGTGCCTGGCCTTTACCATTTTCTTAATAGTGTCTTTGAAGAGCTAAAGTTTTTCATTTGGGTGAAGTTCAATTTATTGATTTGTTTTCTTGTATTCTTTGTCCTTTCTGTATTGTATTTCCGAAGTATTTACCAAGCCCAAGGTAACTAAAATTCTTTTTCCCCTCAGTTTTCTCCTAGAAATTTTTAAAAATCATTTTAGCTTTTACAAATAGTTACGTGACCTATTTAGAATTAATTTTGGTGTATAGTATGTGGTAGGGGAAAGCTTCTTCCCCAATCAGCTTTCCTCATTGAACAATGGTTTTGCTATGACTTGAATCTTTTTTTTTTATTTTTTCTTGAGACAGGGTCTCGCTTTATTGCCCAGGCTGGAGTGCAGTGGTGCGATCGCAGCTCACTGAAACTTCCACCTCCTGGGTTCAAGTAATTCTCATGCCTCAGCCTCCCAAGTAGCTGGGATTACAGGCATAAGCCACCATGCCCGGCTACTTTTTGTATTTTTAGTGGAGATGGGGTTTCACCATGTTGGACAGACTAGTCTCGAACTCTGATCTCAAGTGATCTACCCGCTTTGGCCTCCCAAAGTGCCGGGATTATAGGCTGAGCCACCATGCCCAGCCTACAACTCGAATCTTATCATGTCACTCCCCTGCTTACACTATTGTCCCCAGGCAAACCTCAGCTCCTCTAGCCCAGCTCTGTAGACGACAACTGGCAGAAGTCCATGTCTCCAGTTTTCGTCTCCCTGTTCTGTGGATGCTAAAACCCATTTGTCAAACATATCAAATGTCTCTCTCTTGCCTGTGGGCTTTCTTATGCTGCTGGTTCTGTCTGGAAGTACCACGCATCATCCATCTCTCTGTCACTACAACCTTTTTTTTTTTTTTTGAGACGGAGTCTCGCTCTGTCACCCGGGATGGAGTGCAGTGGCGCAATCTCAGCTAACTGCAATCTCCGCCTCCCACGCTCAAGCAATCCTCTTGTCTCAGCCTCCTGAGTAGCTGGGATTACAGGCACTCACCAAGACACCCGGCTAATTTTTGTATTTTTAGTAGAGACGAGGTTTCATCATGTTGACCAGGCTAGTCTCCAATTCCTGACTCAAGTGATCTGCCTGCCTTGGCCTCCCAAAGTCCTGGGATTACTACAGGTGAGCCACCATGCCCGCCATACAACCTTTTGGGGTGTGTTATAGGTCTTTCAGGAGTTAACTTAGAAGCTGTCTCCTCATCCCACCCCAAGAGCCTTGGATAGGGCTGATGGCTCCTCCAAGCCCCAAAGTCCTGCTGAACACTACTGAACACTGGGATTGATTGTTTCATTCATTTATTTAATTTGGAGGCGAAGTCTTGCTCTGTCACCCAGGCTTGAGTGCAGTGGCACAATCCTGGCTCCCTGCAAACCCCCCTCCTGGGCTTAAGTGATTCTCCTGCCTCAGCCTCCCGAGTAGCTGGGACTATAGGCAGGCACTACCACACCCAGCTAATTTTTTGTATTTTGAGTAGAGATGGGGTCTCATCATGTTTCCCAGGCTGGTCTCAAACTCCTGAGCTCAGGCAATCCGCCCACCTTGGCCGCCCAAAGAGCTGGGATTACAGGCTTGCACCACGATGCCCCTTAACACTGGACTTAGAATGCTCTAGTATTGTCTGCCTGCTTCTGCCTCTTGACTGTGGGCTCCCTCCTGGCAAAGGCAGGTGTTCTTTCATTCTGAATGTCCATCAAGATATTTAACCACCTGTACCACTCTTCCAAGCCACACCAGCAATAACCAGTCCCACCACTTGGTGGCAGCATGCGGCCTGACACAGATGAGGCTGGGGCCTGGCAGTGGAGTGAACAACCCTGGGCATGACACCTTTGCACACTTTGCCCTGCATCAACCACATGGCTGTTTCCCTTGGGAGCTCTTAGTGGGAGGAGGAGGAGCTAAGGCTGGCAAGGGAAGCAGAAGCTGAGGTTTTGGCAAAGTCGGGGAAAAATGAGCGCAGCAGCTCAGGATGGATGGGGTGCAGGGTGTGAGTTGGGACACAGAGGGGCAGCCCCAGGTCAGGGTTTGTGTCCCCCAAGGAGCTCCCACACGCATGCTTGCACACACATGCCTGCAAACACACACCTGCACAATCTGCACACATATACCTGCACATGCATGCCTGCAAACACACACCTTGGACATCCACACCTGCACACACATGCCTGCACACACGCCTGTACATATACACCTGCAGACGCACACCTGCACACGTACACCTGCACACACATGCCTGCACACACACGCCTGCACACTCAAACTCTTCCTGGCACCAGATTTTGCCACAGGGAGGAACAAGGAGCAGGGTTCTCCAGAATGATCCCTCCCTCCAGCCTGTCTCTTGAGGATCAGTTGATTTGTGGGGTCAGGGTCTCCTGACCCATTGGGAAGCCTCCCTGCCTGTCTCTAGCTTCCAGCACAGTCCGGGAGATCCGTGGGGTTGATGTCAGCTCCTTAGACACCCTCAGCTGGTATGGGACAGGTGGAAGTTTCTCAGGGTCTGGAGCAGCCAGGTGAGGGCAACAGGGAGAGAGGATTATCCAGCCTGATCACCCCAGGCTCTGAAGGTCTCTCGGGGGGAGCCCCCTGCCAGCTTAGGTCTGTGAAAATGGGTTAGAAAGGGTCAGAAAGCGCCGGAGATGGGTGCCCCGTGTCCACATCCTGGGCGCCATGTCCTTGGGGCAACACTTCTCCCTTTTCAGCCACAACTGTCCCACCTGTCATTTCTTCAGCCAGCCCCAGAGGGCTCCGGGCTGTTCTCCAGTGTGCAGATTCCAGGACCTGATGCAAAGGGAGATGCCCTGGGGGGCCACAGAGGCTGCAGCTCTCAGCAGGGCTGGGGGTACCCCGGGAATTCAGCCCCCGCCTGCACAGGGAGGAGTCCTGGGCAGGTGGCCCTGTGAATCCATGTCTTCCAGGAGTTTGCAAACCTTCTGGCCCCGTTTTCAGGACCCCAGGAGGTAGTCATCTGACCGCCATGGCCAGTCTTTAGAACTCCAGTCGCAAGGGACAGAGATGGGCTTAGAAAGTGTTCTGCAGGCCGGGCGCGGTGGCTCAAGCCTGTAATCCCAGCACTTTGGGAGGCTGAGGTGGGTGGATCACGAGGTCAGGAGATCGAGACCATCCTGGCTAACACGGTGAAACCCCGTCTCTACTAAAAATACAAAAAACTAGCCGGGCATGGTGGCGGGCGCCTGTAGTCCCAGCTACTCGGAGGCTGAGGCGGGAGAATGGCGTGAACCTGGGAGGCGGAGCTTGCAGTGAGCCGAGATCCCGCCACTGCACTCCAGCCTGGGCGACACAGTCAGACTCCGTCTCAAAAAAAAAAAAAAAAAAAAAGAAAGTGTTCTGCAGCTCTGCCTGGCTGTCAGCACACCATAAAGAATGAGTAAGCGCCGCAGAGCCCTGCCATCTTGCACATGCACTGTGGGGGTGGAGGCATCCTCCTGCACACAGTCCCCACGCTCCGCCCCTCAGCCCTAGAGTTCGAATCCCCTCCAACAGCGGTCTTTTCTCTATACCTCAAGCAGGGAACCAGGGTGGGTGCCTCAGCCCAGGACTGCTCAGCAACAACATGACCACTCCAGTCCCAAATTTCTAGAGCTGGGTACCCTCCTTTTCCATCAAACCATCCAGGGTCAACGTGCGACCTCGGGTCACCCTCCCTGGCTAGGACTACCTAGCCCCTCCATGGCCTCCAGCTGAGAACCGCCTTTGACTTTGTTTCCTGGAGATGGTCCTGAGGGGCAGCCCTGGGTCTCTTGATTGTTTCTGGGAACATCAGGGTGAGGTGCCACCCCTCTGCATTTGCTACAGAAAGTTCTGGGCCTCCTGAGGACTTTTCTGTCCAGTTCCATAAAGCGGGGTTTTGTTTTTGTTTTCTTGAGACAGGGTCTTGCTCTGTCACTCAGGCTGGAGTGCAGTGGTGCAATCTCGGCTCACTGCCGCCTCCACCTCCCAGGTTCAAGTGATTCTCCTGCCTCAGCCTCCCAAGTAGCTGGGATTACAGGCATGTGCCACTACGCCCGGCTAAGTTTTGTATTTTTAGTAAAGACGGGGTTTCACTATGTTGGCCGGGCTTGTCTCAAACTCCTGAGCTCAGGTGATCTGCCTGCCATGACCTCCCAAATTGTTGGGACTACAGGCGTGAGTCACTGTGCCTGTTCCATAAAGCAAGTTTTTAACTAGAAGATTCATGGAGGGACTTTGGGGAACTTACTGAATTTTGCATGTATCTGTACAGGTTTTTTTTTTTTTTTTTTTCTTATTTCCCTGGGAAGAGCCCTGAAAATCAGCAAACATAGCCGAAGGAAGGAGGGACAGACGGGCCCTAGAACTGCAGCCAGGGCCTGGCACAGCCTTTCCATGTCCAAAGCTGTGTCTTAAGGCCGGGTTCAATGCAGCTTCCCTTTCACCCCAGGGGAAACTGAGACCCAGCGAGATGAGGATTTGGCTCAGGGCATACACCCGTGCAGGGGAGAGCTGGCCTGGAAGTTTGGCCTGGGCTGCAGTTCTCAGGAGGGCTGGCAGTACCCTGAGAATTCAGCCCCTTCCTGCACAGGACTGCAGAACACTTCCCACCTGTGTCCTTAGCTGTCCTGGGAAGGTCTCAGCAGCAGGTTCTGGGGTGGAACCAGCCTCCTGTAAACCCTAATATGCACAGGTACACACACACATGCACATGTGCATATAGACATATACACACATGCACACTGATGTGCATATGCACACATCCATATAGATATATACACACATGCATACAGACATATACAGACATGCACACATATATACATGTGCACATGTGCATGCACACACATGCACATGCTCCCCCTCAGCGTGCAGCAGAAAGAGTGCAGTTTCCCCAGCCAGCTCGCTCACCGAGCCTTCTGTGTGTGTCTGGCCTCCCACCCCCACCGCAGCAAGGCTCCATGAAATGATGGATGAGAAGCCCTAGGCAGGGAGAGAGACCACAG
This sequence comes from Mandrillus leucophaeus, assembly GCF_000951045.1. Lineage (NCBI taxonomy): Eukaryota > Metazoa > Chordata > Mammalia > Primates > Cercopithecidae > Mandrillus > Mandrillus leucophaeus. The sequence goes on from NW_012104476.1 coordinate 4,097,550, forward strand.
CAGGATGGCATGGAGGCTGCCTCCAGACTGGGGCATCACCCGGAAACAAATCAAGAGGGTATAAACACAGGCAAACAATAGGGGAGACGGGCCCTGGGGCTTCATAAAGAGCGTGTGGCCAGGACAGAGCTCAGGGCCCGCTTGGCTCAGGGCAGCCAAAGGGACAGCAGAACGGGGGCTGCTCTGGGCTTGGCTGGGACAGATGTCTCAGGCCACAGCTGGCCCGTCTAGCTCAGAGTTGACTGGGAGGCCTGGTCTCCATACAATAAACAATACAGGAAGATAAATTGAAAATGTGTCTGGAACTGGTAAGAAGTGGGGAGAGGTGGCGGGGGTCACCGGGAAGCCTGTCTCCTTCCCTGGCCACTGCCCCCTCTGGGAAGAGGGCCCAGAGTTCTGGTGTGGCGGCTCAATCTTGGAGCCCACAGGCCTGCTGGGGGCTGGAGGTGGACAACTACAAGATGTCTTGAACATGTAGAATCAGAGAGGGCCTTCGAGGAGAATTTCCACTTGGAAAATTCCAGGAATGTGTGAGGGCTGTGTGTGGAGTCGAAGTGCTGGAGGGCAGAGAGGGGGGCCTCAGGCCAGGGCAGGCAGGACTCAGGCTGTGTGTGGAGTCGAAGTGCTGGAGGGCAGAGAGGGGGGCCACAGGCCTAGGGACACATTCTTAGGACAGCCATGTCACAAACCACATGGTCTGGGGGCAGTAAGAAAGTAAAATTCCAAACTATTTTTTTGTTTTTGAGACAGACTGTCACTCTGTTACCCAGGCTGGAGTGCCGTGGCGCGATCTCTGCACACTGCAACCACCACCTCTCAGGTTCAAGCGATTCTCCCACCTCAGCCTCCAGAGTAGTTGCTCTCCTCCTTATTTCACCTCTAGGTCGCCCTGACTCAGTCTCAGAATGTCCCGCCTCCCCAGGCAGCCTCACACACACAATGCTATCTGCACTGCCCCAACTTCTCGGCCTCTACCCCCGGTGCATGCTTGCTCTTGCACCAGCACGCTGGACTTCTCGCCTTGCAGGTACAGGCCCTGAATAGCCCCCATCATCTCTCCTGCCAATGTGTCCTCCCAAGAACCCCTTCGGTTGCCTGGGCCAGAAGCCAGGGAGCTGAAGTTGACTCCCACATCCTCATGCCCTCTATTGCACCCAAGAAATTCTTCCTCTCCACCTGTTCCCCATGCAGTCCAGCACCCCAGGCAGTCCTAAAGCTGTCGCCTCCTCACAAGCCCCCAGCCTGCCCACCAGGCCATTGCAGCCAAGAGGATCTGTGGGAAACACTGGGTTGCCCCCATCAGATGCCAATAACCCACACCTCTCTTTGCCTCCCAGGTCTGCTCAGCTGCCCCCAGAGCATGTGGTTTCGGACATGGCTGTCCCGCCTAAGAATGTGTTTAATCTTTAAGGAATACCTCAAAAGTATGGAATTTGGGCCAGGTGCAGTGGCTCACGCCTATAATCCCAACACTTTGGGGGGCCGAGGCGGCAGATCACCTGATGTCAGGAGTTCGAGACCAGCCAGTCCAACGTGGTGAAAACCCATCTCTACTAAAAACACAAAAATTAGCCGGGCGTAGTGGTGTGCTCCTGTACTCCTGGCTACTCGGGAGGCTGAGGCAGGAGAATCGCTTGAACCCAGGAGGCAGGGGTTGTAATAAGCCGAGATTGCGCCACTGCATTCCAGCCTGGGTGACAAAGCAAGACTCTGTCTCAAAAACAAACAAACAAAAGAAGTATGGAATTTTACTTTCTTGCTCCTTCCCCATCTTCTACAATCTTAAGGACCAAGGCTCAGTCTCCCATCGTCATAGGCCCACCTGGTCTCTAGTTCCTCCTCCACCATTTTCTCTCCTCCACCCCTGGACTTCCCACCCATACAGCACCTGGTGGGGGCCTTGAATTCGCCATGTTTACCCCACAACCGGGAGCTTCTCATGCTAGTTCTTTCCCAAATGTTCCTGCACTCCCTTCCCTAGTCTGAGCAAGAGATGTGGACTGGCCCCCAAAAGTCAGTCAGTCAAGCGTGGGCAACATAGCAACACTCTATCTCTACAAAAAAAAAAAACAAAAAAAGAGAGAAAAAAAAATGCTCCGGTGTGGTGGTGTGCACCTGTAATCCCCGCACTTTGGGAGACTGAGGTGGGAAGATCACTTCAGGCCAGGCATTTGAGACCAGCCTGGACAACACAGCAAGACCCTGTTTCTACAAAAAATATTTTAAAAATTAGCGAGGCATGGTGTTGATGCATACTTATAGTGCCAGCTATTTAGGAGGCTGAGGGAGGAGAATCACTTGAGCCCAGGAGTTGGAGGATGCAATGAGCTATGACAGAGCCACTGCACTCCAGCCTGGGAGACAGAGTGAGATCCTGTCTTAAAAAAAAAAAAAATGGGCCAGGCGTGGTGGCTCACGCCTGTAATCCCAGCACTTTGGGAGGCCGAGGCAGGCGGATCTCTACCAAAAATATAAAAATATAAAAATCAGCCAGGTGTGGTGGCGGATGCCTGTAATCCCAGCTACTCGGGAGGCTGAGGCAGAAGAATTGCTTGAACTGGGAGGCGCAGGTTACAGTGAGCCGAGATTGCTGCTGCACTCCAGCCTGGATGACACAGTGAGACCCTGCCACCAAAAAAAAAAAAAAAAAAAAAAAAAAAAGAGAGAAAGAGAAGAAAAAGAAACCAAGTGCTATATGTGAATGAATGAGCTCAGGTAATCTGCATAGACTCTACCCCTTAACTTAAGCCCAGGAGGCTGACGCTGCAGTGAGCTATGACTGCAACCCTGCACTCCAGCCTGGGCGACATATTTATTTTTATATATATATATCATATATGTATATATGATATATATATAATCATTATTTAAAAATAACAACAATAACCGACCGTTTAAGATGCCCTTATGTGGTAGATTGAGTGGTGGAGCCTATTGTTTGTCCCCTGTTGACAGATGAGGAAGCTGGCTCTCGGCAGAAACAGCAAGTGACTTCCTCAGGGTCTCAGGGCTGTTGAGAGGTGGAGGTTGGAAATGCTTCCAGGTGGTCTGAGACGGAAGCCCTGCTGGGAGGTCCTCCCTCAGGGGACAGTAGGCTGTGGACATGCCTTGCACCCTGTTGCACTCTCCTTGGACTTGAGGAAGTGCTGCTCTTTTCATCTTAGAGATGAGAAAGGGAGGCCTGGAGAGGAGGCAGTGACTTTTGGAGGCCACCCTGAGTCTACGGCACGGCTGAAGCACTGACTTCTGCTTTCAGCTCTTCCCTCCTACTGGTATTTCCTGATTTCTTTGAGATCTGAAGTAAGGGGGACAAGGCTACTGGGCCTCCATGAGCCAGGTGGCCCTGATGGTGAGCCACCCACAGATCCGCAGGCATTGGCTGCAGGTGCCAAGCCAGTCAGCATAGACCTCCACCATCTGCTATCATTACCATGCAAGGAAAGAGTCCCAGTTCACAGGCAGACATGCTCCACAAGGCAGCCAGGACCTGCAGCCTGGCCACACCCATCATCCAGGGTCAATATGTTGGCCAGGCTGGTCTCAAACTCCTGACCTCAAGTGACCCACCCTCCTCAGCCTGCCCAAGTCCTAGGTTTTCAGGGGTGAGGCACGGCACCTGGCCCTTTACAGTCCTTTTAATTACATTCTGCTAACTTCAATTTGGCAGTGTTTTCTCTTTTTTTAAATTTGATTTTTTAAAATATTTATTTATTTTTCTAAGATGGGGTCTTGCTCTGTCACCCAGGCTGGAATGCAGTGGTACAATCATGGCTCACTGCAGCTTCAACTTCCCAGATCCTTTCACCTCAGCCTCCCAAGTAGCTGCAACCACAGGCGTGTAACACAACACTCAGCTGATTTTTGTATTTTAGGTAGAGATGGGGTTTCACTATGTTGCCCAGGCTGATCTTGAACTCTTGAGCTCAAGTGATCCACCTGCCTTGGCCTCCCTAAGTGCTGAGATTACCAGCATGAGCCACTGCACCCAGCCAGTTTGGCAGTGTTTTCCTAAGAATTTTTTTTTT
>NW_012104476.1:4102165-4103869 GCF_000951045.1 Mandrillus leucophaeus
GTCTCGCTTTGTCACCCAGGCTGGAGTGCAGTGGCAGGATCTTGGCTCATTGCAAGCTCTTCCTCCCTGGTTCACACCATTCTCCTGCCTCAGCCTCCCGAGTATCTGGGACTACAGGCGCCTGCCACCACACCCGACTAAAAATATTTTTTGTAATTTTAGTAGAGATGGGGTTTGACCATGTTAGCCAGGATGGTCTTGATCTCCTGACCTTGTGATTCACCCACCTCGGCCTCCCAAAGTGCTGGGATTACAGGTGTGAGCCACCATGCCCGGCTTAATGCCCTCATTTTCATTTCTGATTTTGGCTACTTGAGTCTTCTTTTTTTTTTTTTTTTCTTAGTCAATCTACTAAAAAGTTATCAATTTTGCTGACCTGTAAAAACCTTTTAATTTTACCTATTCTCTTCTTTTCCTATTATTTATTTATTTTTACTCTAATCTTTGTTTCCTGTATTTATCTCTTCTTTTTCTAGATCCTTTAAACTGTATAGTTAGGTGACTGAATTGAGGTCTTTTATTTTTTATTATTTTTTATTTATTTATTATTTTTATTTTATTTTTTTCCACTGAATGAACCTCTTTTTATTCTCTTGGTAATCTCTTCCAGTTAACTACTTCCGTCATAGGTGATGAAATGGGTAAGGCTCCACACTTCAGATGTTGGCACTGCTATGAGCATGGTCTTTCCCTTTATTGCAACTCACAATCGAAACCTTTGATTCTTTTTTATACTCCAGTCCCAGAAGTAGTCTCCACTGTAGAAGTTAATTGATGAGTAGTAGCCTATAATCAGGCTCTAGCTCCTCTTGGAACACTACAGGATGAATTTAACTATGCATTAAACTAAAAGGCATTCTCTCAAATATTTGAGTTAAAATGCATTTTATTTTCAGACAACCTACATGACATGTTTTTCTTAAAAACAATGCCTCCAACTCCAAATAAATCACAGTCAAAATAAATGAAGAGCTCAAGATGACATCAGTCCCATTTGTCTTAAGTCCTGGTGTTGTGTGGATGACAAGCAGAAGCCAGTTATGATGACAGGTGATCCAAAGTAATTGCCAAATTTGTTAACATTTTTCCATTTCTAAACCATCCTTTAAGAAAATCATACATGGAGTCACACCATCCTCGCGGTAGTCCAATAGAGCAACCATGCCAGCAGGATTCATGTTTTCACCAATAAAGAACTGGTAGTTTTTGAAATTAGCAAGGATGTTTGAAATTAGCTTGATTTATTCTGCAGCCCCTGTCATAAAAGGTTTTACTCTGTTTTTCAAGTTTGCCTTTGATTGATTTCATGTAATCTTTTATGCACTTCTTATAGGTTTCTTTTGTGAAACTTGTTTCCTGCAGGTGATGGTTCATGACAGTATTGACACCAGTGATTACTGTGCTTTCGGTACCTTCGCTCTCTGGGCCTTCAGCGGAGGCATTTCCACCAATGAGCGAGTCATCAATGTTACCTTATGTCCTATTGCCCATCTTCCCCTCCACCTCCAGGCACAGTCCGTCCGCGATCTCCCGGATCTTGTAGATGTCGGAGAACAACTCATCGTGACTGATGTGGCTGATGAGGTCCCGGTAGATAATCATGATGGCTGATGAGGTCCCGGTAGATAATCATGATGGCGACTGAAGGGAGACGACGGAGCGAGCGCCGTGCAGCCGGAGCGGCGCTCGGCGGGAGGGGGGAGC
>NW_012104476.1:4107969-4110633 GCF_000951045.1 Mandrillus leucophaeus
CTCCCGGGTTCAAGTGATTCTCCTGCCTCAGCCTCCTGAGTTGCTGGGATTGTAGGCGCCTGCCACCATGCCCAGCTCATTTTTGTATTTTTAGTAGAGATGGGGCTTCACCATGTTGGCCAGGCTAGTCTTGAACTCCTGACCTCGGGTGATCCGCCCACCTCAGCCTCCCAAAGTGCTGGGATTACAGGCGTGAGCCACCACACCTGGCCAGTTTAGCCATATTTTTTATTTCTGTGTGATTCAGTCTTGGTAGGTTTGTGTTTCTAGAGATTTGCCATCTCATTTGGTTATTCAATTTGCTGGTGTACATATGTTTATAGTATTCTCTTATAATCACCTTAATTGCTGTAAAGTCACAGTAATGCCCTCATTTTCATGTCTGATTTTGGCTATTTGAGTCTTCTTTTGTTTCTTAGTCAATCTAGCTAAAAATTTGTCAATTTAGCTGATCTGTAAAAAAATTTTTAATTTTACCTATTCTCTTATTTTTCTTTGTTTATTTCCACTCTAATCTTTCATTTCTTGTATTCTGCTAGGTTGGGGTTAGCTCTTCTTTTTCTAGATCCTTTAAAATGTATAGTTAGGTGACTGATTTGAGATCTTTCTTACTTTTATTTTTTATTTTTATTTTTTTTTGAGATGGAGTCTCACTCTGTCACCCAGGCTGGAATGCAGTGGTGCAATCTCGGCTCACTGCAACCTCCCTCTCCCAGGTTCAAGCGATTCTACTGCCCCAGTCTCCCAAGTAGCTGGGATTACAGGCCTGCACACCATGCCTGGTTAATTTTTGTATTTTAGTAGTGATGCGCTTTTGCCATGTTGGTCAGACTGGTCTTGAACTCCTGACCTCAGGTGATCCTCCTGCTTTGGCATCCCAAAATGCTGGGATGTTGGCATGAGCCACCACTCCTGGCTTTCTTATTTTTAAATGTAGATGATTACAGCTATACACTTCCCTCTGAGTGCTGCTTTAACTGCATCCCATAAGTTCTGGTATGTCGTGTTTTCATTTTCATTCATCTCAAAGTGTTTTCTAATTTCCTGTATGATTTCATCTTCAACCACTGATTAAGAGTGTGTTCACTTTCCATATATTTGTGAGTTTTCAAGTTTTCCTTATTACTGATTTCTAGTTTCATTCATTGTGATTATAAAATATTTAGCACTTTGCATACTTTCAAACTTTTAAAACATTAATATTTGTTTTGCAGCCTAATACACTGTATACTCTGGACAATATCCCACATGCTCTTGAAAAGAATGTGTATTTTGCTGTTGTTGGGTGGGTGTCTGTAAATGTCCATTAGATCTAATTGGATTATCATGTTGCTCAAGTGCTCTCTTTCCTGTTGATCTGATCTCTGTATTATTAACATTGAGGTAGTCAGGTCTCCAATGATCATTGGAAACTCTATTTCTCCCTTCAATTCTATCCTTTTTTGCTTCATAGGTTTTGGTGCTCTGTTGTTAGGTACATATATGTTTTAAATTATTATATCTTCTTGTTGGATTAATCTTTTTATCAGTGTAGAATTCCCTTGTCTCTCATAACCATTTTTGGCTTAAAACCTATCTTGCCTAACATATGGCCACTCCTGGTCTCATTTGGTTATTTTTTTATTTTCTTTTTTTTGAGATGGAGTCTTGCTCTGTCGACCAGGCTGGAGCACAGTGGTGCAATCTCTGCTCACTGCAAGCTTCGCCTCCTGGGTTCATGCCATTCTCCTGCCTCAGCCTCCCAAGTAGCTGGGACTACAGGCGGACGCCACCACGCCCAACTAATTTTTTGTATTTTTAGTAGAGACGGGGTTTCACCGTGTTATCCAGGATGGTCTTGATCTCCTGACCTCCTGATCCACCCGCCTTGGCCTCCCAAAGTGCTGTGATTACAGGCGTAAGCCACCGCACCTGCTGCTTTTTTTTTTTTTTTGAGATAGAGTTTTGCTCTTCTTGCCTAGGCTGGAGTGCAACGGCATGATCTCAGCTTACCACAACTTCTGCCTCCCAGGTTCAAGCAATTCTCCTGCCTCAGCCTACCGAGTAGCTGGGATTACAGGCAAGCGCCACCATGCTCAGCTAATTTTGTATTTTTAGTAGAGACAGGGTTCCTCCATGTTGTCAGGCTGGTCTCAAACTCCTGACCTCAGGTGATCCATCTGCCTCAGCATCCCAAGCATTAGCCACCAAGCCCGACCTCATTTGGTTACTTTTTGCATGGAATTTATTTTTTCATTCTTTTGTTTTTAATCTCTTTGTGTCTGTGTATCTAAAGTGAGTCTCTTATAGACAGTATATAGATGGATCATGTTGTATTTTATTTTACTTATTTTTTTACATTTCCCAAGACTCTGTCATCCACCTTTTCATTAAATCATTCTACCAATCTCTCCTGGGCTTAAGTAATCCTCCCACCTCAACTGCCTGAGTAGCTTGGACTGCAGGCACATGCCACCACTCTATCTGGCTTTCTCTCTCTCCCATGCTGATCACTGGGCCTTGTGAGACAAATGAAAAGCTGATTTATCTGAGTTACTACAACTCATCACAGCTGGTTTTCTCACCTTATCCAAGTCCTCAGTGCTGCTTGGCAGTTATTCTGTTTGTCCTCATACACAGTGTGCATTACCATGACCAGCTAATTTTTGCCTTTTTTTTTTTTTT
>NW_012104476.1:4113236-4116386 GCF_000951045.1 Mandrillus leucophaeus
AAAGTGCATTTCCCCAATCTCTTTTTTTTTTTTTGGGACACGGTCTAGCTTTTTCCCCCAAGCCGGAGTGTGGTGGTGTGATCGCAGCTCACTGCAACCTCAACCTCATGAGCTCAAGTGAACCTCCCACCTCAGGCTCCCAAGTACCTGGGACTGCAGGTGCAGGCCACCATGCCTGGCTTATGTTTTTGAATTTTGCTTTTTTAGACACAGGATCTTGCTATGTCGCCCAGGCTGGTCCTGGACTCCTGGCCTCAGGCAATCCTCTTGCCTCTGCCTCTCAAAGTGCTATAGGATTACAGGTGTGAACCACCATGCCTGGCCAGGCGAAATAATTAGATTCTTCCTTTCTGGTACAGAAGGTGAAGCTAGTATGTCTGCTCAGTGGGATCCTACAGGCATCCTCTGCAGCTGTTGTGTAGGTAGATGCAGAGCTTCCAGGATGTGTATCCACCTTACCTTAACTTAGGTGGACATAGAGCCTGCAGGATCCTCTGCTGCTGCTGCTGCTGCTGCTGCTATGGAGACTGAAAATGCTCTCCAGTGTCTAGCAGGCCAGGTGTAAAAGCTGACTTGGAAAGCAAGGGACATCAGTGCTGAGAGCACCTACCTGCCTGAGAATAAGAAGCAGACAGTCCTGGGTATGGCATCACTGTCATGGTTGGCTAGCAGGTACCAGATGAGGCATGGCCAGAAGTGGCCAGCTTTTAAATGCCAAAGACAGGACAGTTACAGAGGGGAGAGGTGGAGAGGACATGGTGAGAGGGACAGTAAACACCTGCAATATGTGCACACACAGGTGGGCCCTTGGGGCAGAGTCAGCTGAGGTACGGTTGGTGATGAAGATGCTGTGTTGAGACACTGGATACCCAAGGCATTTATAAACGTTCATACACATTGGAGGGACTTAAGCCTACTCATGATACCACTCGGACCTCTTTACAAAAATACTGAAGATATAAAGGTTTCTTCAATTGGACTCTGAACCTGTAGGTCTCTTTTAATGAGGGTCAAGCTCCCAAGTTTTGTGTTGCTATGTGATTCTATTTCTTGATTTTAATAATGACAGAGAAAAGTATGGATACCTCCATTCCAGAAATCTACTGGGGCTGGGCCATCTGAAAGGATCATATGATACGGGGAAGAAATGAGAGTCTGTATTATTAAGAGAATCCTGGCCGAGTGCGGTGGCTCATGCCTGTAATCCCAGCACTTTGGGTGGCTGAGGTGGGTGGATCACAGGGTCAGGAGTTCAAGACCAGCCTGGCCAAGATGGTGAAACTCCGTCTCTACTAAAAATACAAAAATTATCCAAGTGTGGTGGCGAGCGCCTGTAATCCCAGTTATTTAGGAGTCTGAGGCAGGGAATTGCTTGAACCCGGGATGCAGGGGTTGCAGTCAGCCGAGATTGCACCACTGCATTCCAGCCTGGGTGACAGAGCAAGACTCTGTCTCAAAAAAAAGAGAGAATCCTCTAGAAGTCATATTTGTTGAGGGGTGAATAAGGTTGACATAGAGGCCAGAAGTGGCTAGAAAAGGTACATCATAATCTGATGACAGACCCCTGTTATGGAGTGTTTCTGGATGGTTCAGTCTTTCCCACAGTTGACTGGATCTTCTCCTGGTGTACAATAGCTCTGTGTCCACCTGGTGTCAAGTGGTTGGAGAAGGGGGACACCTAGGATCTCCAGATCATGTCATTCCTCAGGAGAAACAAGTGTGTGAGGGAAGACATCCTTTGCAGTCCAGGAATTGTACTGCCCTCTTCCTAAGGCTTCTCTGTTTATTTATTTGTGTGTGTGTGTGTGTGTGTGTGTGTGTATGTGGTGTGATGGAGAGTCGGGGGTGCATTTTGGAAGAAGACACAAAATTCTGTCCTTTAAATCTACCTAGATAATGCACATCTATGAATTCTATAGTAATACTGTCAGTCTTCCTTTGCATTTAGATATTAGAAGCAGGTATTCACCTGAGAAAAAATGAGGTACCTAAGTTCACAGCTAATAAATAAGATCACTGTAGACATGACTGGGGAAGGGAAAAGAAAAGCACATAACTATCCTTGCTCAGAACGAAAACTACTAGGCTGGCGTGGGGGCTTATGCCTGTACTCCCAGCACTTTGGGTGGTCAAGGCGGGCAGATCACCTGAGTTCAGGAGTTCGAGACCAGTCTGGCTAATATGGTGAAACCCCATCTCTACTAAAAATACAAAAATTAGCCGGGCGTGGTGGCGCGTCTGTAATCCCAGCTACTTGGGAGGCTGACGAAGGAGGATCGCTTGAACCCAGCTGGCGGAGGATGTAGTGAGCTGAGATTGAACCACTGCACTCCAGCCTGGGCAACAGAGCAAGACTGTCTCCAAAATAATAAATAAATAAATAAATGAATAAATAAATAAATAAATTTTAAAATTATGTTTAAAAAACAGGGAAATTAAGCTACAGTACATGATAGGAAAAACAAAATGGTAAGGAATTAAAAGAAAGCTAAAGGTAAGTAAATAAAAGCTAAGGGAACATGCTGTAAGTTCAACAAACCAAAATTAAGTAAAACTAGTGAAGAGGTCATCTACACAAGAATGATGAAGGGACACTTGGCAGTATAGAGATCTGAGTCCAAGGGCCACGAGTCCCAAGCCAGGCACACGGCATCCCCTGAACTACACTAAGGAGCCTCCCATTCTGTTACGCTTCTGATTTCGGAAGTAGGCTATACAGCTTGTCTATGCAGGGACACCTGCAGGGCTTCAGGAGTCTCATTAACTCAGATGGTTCCAGATCATCCCACTCCTGGGGTCCAGCCAAGGAGCCATGACTCACCTACTCTGTCATACTCCATTCATCACCCTGTGAGCAGGGCCTCCTTCACCTAGTGGATATGTGTCCCTCACTCAGGTCAGTAAATTGGGAGCCCCATCTACCCCCTTAACACAGGGGCTACTTAAGGGCTACACATTTGATATGGTTTGGCTCTGTGTCCCCACCCAAATCTCATGTTGAACTGTAATCCCCACTTGTCAGGGGAGGGACCTGGAGGGAGGTGATTGGATCATGGAGGTAGATTTTCCCTATGCTGTTCTTGTGATAGTGAGTTTTCATGAGCTCTGATGGTTTAAAAGTGCATTTCCCCAATCTCTTTTTTTTTTTTT
>NW_012104476.1:4116921-4126473 GCF_000951045.1 Mandrillus leucophaeus
TTTTTTTTTTTTTTTTTTTTGAGACAGAGTCTCGCTCTGTCGCCCAGGCTGGAGTGCAGTGGCCGGATCTCAGCTCACTGCAAGCTCCACCTCCCAGGTTTAGGCCATTCTCCTGCTTCAGCCTCCTGAGTAGCTGGGACTACAGGCGCCCGCCACCTCGCCTGGTTAGTTTTTTGTATTTTTTAGTAGAGATGGGGTTTCACCATGTTAGCCAGGATGGTCTCAATCTCCTGACCTCGTGATCCTCCCGTCTCGGCCTCCCAAAGTGCTGGGATTACAGGCTTCAGCCACCGTGCCCGGCCGAAGACTAATACTTGTCCTAGATATGTGCTTTCCAAATCTTCATAGGCAGAGTCAAGCCCTGAACCTTAGAAGGAGGATACTTATCTTTCAAGAGGAAGGGAGGATCATGCTGTTGAACAACCCTGAGGATTTCAGAAAGGGGCTCCGGGTTTGAATGCTGACTCTTCCACTTACTAGCTCTGCACTCTCGGGGAAACTGTACCTCTATGAGCTTCAGTTTCCAGCCTGTATTGTTAGTGTACTATTACTATGTGACTGTGCTCAGTAATTAGGTCAGGGAATATATTTGGCAGAGATGATGCAGTGTTTTTGTTTAAAATCCAGAATAATCAGATTTAGGGGAAGCAATTGGAGGGTATGAAGCTACTCGGAGCTTCAGAACTCACCTTTCTGGGTTAATCCATGATGTGACTCCAAAGGGCATCTTGATGAGGATGCTCATTAGCCAGGAAGGTGTCAAGCTCCGCTTTCGAAGGAAGGGCAACTTATGTCCATTTTCCTTAAGGAAGGGTTTTTGTGGGGTTTTTTTTTTGTTTTTGTTTTTGTTTTTTTATTTTTGAGATGGAGTCTCGCTCTGTCGCCCAGGCTGGAGTGTAGTGGCGCGATCTTGGCTCACTGCAAGCTCCACCTCCTGGGTTCACACCATTCTCCTGCCTCAGTCTCCCAAGTAGCCAGGATTACAGGGGCCCGCCACCACGCCCGGCTAATTTTTTGTATTTTTTTTAGTAGAGACGGGGTTTCACTGTGTTAGCCAGGATGGTCTCAATCTCCTGACCCTGTGATCCGTCCACCTCAGCCTCCCAAAGTGCTGGGATCACAGGCATGAGACACCACGCCCAGCCAAGGAAGGGTCTTAACCACTGAGGCTCACATAAATTTAGAGCACTTATTTCCCTGTTGAAAAGGAAGTGGTGATATGACAGGAAGAATTTATTTTAGAACTACCTGACATGGTTGTGAGCCACACACGTGACTGCACCTGTAGTCTCTTCTTTCCTTGGAGAACTCCCAACAGAAGAGGACAGAGATTTTGCCTAGGCTGGGGTGGGCACTTGCCTACCTGAAACAGAGACAAGTCTAGAGTAACTCCAGAAGGGTCCTCAAGAGGCCCACCTCCCTTTCAGGGCAGAAGTTCAGTTTCTGGTCTCAGGGAAAAGCCTGTCTTGTTGTGTGGAGCATCCCCAAACATACCACATTTTAAGCAGAAATAAAAAATATTTGCTGACAAAGTGGGGGTCAGAGAAGGGATGAGCGCACATCTCTAAAAAAGAAAGGCGCCACACGCAGGTTCTAGTTCTTGACTTTAATGCCCTTGGAGTGTACTGAGGCTCCATACACCAAAGCACTCACAGACAGGTACATGAACTCACACAGGAAGTGTTATACTGTGTACATAAACCCAACACCGTACAGAAGGACGACGACGGACCCAGGTGACTCGAGGTGACTGCCTGTTCCCATACCCACTGTTTGTTCCCACCTCCCTCAACCCCTGCCAAGCCCCATCCTTCCCCACTCAATACGTATATACACAGATATGATCCCCTCAGAATTCCAAAAAGTGCCTCTCCCACCCCAGTTCCCAACACTCCAGCTTTGGATGAAAAAAGCCTCTCTCTTTTAAGGATCATGAGACAGGCACCACCTTCATGCAAGAGCCCCAGAAAAATAGTACCCAAGAAATTAATAATGTATATTGGAATCAAATATGGATAGAACATATGCAGAAGGACAATATTTGAAATATTACTGGGATCAAAATGCTCAGTGGGGGTAGTTTTTGTTTTGTTATTGCTGTTTGCTTTAACCTGTTCAAGAGCTGGTTTAGACTAAGACCACACATGGATGCTCACGCCGCCTGTGTCTTATAAATGTCACTTCCTAGTCCTCCAGCAAGCAACCCAGAACAGGAAGATTATATCACCTGATAAGCCTGAAGCACAAGGCTCAGACAGTTCCCCGAATATCCTAAGCCCCAGGAAAGAGCAGAAACTTCCAGAGTACAGCTGACTGCTTTCTGCCTTAGCACTGGGCAGCCTGGTGAACAAGGCAGAGGTAGAATAAGGAAGGTGACGATTCCTTCCTTTGATTTAGAGTGTTACGCAAAGAATTCCTCCCCTGGAATGGGATGTGTTTCAGTGTGGTTTTGCTTCAGTCTTGTTCATTGCTATAACATTAGCTTTTTTATCTTTAAGGAATTTTATTATGGTGAGCATTTCACCATGTGGTCCCATCTCCTGAAACTTTCACTTTGGTTTGACTCACTGATAACTACTGGCCTGTCTCAAGGCAAGATGAATCCAGTCCCTTGTCAAGCGAGAGGGATTTACTGACATTACCCACAACAATTCTATAAAGATGCACTTCCTTCTGGTCAGGGAGAAGTTTTCAACCTTTGGAGCCTTCCTTCCAGACCCAACCCTTCTTCTGCTCTGGGCCTGGCCATTCAGAGTTGAAAAGGGATCAAATGGGGAGAAATCACTTCCACAGGGATAACCCCTTTATTTGGAGGCCATTAGCACAATCCACCACATCTAATTCACTTTTTAGCCCGGCCTCGGTTTCTCATCAGAGAATGGAGAAACTAGACCACTGAATTCGTTCACTCTATTTAGAAAGAGCTCTCAGCTTGCTGCCCAGTGTCACCTCTCTGTCTTCTCTACTGGCCAGAGCCTTGTGTCCTACAGTGGCACAGACGACATTATTGTGAGGATCACATAGGGAGTCAGAGAAACAGGGGTTTCTCCAGCGAGAGACACAAGAACAGTGTTCTTACCCAGCATCCCTGTAACCCTAAGCCAGCCTTCAGGACCTGTTTTTGAGCAAACCTGCATTTGAGCAAACAAGTTTCTCCCTGGCTTGCACGTATGGACTCTAAATAACCAAGCCCTGCGATGCTCCGTGGGATGGCGGGTAGCAGAAAGGGTCAAGGCCACATCACTGAAAGCATTGGGCTTAATGAACTGCTCTCTGTTCACACAGACTTTATCAATAGTCTGCCTCTCTGTCAAAAAATGAACACATATTAGGCAGTAGGTAACACCAATCAGAAGAACCGAAATCAAAGACTTTTCTCTTAGAACAATTCAAGAGCCATGTTTTTGGGCTAACCTCCAAGCAGGGACATCAGCTCCAAAAAAGAGACTATCCCTTTGTATATGAGTACAATAGAGAGAGCCCATATCTCAGAACATGAATGACTGTTCTTTCCTCTTAGATCTCAGTATTCACCTCTTTTCCACCTCTAAAAGAGAACAACAGGAGTGCACAACCATGCCCTGGAATATTTGTTTACACAGAGGGAACAGGAGGTCACTGCCTTCCAGCCCCACGGAGGAATTCAACCAAAGTCCCAGGGCTTGGTCTTCTTTTCCTCATATGAACACAGACTTCAGCTCCCCCTATAGCCATCTCATCTATCTGGTCCTGTAAGTCTGAGACCAGGGAGGTTGTCCTCCCCAATTCCTTTATTTATTTATTTTAACGGTGGTGTTGCCCAGGCTGGAGCACAGTGGCTAGCCATAGGCATGATCATAGTACACTACAGTCTTCATCTCCTGGGCTCAAGTGATCCTCCTGCCTCCGCCTCCGGAGTAGCTGGTACTACAGGTGTGCGCCTGAGTAGCCTGGACTACAGGCGCGTGCCCAAGTAGCTGGGACTACAGACATGTTCCTGGCTCACATCAATTCTTCACACATTAAAAAAAAAAATCTCCCTTCAAGAATACCCAGGAAGAGACAGGTACGGTCATGATTACAGAGAGATGCCCTTAATGCAGCATGGAAATGTTACATTGTGATCAGTGGTGCTACACAGTTCTTCCTTTAGGAGATGCATGTCCAGACCCTGACTAGTTGGCCCAGGCTGTAGACAGAGCAAGAAGGAAATGCAGTAGTAACAGATCCTTGGGGATCTTTTTCAATTTCTGAAATAGAGGAGTAAGTAAAACAAAATATAGAGGAGTGAGGAGTAAAACAAAATATAGAGAAGTAAGACAAAAATAGAGGAGTGAGGAATAAAACAAAAGGGAAGTTTTCTCTGTCTTCCTACGGCTCCTAGGATAGCTGTGTGTCTCACCCAGCCCTTCCTTTACCTTCTCAGAAGACATGCTCTCCTAGGAGAATGTTACCAGGACAGAGCAACAAGGTTTAAAGAGGGGGCCCCTTCCAAAGAGGTTCACCACAAATTGGATTCTAACACATGAGATAGCAGCCAAGGAGGTGTTCTGAGCCTCTAAAAAGGATGTTACATGTCAAATATAACAGAAGATCTAGGCATCTTGCCTGCTTGACTTGGGGAATCTTCAAAAGAAGCCTCTGAAATTTGCATTCCAGCCCTGTGAGAAGACAACCCTGCAAGCAAGGAGGGTGGTGGAAGATAGGAGAAGCTGTGGCCCTAAGACAGGGCTGTAAACATTGTGGTTTTCTAAGGCCAACTGGGTGCATAGCTTTGGCAGCTATGGTTAAATCTCCAAAAGGTGGTGAAGAACATGTTCCGGAAGGAAAAGAGAAGTCTTTCCACATTTTAGAAAAGTGGGCAACTATTCTTGGAGGAGAAGGGGTGCAGTGGGACAGAAGATGCTCTTTCTTCTTCAGCCAGGGGCTACGGGGTGGCTGGTCAGGTAAATCCCCCATCATGTTCCGTGTTCACACCAATACACTAAGCACAAGGGAGGGACGCTTGAACAGGGTCGAGGAAGTGATTAGGCCTCATCGATTTGATAACGTGGCTCTAAAATGGGCAGAAACTCTCTTGCAAGGTCAAAAAGGTGACGAAACTTCTCGGGACTTCCTGCTTAAGCCCTAGCTATCAGCCTCAAGGAAAGACTACCATGCCTTGAGGAAAGGCCAGGTGAGCGCTGGCCGGAGTGCCTGCAGGCCGCAAGCCCTGAGCCCAACCCTGAGGTGCAGTCAGGGAGAGTGGGGCTACACCTCTGTCCCCTGGGAGCTGTGCCTCAGGACTCGGTCCTCACCTCGGCAGATTCTGGGGCAGTTAGCAGCCCCTTCAGGGATCTTACTCCCACAGCCACCAAGTGTGGTGGACATCCTCCCTGATGGGACTCTTGCCTACCAAGGCTACTCACCACCATGTGATCTTGAACTCATAGATGGGGCGCTTGCAGTAGTAGTGGTTCACGAGGTGCTTGTCACACACCCCAATGCACTGGTGGTCCACGGTGAGGCCCTGGGCCGAGAGGTCCGTGACCAGGCAGTGCAACAGGTCATAAACATCAGCCACAGCCTCCCAGGGCCCAAAAGACACATCCACTTCACAGTGGTGCTCAAAAAGCTGCCCGTCACTCTCACTCCGCTCAAAGCGCAGGGAGTTGAGGAGCGGACACTCATACGGGGTGATGGGCATCTCCTCCTTGAAGACACAGACCTTGAGCTTGGCAAAGCGGGCCTTCCGCTGGACCGCACGCAGCCGGGCGATCTCCACAATCCGCTCCAAGTGGTCTATGAGGATGAACACAACACCTATCACTGGGGTGAAGGGGCAGGACAGGGCGGCAGAGATGCACAGAGAAACAGTCCTGAAGATGGAGGATGCAGGAGGGGAAAGACAGATTTCTCGGGGAAAGGATTCAGGGGGCCAATGAAGGGCACAAACTGAAACAAGGGTCATGGTTCTCTACAGCAAAGGAGAGCCAATGGGACGAGGGTTGTCCTTCTGAAACACAATTTGCTGACTGTCACAGGCCAGGTAGGACCACCTTAACTGGAATCTCCCCAGTGTGACTGGGAGGGGACGACACTCCCTCCCATCTTGAGAAATCTGGATGAACGCTGCCCCCGGTGTTGATGGAGACCTAAACACTCACAGATGCCTTGCAGACCGCCTCCCACATACCCACCATCCTGGGCAGCTGATCCTCACCTTTGTAATAGGGCATGAGTCCCAGAAACGCTTGGCGCACCTTCTCGCCCTTCAGTGGCTGCATGTTCTCCAGCTGCTCCAGGAGGGGCCCGATGGCATAGTACTGGGCCTCTTTGTACACAGCTCGAACACGCTCCCTGGGTGGGAGGTCCCCTGAGCGCAGGAAATTCAGCACATCTCTGAGCAGGAAGGAAAGAGGGTCGGTGACAAGGAGCTCATGCTCCTGGGCAGTGCCATACAGTGCATTGGACAAAGTCTAAAACTAGACTGCCAGCTGTGTTACACTGGGTAAATGAACCTAACCTCTCCATGCTTCAGTTTCCCTGTCTGTAAAATTGGAGAAAACAATAAAACCTCATAATGTATTAGGAATTAAGTGATTAGAAAATCCCTGGCACAGAGTAGAGCCTCAATAAGTGTTACCAGTAGTTGTTATCAGTAAGCAACTATAATTACTATTATTAGGTACAATATTAGGTATTATTAGGCATATGTAAGTATAATGGGAAGATATGACATCTAGCCCTTTATATACATTTGTTTTAGAATTGAGGTGAAATATTCAATAAATGTACAAATATTAACTGTACAGTTCAATTTTTTTTTAAGTATGAATATACCCATCCAACCACACCTAGATCAAGATGAAATTTCCATTCCTTAAGGTTTCTCATGCCACTTCCCAGTTAATCCCTAAGGAAGGAACCACTCTAACTTCTCCTTCGATCAGTAAAGATGAGTTTTGCCTTTTCTTGAAATACATATAAATAGAATTATGCAGTATGTTCTCTTTCGTACCTGGCTTCTTTCCTTTAACATAATGTTTTTGAAATTTATCCACCAAATAAATAAAAACAAACCGGTAGTTTGTTATTATTATTATTTATTATGTAAGTATACCCTTGCATGAATATGGTATAATTTATTTACCCTGTTGTCTCTTTGATGGACATTTGGGTTGTTTCCAGTTTTGGGCTATTATGAGTAAAGTTGGGATAAACATTCCTGTATTAGACCTTTAGGCCAGGCACGGTGGCTCACACCTGTGATCCCAGCACTTTGGGAGGCCGAGGTGGGTGGATCACCTGAGCTCAGGAGTTTGAGACCAGCCTGGCCAAAATGGTGAAACTCCATCTCTACTAAAAATACAAAAATTAGCCAGGTATGGTGGTGGGCGTCTGTAATCCCAGCTACTCAGGAGGCTGAGGCAGGGGAACTGCTTGAACCTGGGAAGCGGAGGTTGCAGGGAGCTGAGATCATGCTACCGCACTCCAGTCTGGGTTACAGAGTGAGACTCCATCTCAAAATAAAAAAAACCTTTAGTGGACACAAGCACAAATTTCTTTTGAGTAAGTATCAGGAGTAGAATTGTTCGGTCATAGGGTAAGCACGTGGTTAACAAAGTGGTTGCAGCATTTTACATTCCCACCAGCAATGCAGAAGAGTTCTAGGTGTTCCCCATCCTTGCCACTAGTATTATTCTGTAGCTATGCAGAGCAGGTAAAATGCCTAACCATAATGTCTGAAAGAACAGTTCCAGGACTGAATAAAATCACATATTGTATTTTCTTAAAATAAAAATTCTGTCCTTCTAATTCACTTTTCAGATTTTCTTTTCTTCTTTTTTAAGAGATAGGGTCTTGTTCTGTCACCCAGGCTGGAGGGCAGTGGTGCAACCGTAGCTCAAGGCAGCCTCTAACTCTTAGGCTCAAGCAGTCCTCTTGCCTCAGCCTCCCGAATAGCTGGGACCATAGGTGCAAGCCACCAGCTTTTCAGATTATTTAGTGCTAAGAGTAATCAGATACATCACTGGTACGTGTGGAAGAGAGTAAATAAACCCGAAGATTATGCTGCTACCTCAATAATAGCTTAGTCTATGACCTAATACAACACCAGCTAACACTCGCTAAGTATTACTCGGTGCCAGCCACTATTCATGGGTTATCCCATGTAATCCTCTCAATGACATTGGGGGTGTGTGCTATCTTATCTCTATGTCATAAATGAGGCTCAAGTGGGGCCCAGCCAGGTTCAGGAACATGCTTGCTCAAGTAGCCACCGCTGCCAGAGGCTCAGATCCAGCCATGGCTGACTCTACGCCCACATCCACCATGGTCCAGCTTCAACAGAAGCATTTGGACCAGAGTGTGGCAAGCTGATGACAATGGGGAACAACCCCAGGTGGAGGCCCAAGCGGCCTTCATGGTGGATGCTAGGGGTGCATAAGCTGTATAGCAAGAAATGCACCCTACGAAATGCCCTGAACCCCCTATTTTATCTGAGTCATTCAACAACTTCATCTGCTGCTGATGAATCATAGGTCACAGGAACTCATCAGCCAAAGTATGAATGTCGCCATCTCCTGCTTTCTGCCATGCCCTTGCCTGGCGCTGTCACTCTCTAACTGTGGCCACCTGGGCGTGGGCACATCCACCTCAAGTCAAACCCGGACCCCCCTCCCCAAAATCCCTTCTAAATCTTCAGCAAACCTTGGTGAGCTCTGAAAAACAAAACCCTGGGGCAAGGCCCAGCTAAGGGTGTTGTGGGAGCTGCCAGCTGGAGCTGGCACTTTCCTTCCCCAAACTGCCTGCAAACAAATATCTTTTTATAGTTCTGCAGAGCGATGTGACACTTTGTTTTCTCAGCATTGGAGGCAGCTGATAGCCCACTGGGGAAACCCAGATGCTTCCAAGCAAGTTATCTGACCAAGGGCTCCTTTCTGAGAATAAAAATGATCTTTCCCACAGTGTGGGCAATCCTACTTGGAGGCCAGCACAGAGATGCAGTGGTTGGAGAGTTTCTGCCTCCCGGACACTTGGTTCAAGGTCTCTAGTCATCTCCAATGTCAGACTGAAAGAGCTAAGAGTTCCAGTCACGTACTCTGAAAAGGACATGGCTAGGGGTCATACCAAGGCTCTTTATATAATCCTCATTGACAAGCCTGTGCAGCAGCTATAATTACTTCTCATTTCACAAACATGGAACCTGAGATATAAAGTCTTTAAGTTGTTTATGTGTAAGACTGTCAGAAGTCCTTTCTTGGGAAAGGTTTTGTTTTCTTTTTTCAGAGACAGAGTCTCGGCCGGGCACGGCCTGTAATCCCAGCACTTTGGGAGTCTGAGGCAGGAGGATCACTTGAGTTTAGGAGTTCGAGAACATCCTGGCCAACATAGTGAAACCTCATCTATACAAAAAATCAAAAATCAGCCAGGCGTGGTGGTGTGCACCTCTAGTCCCAGCTACTTGGGAAACTGAGACAGGAGAACTGCTTGCACCTGGGAGGTCAAGGCTGTAGTGAGCCATGCTCACGCCACTGCACTCAGCTAGGGCAACAGAGCAAGACGCTGACTCAAAAAAAAAAAAAAAAAAAA
>NW_012104476.1:4127018-4131893 GCF_000951045.1 Mandrillus leucophaeus
AGCCAGGTGTGGTGGCGCATGCCTGTAGTCCCAGCTATTCAGGAGGCTGAGGTGAGAAGACTGCTTGAGCCAGGAGTTTAAGGATGCAGTGAGCTACGATGGTACTGGTGAACAGCCACTACATTCCACCCTGGGCAATAGAGCAAGACCCTATCTCCAAAAAAACAGCCCCCTCAAAAAACAAAAAAGCACCTAAAATTAAATAAATACTGTAATACCAGCATTTTGGGGGGCTAAGGTAGGAGGATTGCCTAAGGCCAGGAGCTTGAGACCGCTCTGGGCAACACAACAAGATCCCATCTCTATTTATATATATATATAAAGATGATAGTATATATCATCATTTATTATATCATCTATCTATCTATATATATATAAAATGATGATAGTATCACACACATTAAGACCAGTGGAAGCCCCAGTGCATCAGAGCACATATATATATATACATATATGTGTGTGTGTGTGTGTATGTGTATGTCTGTGTGTGCATGTGTATATAATTAGATAAATAAATAAAAATGAAATTTTGTTTTGTTTTGTTTTGTTTTTTTGAGATGGAATCTCGGTCTGTCGCCCAGGCTGGGGTGCAAAGGTGCGATCTCGGGTCACTGCAACCTCTGCCTCCTGGGTTCAAGCGATTCTTCTACCTCAGCTTCCTAAGTAGCTGGGATTACAGGTATGAGCCACCACACCCAGCTAATTTTTGTATTTTTAGTAGAGATGGGGTTTCACCATGCTGTAGTGAACTGGTCTCGAACTCCTGGCCTCAAGTGATCAACCTACCTCAGCCTCCCAAAGTGCTGGGATTACAGGCAAGAGCCACCACGCCCAGCTGAAAATAAAAATTGTTTAACTGTCTAGGATGGAAGCAATTTCATCCAGCCAGTGTGTGTTATTTGGAATTTCTCTGGCTGTCTTTGTCTCCTTTGGCAAAAAAAAAAAAAAAAAAATTTGATCTCTTTCAATAAGCCAATTTATTAAATTTCATCAATATGTTATCTCCTCTTCTAGGTACTATGGAAGATACCAAAGTCCCATACTCAAGCCCAGGCTAATCACTTGCTAGCACTACAAAGTTGATTGTACAGGGAGAGACATACCCAAAGTGTGTGCCATCTCGGTCGATGAAGTAGCGGCCCTCGGAGTCCGTGGGGATGTAGTGCCGCCCACTGAACATGGCTGCCAACATGGTGTCTTCGTAGCACCTCAGTGTGGATAGGCGTGTAGTGAAGTGAGCCCCTCCAATGTTAAGGGGAACAACCTCAGGAAACTGGAAAGAAATCACCAGGGCTCTCAGGCAGGCAGCGGGGATTGAGAGCTGGGGTTGCTCCATCTTCACTCCCTCGGGTCTGATTGGTGCCACACCATTCATTCAGTCACTCAAGCCCAGGGGTCCATCTGAATACTTTCTTTTCTCTCTTCCCTCTGCCCCACCCTCATCACCTGCCAAGTCTTACCCATTCAAACCCTGATAGCTCTTTTGTTTTTTTTATTTGAGATGGAGTTTCGCTCTCGTCTCCCAGGCTGGAGTGCAGTGGCGCGATCTCGGCTCACTGCAAGATCTACCTCCCGGGTTCACGCCATTCTCCTGCCTCAGCCTCCCCAAGTAGCTGGGACTACAGGCTCCTGCCACCATGTTAATTTTTTGTATTTTTTTTTTGTACTTTTTTTAAGTACAGACGGGGTTTCACGGTGTTAGCTAGGATGGTCTCGATCTGCTGACCTCATGATCCACCCGCCTTGGCCTCCCAAAGTGCTGGGATTACAGGTGTGAGCCACTGCACCCGGCCCCCTGATAGCTCTTAAATCAGGTCTCTTCACCTCAACTCCATTATCACTGCTCTAGAGCTCAAGCCTTCAGTGTCCTCTCACTTCCTGAATTTACCATCTTAGTGTTCTTGCTCACAGTGTCTTCTGTGCCCAAAACGCTCTTACCACTCTCCTTCTTCTTCTGTCTATATGGCAAGGTAAATGGCCCCATATAGTGTTACAGGTTGTTCACTGCATAAAAGCTGGATGAGAGTGATCTGCTATGTGCCCTTTTTCTAATTCACACCAACGTACCATACAGGTTAGTGGCATCTACTCATTCCAGAAATTTCTATTCAAGTTCCCCTCATCTGTGAGCATTTCTGCTCTACTGTCCCTCACCTGCCCCCAGGACAGAGTTGACACATTCTTCGACTGTGCTTTCATCGTGTGCCACATTCTCCTCTATAATAGCACCTAGCACAATACATTGCCAATTATTTTCCTCTGTCAGTTCACTCCACTAGACCTCAAGCTTCCCAAAGACAGGGAAAGCATCTTGGTCACCAACCACGGGCTGCCCACAGCAGAGCTCAGTAGTTGTGTGTTGAATACTTCCAGGTACCTACTCCTCTCCTAATCTGTTAAGTGAGACTGTCTCCAGTCCAGCTAAGGTTCTGGAGGCAAGGACTGAGTGAGGAACATGAAAATGATGGCATAAATGTACCCTAAGAAGCTCGAGGTTTCCCTTAAAATGCAAGTTTTTTTTTTTTTCTTTCTCCTGTTTTGCACTGCTTGTGGTTTCTACCAAACTGCATTTGAAAGAAATGAGGTCATTTTAAGTTCTCTTTAATCTTCCCACAAACTTCCTCCAGATCAATTCAAATTTTATCCCTATGCATCTTTTTTTTTGAAACGGAATCTCACTGCAATGCCCAGGCTGGAGTGCAATGGCACGATTTCGGTTCCCTGCAACCTCTGCCTCCTGAGTTCAAGAGATTCTGCTGCCCCAGCCTCCAAAGTAGCTGGGACTACAGGTGGGCATGGCCACACCCAACTAATTTTTGTATTTGTGGTAGAGATGGGGTTTCACCATGTTGGCCAAGCTGGTCTCAAACTCCTAACCTCAAGTGATCTGCCTGCCTTGGCCTCCCAAAGTGCTGGGATTATAGCCATGCGTCCTTTTCAATATTACGTCTCTCCTGCTCCAGTGAAAGTCTGCTTGTCTACACAGTCCCCTTCCCAGCTTTCAAATCCTTTGTGAAATAAAATAGGGTACAAATACATGAAATAAAGCTGACCCAGGGCCTTGGGCAGTGCCTGGCTCACGTAAAGACCCAAAATTCACTGAATGAACGAACAAAATAGACAGGGAGTTACACCTCTGTGTGTGTATGCACTGTTACTCTTCTGTACCCGTAGGACATGAAAATGCCTTGTGCTTACTCTCTGTAGGTCCTCTGAAACCATTTTATGTGTATATCAAGGGCTCAGATAACATTTTGGAATAATAATACTGAACATTTCTGGAGCTCTTTAAACCTTTTCCAAAGACACTTCATACCAATCCAAGTGTTTGCTCCATATTAGAGACGAGAGGATTGAAGCAGAGAGAACAAAAGCCATCGGAAACAGTTTTGGAGCTCACATGGGGCAATGTCATCAGCGGGGGGAGCTGGCGGTGGGGCCCTGGTCTGCAGTCTGTGGTCTTGTGCTCTTTCCCTCAAACCACATCATTTTCCCAACGACAGTGAACAAAAAAATAGCACCACTGTGACTAATGACTTTTTTCCAATTGCAGAGATTACTTCCAGATTTTTGCTCATTTTCCCATGACATTGTGTGTATGGAGCTTGCAATCCCAGCACAACACTATCTGCTTCCCAAGAGCATCATCACCTAGGCCAGCCTGTTGAGGGCCTCTATCCATTGTCCTGGGACTCCACATACCACATGCTCCTGGATCTGGCACTATCTTAGTCCCTGCCTCCTAGAAGCCATCTTCGGTGTCCAGTAACACTTCACCTTCCCTCCTCTTTATTTTTTATTTGTAGAAATGGAGTCTGTGTTGCCCAAGCTGGTCCCAGACTCCTGGCCTCAAGCAATCCTCCTGCCTTGGCCTCCCAAAATGCTGGGATTACAAGTGTAAGCCACCACACCTGGCATCGTTTCCCTTCTCTTGCTTTCTTTGTTTTTGCTTGTAGGTAGGGTCTTACTGTGTCACACCCAGGCTGGACTACAGCGGCACAATTACGGCTCACTGCAGCCTCAACCACCAGGGCTCAAGCGATTCTCCCAACTCACCTTCCTGAGCACCTGAGAGTACAGGCACACACCACCAAGCCTGGCTAATTTTTATTTTTGTAGGGGCAGGATCTCACTGTTGCCCTGGCTAGTCTCTACCTCTTGGCCTCAAGCAATCCTCCCACCTCAGCATCCCAAAGTGCTGAGATTACAGATGTGAGCCACCATGCCTGGTATATTTTCCTGTCTCGAGTGTCATTTCAGGTGTTGACATGATAGTATCACACACATTAAGACCCGTGGAAGCCTCAGTGCATCAGAGCACAGCAGCCTGTGAGTGCAAGCCATGGGATGCCAGGTGACTGTAGCTACATCTATGAACTGGCCTGCTCCTTATCTGCAGACAGCTCCTTGCCTTGTTCCTTGGGCAGCTGGAGACTAGGTGCAGGCAACCACTACAGCATCCTGTTGGATTCTCTAGAAGACATCTTTTTCTTTTCTTTTCTAAAATTCATCCAACCCAAAATGCCTTTTTTTGTGTTTCCAGTCGTAGTAGGGCCGGGACCCCTGCTATGTTGCCCAGGCTGGCCTCCAACTCCTGCCCTCAAGTGATCCTCCCTCCCAATGTGTTGGGATTACAGGCTTGAGCCACCGTGCCTGGTCAGACACCATCGGCTCTAGGGGCTCCAGGGTCCCCCTCCCACGGCCCACCCTCCCTCCTATCTTCAGTAAACGTGGGACATGGGGATGGGAGTAAATCACCCCAGAGAGTACTGGGTGGAGGGGGTAGGGAATGGGGAAGCACATCTAGTGGGTGCAATTGACGGGTTGAACGTGGGTGGGGAGGGGTGCAGGTGGTCGGGGAAGGGGCGTAGGTGG
>NW_012104476.1:4132338-4138334 GCF_000951045.1 Mandrillus leucophaeus
ACCCGCTTGCGCCCAGCCGCTGGCCTGACGCCACCGCCTCCCGCTACTGGCCGACGCCGCTCTGATTCCGCCATGACTGGCAGGAAGCTCGCCCAGTCGAAGAGCAGGCAGCGCCAGGGGCCTGCGCCTGAGTGGTCCCTGGGGGGAGGCCTGCGAGCCTGCCGTGCTCTGATTGGTCCTCTGGCCAGCGGGCGCGCCCTCTCCGGGAGACCCGGCGGTGGTGGGCCGCTACGCTCTCATAACTGCGCCTCCGCTTGTGCGGTGAGGATGGATCCCGCCCACGTCAGGGTAGATCCCTGATCGCTTTACACAAGGGCTCACGACTTACTCGAGTGTCTGTCCCCAGGGCAGCGGGTCCTTGTCTCCTCAATGGAAGGCCTGAGCACCCTTTCCTGGAGGATGTGGCGGGAGGAGGGCTGAGGTGGCTGCGCCCCGCGACCGCGGCTGGCTCCGCCCGGAGCCGCAGGGCACCGCCCGGGTGTCCAGTCCTTCCCCACTCACTGACGCAGAAATCCGAACGAGAAGACCCCAAATCGGAGCACTTGAGTTCAGTGAATAATGACAGTGACTCCCCACCGTTACCGTTTTTCCACCGTGACATAGAGATGGAGATAGGCCCTTCCGCAAGATGCTCCTGGGCTGGGAGGCGGAGTCCAGCCCCAGAGGTTCGGTCAGCGCAGGGACTCTCCTGGGGATCAAGGTTCTTAGCCCCTTCAAGCCATTTTCTCTCTTTTTTTAAAGACAGGGTCTCGCTCTTGCCCAGGCTGAAGTGCAGTGGCGCCACCATAGCTCATTGCAAACCCTGGGCTCAAGCGATCCTCCCGCCCCAGCCTCCCGAGTACCTGGGACCACAGGCTCGCTCCACCACACTCAGCTGATTTTTTTACATTTTGGCCGGCCCAGTGGCTCACGCCTGTAATCCCGGCTCTTTGGTAGGCGATGCTGGCGGATCACCTCTGGTCAGGAGGCTGAGACCAGCCTGGCCAACATGGTGAAAGCTCATCTCTACTAAAAATACAAAATTAGCCAGGCGTGGTGACACATTTGTAATCCCAGCTAGTGGGGAGGCTGAGGCAGGAGAATCGCTTGAACCCAGGAGATGGAGATTGCAGTGGGTCGAGATCACGGCCACTGCACTCCAGCCTGAGCAGCAAGAGCAAAATTCCGTCTCAAAAAAAAATTTTTTCTTCTTCTAAGAAATGGGGTCTTGTCATGTTGCCCAGGCTGGTCTCAAACTCCTTGCCTCAAGCTATCCTCCCTCATCAGCTTCCCAAAGTGCTGGGATCACAGGCGTGCACCACAACCATGCTTCTCCTTTTCAAACCGTTTTCACACCCAGTTCCTCATCTCCTTCTCACTGTGTAGTGACAGAAAAGAAAACTGAGTCCTAGATTAGACAGCTGTAGGAGTGTCCTAGGTCTGTGTTTTCTCCAACTTCAGTTGCATCAAAATCCCTGGAGGGAGACCTTGTTTAAGCACAGATGAAAAGGAATGAAATCACGTCATTTGCCGCAACGTTGATGGACGTCATTATGTTAAGTGAAATAAGCCAGGCACAGAAAGACATAAATATTGCATGTTCTCATCTGTGGCAGCTAAAAAACAATCGATCTCATAAATTTAGAGAGTAGAAAGAAACCAGAGGCTGGGAATGGTTGGGTGAGAAATGAAGAGATTTAGTTTAATGAAGGACATACAGTTAGATAAAAAGGTTTACGTTCTATGGTTCAAAAGCAGAGTAGTGACTATAATTAACAACAATGGATTGTATATTTCAAAATAGCTGGAAGGCACTTTGCGAAGCCAGGGTGGGAGGATAACTTGAGCCCAGGAGTTTGAGACCAGCCTGGACAACATAGTTAGACCCTACCTCTACAAAAAGTAAAAAATATATATATATATATATAGCAGAGTGTGGTGGTTCACATCTGTGGTCCCAGCTACTCGGAGGCTAAAGCAAGGAGGATCGCTGGAGCCACAGAGGTCGAAGCTGCAGTGAGCTGTGATTGCACCACTGCATTCCAGAGCCTAGGTGACAGAGACCCTGTTTCAACAACAACAATAACAAAAATCTAGAAGAGAGGAGTTGAATTGTTTCCAAAACATGGGTAAATTCCCAAAGTGATGGATACCACTAATGCTCTGACTTGATCATTACACATCCTGTGCACGTAACAAAATATCACAGATACACTATAAATATGTAAAATACTATGTAATCTTAAAAAGTAAAAATAAAAAAAACAAACAGAGTCCCAGTCCCACCGCCAGAGAATCTGAGTTGACCAGTCTAGGATGAAGCCCTTGGTAATTTGCATTCCTAACAAATACCAGGATAATTATGATGCTGCCGGTCCATGAACCACACTTTGAGTAACACTGCCCTAAAGGAGACCCCATGAGGCCCTCTCTTGTCTTCCATTGTACTCTCGTCTTTCTCAAAAATACCTATAACAAAATTTCCTTTCAATCCTTATGCCAGTTGGGATGTTTCACCTGTACCAAGAAACTGCAACCAAAAGTAGTTTAAGCAGTCAGGGAATTTTATTTTAATTTTATTTTTTTATTTATTTCTGAGACAGAGTCTCGCTGTGTCACCCTGGCTGGAGTGCAGTGGCACGATCTCGGCTCACTGCAACCTTCACCTCCTGGGTTCACGCCATTCTCCTGCCTCAGCCTCCTGAGTAGCTGGGACAACAGGCGCCCACCACCACACTCGGCTAATTTCTTTTTGTATTTTACTAGAGACAGGGTTTCACCGTGTTAGCCAGGATGGTCTTGATCTCCTGACCTCATGATCCACCCGCCTTGGCCTCCCAAAGTGCTGGGATTACAGGCGTGAACCACTGAGTCCGGCCAAGGAATTTTATTATCTTACATAACAGGAAGTCTGAGCAGACCTAGGGTTGGTTTATTAAGTAACCCAACAAGGGGCCGGGCACGGTGGCTCACGCCTATAATCCCAGCACTATGGGAGGCCGAAGTGGTCGATCACATGAGGTCAGGAGTTCGGAACCAACCTGGCCAAGATGGTGAAACTCCATCTCTACTAAAAATACAAAAATTAGCTGGGTGTGGTGGCAGGCGCCTGTTATCTCAGCTACTAGGGAGGCTGAGGCATGAGAATCACTTGAACCTGGGAGGCGGAGGTTACAGTGAGCCAAGGTCATGCCACTGCACTCCAGCCTGCACAACAGGAGCAAAACTCTGTCTAAAACA
The DNA here is from genome assembly GCF_000951045.1 of Mandrillus leucophaeus. NCBI lineage: Eukaryota > Metazoa > Chordata > Mammalia > Primates > Cercopithecidae > Mandrillus > Mandrillus leucophaeus. The sequence continues at coordinate 4,135,558 of NW_012104476.1, forward strand.
AAACAAAACAAAACAAAAAACAATTACCAGGACTCAAATTTTTGATTTATTACTGCAGTCTGGGAAACATAGTGAGACCACATCTCTAGAGAAAGAGAAAAAAAGATAAATTAGCCATGTGTTGTGGGGAGTGGCTGTACTCCTAGTCATTCAGGAGGCTGAGGCAGTAGGATCTCTGAGCCCAGGAGATGAAGACTGCAGTGAATTATGATCAGTTATGCCACTGCACTTCAGCCTCAGTGACAGAGCAAAGTCCTACCTCTAAAAAAACCAAAAACAAAAAACAAGAAAAACGAAAGCTGGGCATAGTGGCAGTGGCCCACACCTGTAGTCCCAACTATATAGGAGGCTGAGGCAAGAGGATTACTTGAGCCCAGCCTGGACAACATAGCAAGACCCTGTCTTTAAAAAAATTTTTTTTTTTTTTTTGAGACAGAGTCTCACTCATTCTGTTGCCCAGGTTGGAGTGCAGTGGCGTGATCTCAGCTCACTGCAACCTCCACCTTCCGGGTTCAAGCTATTCTCCTGCCTCAGCCTCCTGAGTAGCTGGGATTACAGGTGCATCCCACAATGCCTGACTAATTTTTGTAATTTTAGTAGAGACAAGGTTTCACCATGTTGCCCAGGCTGGTCTCAAACTCCTGACCTCAGGTGATCCACCTGCCTCAGCCTCCCAGAGTGCTGGGATTACAGGAATGAGCCACCACACCTGGCTTACACAGCAACTTTTATTGAAGCAGCAGCATACAGCAGCAGCATACAGCAGCAGCATACAGCAGCAGCAGAGATACTGCTCCTTACAGAGCAGGGCTACCCCATAAGCAGTGTGCCCAGAGTAGCAGCTCAGAGGCAGTTCTGCATTCATATTTATACCAACTTTTAATTATATGCAAATGGAGGGGCAGTTTATATTATAAATTTCTAGGATGAGGGTGGTAACTTGCGTGTCGTTGGGTTGCTGCTGTGGAAAGGGGCAGTGTTGCCATGGCAATGGTAAACTGACAATGCACACTTGTGGGTGTATCTTATGGCAAGTTGCTTCCACCCCAGACCTGTTTTAGCTAGTCTACAATTTTTTGTGGTGTCTAAGTTCCACCTCCAGAGTCCAATCCTGCCTCCTATCTCACTCCTTTGTTTTTTTATGTTGTTGTTGGTTTTTATTTTTTGAGATGGGGTCTCACTCTGTTGCCCAGGCTGGAGTACAGTGGCGTGACCTTGGCTCACTGCAACTCCACCCCCTGAGTTCAAGAGATCCTCCATCCTCAGCCTCCCAAGTAGCTGGACCACCAATGTGTGCCACTATGCCTGGCTAAGTTTTTGTAGTTTTGGAAGAGATGGGGTTTCACTATGTTGTCCAGGCTGGTCTTGAACTCTTGACCTCCGGTGATCTGCCCTTCTCAGCCTCTCAAAGTTCTGGGATTACAGGCATGAGCCACCTCACCTAGCCCTATTTCACTTTACTCCTTTGAATTTCACAACCCTCTTCTGGCTCTCCTCTGATCTCCATCTCTTTTCCATCTTTTTTGCGGGTCCCATTCTCCCCTCTCATCAATTTTTTTTTTTTTTTGAGACAGGGTCTCACTCTGTCACCCAGGCTAGAGTGCAGTGGTATAGTCTCAGCTCACTGCAACCTCTGCCTGATGGGCTCAATGAATCCTACCACCTCAGCCCCCAGGTAGCTGGGAGTACAGTCACCTGCCTAGGCCTCCCAAAGTGCTGGGATTACAGGTATGAGCCACCTTGCCTGGCCAAAAAAACTTTAAGGATGCCAGAGCAAGGGAAGGCCAACCTTCTGACTCCACCCTCTCAACTGATATTTCTCCCTTCATTCCCCATGGATAAGGGACAAAGAATTGAAAGAATTGAGGGAACTAGCCGAGCGTGGTAGCTCACGCCTGTAATCCCAGCACTTTGGGAGGCCAAGGCAGGTGGATCACCTGAGGTCAGGAGTTTGAGACCACCCTGGCCAACATGGTGAAACCCCGTCTCCACTAAAATACAAAAGTTAGCCAGGCATGGTGGCAGGCACCTGTAATCCTAGCTACTCAGGAGGCTGGGGCATGAGAATCAGTTGAACCCAGGAGGCGGAGGTTGCAGTGAGCCAAGATCACACCACTGCACTCCAGGCTAGGTGACAGAGTGAGACTTTGTCAAAAAAAAAAAAAAAGGAATTGAGGGAAATAAAGACAGATGAAAATATTTGGTGGGAAGATGATGTTAGATTTGAACATAGTAAGTTTGAGGTATCCCTGGGGACATCCGTGGGAGCTGTTGGTTTTACATAGGATAAAAATTTGAAGTTCAAGAGAAAACTCTGGGTTGGAAATTTATATTTAGGAATCTTTACTATATACAGGTTGTAGTTGAAACCAAGAAAGCAGATGAAATCACTTTGAGAGAATATGCAGAATGGGAAAGGAAGCAAGTCAGTGACTAATTCTAGAATCCAACACTACAGAATCCATGAGGAGGGGCTAAGCGTGGTGCCTCACGCCTGTAATCCCAGCACTTTGGGAGGCAGAGGCGGGTGGATCACCTGAGGTCAGAAGTTAGAGACCAACCTGGCCAACATGGTGAAACCTGGTCTCTACTAAAAATACAAAAATCAAAAATTAGCCAGATGTGGTGGCAAGTGCCTGTAGTTCCAGCTACTCAAGAGGCTGAGGCAGGAGAGTCACTTGAACCAGGAAGGTGGTGGTTGCAGTGAGCTGAGATCGTGCCATTGCACTCCAGACTGGGGAACAGAGCGATACCCTGTCTCAAGAAAAAAAAGAAAA
>NW_012104476.1:4139823-4143127 GCF_000951045.1 Mandrillus leucophaeus
AGAGGAATAAATTGCTGTTATTAATATCATAGAGGTAGGGAATCCCAGGATACTATAATGCTGGGCTGGTGGGAAGGGGCTTCCCCCAAGTAGTGACAGTCCCTGGGAGTATTAACCAGAGCAAAGCATTCAGGGAGGGCTCTTTGGTTTGGGATGCACGTTAGTCACCATAGGTATCTTCACTGTGCACGATGACACAGGTCCTGAAGTGCTCTCATCCCAAGCTCTTTACATGTAGGCTTCTTTTTCTTTTTGTTGTTGTTTTTTTAAACAGAGTCTCACTCTGTTGCCGAGGCTGGAGTGCAGTGGTGTGATCATAGCTCGTTGCAGCCTCAAACTCCTGGGCTCAAGTGATCCTCCCATTTTAGCCTCCCGAGGAGTTAGGTCTACAGGTATGCACCACCATGCCCAGACAATTTTTAAAGTTTGAAAATTTTGTGTAGAGACAGGGTCCCACTATGTTGCTGAGGCTGGTCTCGAACTTCTGGCCTCAAGTGATCCTTTCATCCTAACCTTCCAAAGTGTTGGGATACAGGCATAAGCCACCGTGCCCAGCCTACATGTAAGCTTTTGATGAATTCTGTTTTACGTTTTTATTTATTTATTTAATATAATTATTAATATAATTATATTGCGGTGGCTCACGCCTGTAATCCCAACACTTTGGGAGGCCGAGGCAGGCAGATCGTGAGGTCACTAGTTCGAGACCAGCCTGGCCAATATGGTGAAACCCCGTCTCTACTAAAAAAAACACAAAAAATTAGCCAGGCGTGGTGGCATGCACCTGTAGTCCCAGGTACTCAGGAGGCTGAGGCAGGAGAATTGCTTGAACCCGGGAGACGGAGGTTGCAATGAGCTGAGATCGCACCACTGCACTCTGGCCTAGGTGACAGAGTGAGACTTCATAATAAAAAATAAAAATAAAAATAAATAAAAAAGAAAATAGTGTTCCTTGAAGTTAATTTGAGAATCCATAGTTGTCTCACATAATATTGCATATTACTTTTTAATCATTATGTTTCTTTCTCATTTATTTATTTATTTGTTTATTTTTGGAGACTGGATCTCCCGCTATCCCCCAGGTTGGAGTACAGTGGCACCATCATAGCTCACTGCAGCCTCAAACTCCTGGGCTCAAGGAATCCTCCCACCTCAGCCTTCCAAGTAGCTGGGACTAAGGCATGAGCCACTCCACATGGGTAGTTTTTAAAATTTTTTGTAGAGATGAGGGTCTTGCTAGGTTGCCCAGGCTTGTCCTGAGCTTCTGGCTTCAAGCCATCCTCCTGCGTCAGCTTCCCAAAGTGCTAAGATTATAGGTGTGAGCCACTGGACCTAGCTTAGTCCTTACGTCTCTAAGTGAGCTCTTGTTCTAGCCACCTCTGGTCACATCCCACTGGTGGGTATAAGTATATTGGAGCCACTTCTTCAGTTCTTCAGTTCTCTTCCCACCCTATGGCCAATTTCTGTGTCATTTCCACTGGCTCATCATTTCAGATTTAAGCACCATACAGTTTCAATATCTGTTACCTCAGTATGATTCCATTAAGTGGAAAAAGAATTTCGCTGGAAATATAATCCCCGACACCCAGATAAAATGAATCCTGTCTCCTAACGTCCCCATCTTCTAGGGCTTCTCCACTCTGCAGGCTTCCTTCTCCCAGCCCTCCCCACCCTCTTATGAACAGCTTTGGATTTGAGGCTGGGATGCACCTGCTTCTCTCAGAGGCAGGAGCAGAGTACCAGGGAAAAACAATTTGCCGTTTGGTGGCTTCTAGCTCTGGAGTTCTGACATTTGTTGGGAACTGCCAGCTGAGAGTTCTTTTGGTTGGCTAGAAACATTAAGGCATAGTGAAATATTAAAATATCCCAAGGCAGTATAGGATTTAAACAATTTATAAGAGCAGGGGGGATGGGCACGGTGGCTCACACCTGTAATCCCGACACTTTGGGAGGCTGAGGTGGGTGGATCACTTGAGTTCAGGAGTTTGAGACCAGCCTGGCCAACATGGTGAAACCTCGTCTCTACTAAAAAAACAAAAATTAGCTGGGTGTGGTGGTGGGTGCCTGTAATCCCAGCTACTTGGGAGCTGAGGCAGGAGAATCACTTGAACCATGGAGGCAGAGGTTACAATGAGCCGAGATTGCACCACTGCACTCCAGCCTAGGCGACAGAGTGAGACTCTGTCTCAAAAAAAAAAAGAGCAGGGGTCTGCAAAACTTTTATTTTTTTAAAAGACAGGGTCTGAGAATGCAGTATTGTGATCACAGCTCACTGCAGCCCCGAATTCTCAGGTTCAAGCTACTCTCCCGCCTTAGCCTCCCAAGTAGCTGGAACTACAGGCATGCACCACCATGGTCAGCTAAGTTTTAAATTTTTTGTAGGGACAAGGTCTTGCTACCTTGCCTAGGCTAGTCTCTAACTGCTGGGCTCAAGCAATGCTCCCACATCGGCCTCCCAAAGCATTGGGATTAGAGGCGTGAGTTACCATGTTCAGCCTGCAAACTTTTTCCGTAAAGAACCTGGTAGTAAATATTTTCAGTTTACCAGGCCATATGGTTTCTGTCTCAGCTACTCAACTCTGCCCTTGTTGCGGGAAAGGAGCCATGGACAGACAAGACATAGATGAACAGGCGTGACGAGACTGGGCTCACTCACTGTAGTTGCCAATCCCTGCACAAGAGAACGAAATAAATCCTAATCGCACTGTGATCTTTTCAAGTGTACCCAGTCTAATGTCCTAATAGCTGACACCCTGCTTCATTTCTGATTCAAGTTTCAGTTATTCAGGCCGGGCACGGTGGTTCACACCTATAATTCCAGCACTTTGGGAGGCCGAGGTGGATGGATCACTTGAGGTCAGGAGTTCAAGACCAGCCTGGCCAACATGGTGAAAGTCCCTCTCTACTAAAAATATAAAAATTAGCCGGGCATGGTGGCACATGCCTGTACTTGGGAGGCTGAGGCAGGAGAATCATTTGAACCCAGAGGCGGAGGTTGCAGTGAGCCGAGATCGTGCCACTGCACTCCAGCCTGAACGACAGAGCAAGACTTCATATCAAAGAAAAACAAAAAAAACTTTCATTGTTTTTGTAATTTTTTTTTTTACAAAAGTAATTAATATTCATCATAGCACATTTAGAAAACAGCATTAGGGTGAGGTGTGGTGGCTCATGCCTGTTATTCCAGCACTTTGGGAGGCCAAGACGAGAGGATTACTTGAGCCCAGGAGATTGAGGCAAGCCTGACCAACATAGCAAGACTCCTGCCTCTATTTAAAGAAAAGAGAGAAGAAGAATAGAAAAC
>NW_012104476.1:4144212-4145325 GCF_000951045.1 Mandrillus leucophaeus
TTTTTTTTTTTTTTTTGCCAGCAGCCTCCCCTGGCATAAAAGCTTGGCTAAGGGCCCACAGCTTTCAATTCCCCTTCAGTCTCTGATACACCCCCATTCATTACCCACTGTTATTCCTTAGCTTGGACTTTTCTTCCCATGGTCCACTTGGTAAATGTGGCTAATAGTTCAGACTGGCTTTCTCATGGTTTTTTTTTTTTTTATTTTTTGAGACAGAGTGTTACTTTGTTGCCCATGCTGGAGTGCAGTGTGGTAATCTCAGCTCACTGCAACCTCCGCCTCCCTGGTTCAGGGGATTCTCCTGCCTCAGCCTCCCAAATAGCTGGAATTACATGTGCACACCACCACACCCGCTAAATTTTTTTTTTTTTTTTTAATGGAGACAGAGTTTAACCATGTTGGCTGGGCTGGTCTCAAACTTCTGATCTCAAGTGATCCACCTGCCTCGGCCTCCCAAAGTACTGGGATTACAGGTGTGAGCCACCTCTCCCAGCCCTCTCATCTCTTTTCTGGACTCCCTGAAGTGTGTCTCACTTGAATGCTGGAAGCTTGAAATCTAAAATTACTTTTTCCCAGAGTACCGTGTGTCCTGGGTTCTGCAGGTGACTTAGCGTTCACCAAGCGGATCAATGTCCTGGAGATTTGGGGGGCAAACGTGAACACCGGATTGAAGACCATATACTTTTTGCTCTTTCTGCAGGAAAGCTTGGACACAAATATGTTAAGACTTTTCTTTTTTGCTGTGGCTGTAGCAGAGGTCCCAGTGTTGGTCTCCAGCTTTCTAGATGTCAAAAGACTGGATGGATGAGTGGGTGCTGTGTGGCTCATGTCTGTAACCCCAGCACTTTGGGAGGCCGAGGCAGGTGGATCACCTGAGGTCAGGAGTTCGAGACCAGTCTGGCCAACTTGGCGAAACCTTGTCCCTACTAAAAATACAAAAATTACCAGAGCGTGGTGGTGGGTGCCTGTAATCCTAACTACTTAGGAGGCTGAGGCTGGAGAATTGCTTGAACCTGAGAGGCAGAGGTTGCAGTAAGCAGAGATCGCACCACTGCACTTCCTGGGTGACAAAGCAAGACTCTGTCTCTTTTTTTTTTTTTTGAGATGGAGTCT
>NW_012104476.1:4150370-4151791 GCF_000951045.1 Mandrillus leucophaeus
CACGGTGGTTCACACCTATAATTCCAGCACTTTGGGAGGCCGAGGTGGATGGATCACTTGAGGTCAGGAGTTCAAGACCAGCCTGGCCAACATGGTGAAAGTCCCTCTCTACTAAAAATATAAAAATTAGCCGGGCATGGTGGCACATGCCTGTACTTGGGAGGCTGAGGCAGGAGAATCATTTGAACCCAGAGGCGGAGGTTGCAGTGAGCCGAGATCGTGCCACTGCACTCCAGCCTGAACGACAGAGCAAGACTTCATATCAAAGAAAAACAAAAAAAACTTTCATTGTTTTTGTAATTTTTTTTTACAAAAGTAATTAATATTCATCATAGCACATTTAGAAAACAGCATTAGGGTGAGGTGTGGTGGCTCATGCCTGTTATTCCAGCACTTTGGGAGGCCAAGACGAGAGGATTACTTGAGCCCAGGAGATTGAGGCAAGCCTGACCAACATAGCAAGACTCCTGCCTCTATTTAAAGAAAAGAGAGAAGAAGAATAGAAAACAGAGTTAATTAGTTAACAGCTATCAGGGTCTGTTAATTTATGATTAACAAGGTTAATCAAAAATCCTCACAGCAGGCTGGGCACAGTGGCCGATTTATAAATTTTTCGTAGAGTTGAAGTCTTACCATGTTGCCCAGGCTGGTCTTTTTTTCTTTGAGACAGGGTCTCACTCTGTCACCCAGGCTGGAGTGCAGTGGTGTGATCTCGGCTCACTGCAGTCTCGACCTCTCCAAGCTCAGGTGATCCTGCTGCTTCAATTTTTGTATTTTTAGAAGAGATGGGGTTTCACCATGTTTCCCAGGCTGGTCTAGAACTCCTGGGCTCAAACAATCCTCCTGCCTTGGCCTCTGAAAGTACTGGGATTGCAGGTGTGAGCTACTGTGCTTAGCTTCTATTTACTTTTCTGTCTATCCTTTACATAACAAAAATGGAGAGCCAGGAACAGTGGCTTGCATCTGTAATCTCAGCGATGCTTGAGACCAGAAGTTTGAGACCAGCCTGGGCAACAGAGTGAGATCCCATTTCTACCAAAAAAAAAAAAAAGTCATGCAGGTGTCATGGAGCACCTATAGTACCAGCTACACAGGAGGCTGAGGTGGGAGGATCTCTTCAATCCAGGAGTTCTGGGCTGCAGGGAGCTATGATTGCACCACTGTGCTCCAGCCTGGGTGACACAGTAAGAACCTGCCTCTAAAAATGAAAATAATAATAATTATAATAATAATAGAATCATACTAAACAGCTTTGTGACTTCAAATTTTCACTTAATATAATAAAATATGAATTTTTTTGTGTTAGTAAATATATTTTTACATCTTATTTCTGAGGGTTTGTTTTTTGAGATGGAGTCTTGCTCTGTCACTCAGGCTGGAGTGTAGTGGCATGATCTCAACTCACTGCAATCTCTGCTATC
>NW_012104476.1:4154972-4156251 GCF_000951045.1 Mandrillus leucophaeus
AAAAAAAAAAAAAAAAAAAAAGAGCAAAAGCGTAAGTTTACCTTTACTTGATGAGCCAAGTCTCTACTCAGTGTGTGAAAAATAAATGCTTTTTTTTTTCTGCCACCCCGGACTTCTGGGAAAGGAGCCTGGAGTGGTGCCCAAGCATCCCAGCCTTTGCCCTCAATTGCAAACAGAGTGGAGTGTCTCTTAGCTCAGGAGTTTGTGCTGCTCAAGAGTTTGCATAAACACAAAGTTGAGAAATACTCCTTGCTGAAAGGAGTGTAAAAGGCAAAGGACAAACCGGTTGTCCTCTGAAGTGGAAACATTTCTATCCTATGTTGGGATATGATCTTGGAGAATGCAGGCAGGGGACGAGTTTTGCTGGGTTTTCAATGAGAGACCCCTTGTGGTAAGACAGGCTCTTCTCTCTCTACCTGGTGAGTCTCTTTGGTACCCAGTTCCCTCATGTTTAAACTTAGGAAGTGAAACTACACATCCGCTAAGATCCTTTTCTCTTAGCCATCTATGAGTTAATTAATGAGATTTGTTTTCCCGTTAGCATACATCCAAAAAGGTACTAAAGCTAGGTTTTCCATGTTTCCTGGAATCTTGTAATTGCCCAAAATGAAGTGGGAGTATTTGGAAGAGAAGCCCTTCCTTGTTTCCTTTATTTCCTTTTTGGAGACAAAATCTCTCCCTGTCACCCAGACTGGAGAGCAGTGGCGCAATTCTGGCTCACTGCAACCTCCAATTCCTAGCTTCAAGTGATCCTCCCATCCCAGCCTCTGGAGTAGCTGGGACAACAGGCTCACACCACCATGCCCAGATAATTTTTAGAATTATTTTGTAGAGACAGGGTCTCACTATGTTGCCCAGGCTAGTCTCAAACTCCTGGCCTCAAGTGATCATTCTGCCTCAGCCTCCCAAGTAGCTGGGGTTACAGGCACCCGCCACCACGCCCAGCTAATTTTTGTATTTTTAGTAGAGACGGGGTTTCACCAGGGTGGCCAGGCTGGTCTCGAACTACTGACCTCAGGCAATCCATCCGCCTCAGCCTCCCAAAGTGCTGAGATTACACACGTGAGCCACTGTGCCCAGCCTGGAATGTTTGACTGCTGACTTCGATTCCTGATTTTAGTTGTACTAGACACTCCCACTACTTTTTTCTTTAAAAATTACTGGTTTGTTAAGCTCCTTAAAAAGATCTTAGGGGCTGGGCCCGTCTCTGCTAAAAATACAAAAAAGTTAGCTGGGCATGGTGGCATGCACCTGCAGTCTCAGCTACTCTGGAGGCTGA
>NW_012104476.1:4158598-4160926 GCF_000951045.1 Mandrillus leucophaeus
AGCCTGTGGCAAGGGCCTGGCAAACAGGTTCTGTGTGTATCACTGAGGTCGTCGTGGAGTAACATTTCCTTGAGTGCGTCAGCCTGTGGATGAAAGTAAAGTTGGGTGCATCAGTCTGTGGGTGAAAGTAAAGTTGGGTGCGGTGGCTCTCCCCTGGATGCCTTGATGCTTTTAATACCCTGAGTCCTCTACCCCACTCCAAACCACATTGACACTTGTGCACCAAGGTGCATGGTGTGGCCCCAGTGCCCACAGGATCACTTGTGAGAACTGCTCCTTCAGCCCCCACCTGTGGCCTCTCCTTCTCTAAGGTGAAGTCTGGTTTCTGATGTTCATGCCATGCTCCTTCTCACCAGGGTACACAGGCATCACTGCTTCTAAAACACCTCATTGAAACCTGTTCCTGGTTGGGCCAACCCACCTGTCCAGGATGGTTTTCTCTGAAGACAGTTCTCCCACTATAGTGGAAGTAAAGAAAATTATGAAAACTGGCCAGCTGTGATGACTCATGCCTGTAATCCCAGCACTTTGAGAGGCCAACTGGGGTGGATCACTCAAGGTCAGGAGTTTGAGACCAGCCTGACCAATATGGCAAAACCCCATCTCTACTAAAAATACAAAAAATTAGATGGGTGTGATGGTGTGCACCTGTAATCCCAGCTACTGAGGAGGCTGAGGCATGAGAATCTCTTGAGCCTGGGAGGTGGAGGTTGCAGTGAGCTGAGATCATGTCACTGCACTCCAGCCAGGGTGACAGAGCAAGACTCTGTCTAAAAAAAAGAAAAAAAAGAAAGTTATGAAAACTCTTTCTTGAATATATGGGCACCTCCTGAACAGGGAGGTGGTTGAGGGGAGCTCCTAGCAGGTGGGACAGGGTATCCTGGCAGAGCAGGAGGTGGGACCTCAGTGTATTCAGTGTCTAGACCTCAATGGTGCCCTTTCTCACAAGTATCCATCTGCATCCCCTGACTTAGGTGGGGGAACCTGGGGAAAGACCAGTGATATGGTCTGGCTGTGTCCTCACCCAAATCTTGAATTTTAACTCCCATAATCCCCACGTGTTTTGGCAGGGACCCAGTAGGAGGTAATGGAATCATGGGAGCAGGTTTTTCCCGTGCTGTTCTCATGATAGTGAATAAGTCTCAAAGATCCAATGGTTTTATAAAAGGGCAGTTCCCCTGCACATGCTTTCTTGCCTGCTGCCATGGAAGATGTGCCTTTGGTCTTCCTTTGCCTTCCGTCATGATTGTGAGGCCTCTCCAGCCATGGTGAACAGTGAGCCCATTAAACCTCTTTTTTAATAAATTACCCAGTTTCAGGCATGTCTTTCCTTCTTTCTTTCTCTCCTTCTTTCTTCTCTTGACAGAGTCTCTGTTGCCCAGGGTGGAGTGCAGCGGCGCAATCTCGGCTCATTGAAACCTCCGTCTCCCGGGTACAAACGATTCTCCTGCCTCAGCCTCCTGAGTGGCTGGGATTACAGGCGCCCGCCACCATGCCTGGCTAATTTTTGTATTTTTAATAGAGATGGGGGTCACCACATTGGTCAGGCTGGTCCTGACCTCATGATCCGCCTGCCTTGGCCTCCCAAAGTGCTGGGATTACAGGCGTGAGCCACTGCGCCAGACTCATTTTTTTGTTTTTTTTTTGACACGGAGTCTCGCTCTGTTGCCTAGGCTGGAGTGCATTGGCATGATCTCAGTTCACTGTAACCTCTGCCTTCCTGGTTCAAGTGATTTTCCTGCCTCAGCCTCTCAAGTAGCTGGGACTACAGGTGCCTGCCACCATGCCCAGCTAATAATTTGTATTTTTAGTAGAGATGGGGAGTTCACTGTGTTAGCCCGATGGTCTCAATCTCATGACCTCATGATCTGCCTGCCTCGGCCTCCCAAAGTGCTGGGATTACAGGCATGAGCCACCATGCTCGGCCTTTGCCATCTTTTTTTTTTTTTTTTTTTTTTGAGACGGAGTCTCGCTCTTGTTGCCCAGGCTGGAGTGCAATGGTGCAATCTCAGCTCAATGCAACCTCTGCTTCCCAGGTTCAAGCGATTCTCCTGCCTCAGTCTCCCGAGTAGCTGGGATTACAGGCATGCATCACCATGCCTGGCTAATTTTGTATTTTTAGTAGAGACGGGGTTTCTCCATGTTGATCAGGCTGGTCTCAAAATCCTGAACTCAGGTGATCCGCCCACCTCAGCCTCCCAAAGTGCTGGGATTACAGGCATGAGCCACCACACCTGGCCAGGATTCTCTTAATGTAATACAGACCCTCATTTCTTCCCCGTATCACGTAATCCTGGCAAATAGCCCAGCCCCAGTAGATTTCTGGAA
>NW_012104476.1:4160976-4162782 GCF_000951045.1 Mandrillus leucophaeus
GCTCTGTTGCCTAGGCTGGAGTGCATTGGCATGATCTCAGTTCACTGTAACCTCTGCCTTCCTGGTTCAAGTGATTTTCCTGCCTCAGCCTCTCAAGTAGCTGGGACTACAGGTGCCTGCCACCATGCCCAGCTAATAATTTGTATTTTTAGTAGAGATGGGGAGTTCACTGTGTTAGCCCGATGGTCTCAATCTCATGACCTCATGATCTGCCTGCCTCGGCCTCCCAAAGTGCTGGGATTACAGGCATGAGCCACCATGCTCGGCCTTTGCCATCTTTTTTTTTTTTTTTTTTTTTTGAGACGGAGTCTCGCTCTTGTTGCCCAGGCTGGAGTGCAATGGTGCAATCTCAGCTCAATGCAACCTCTGCTTCCCAGGTTCAAGCGATTCTCCTGCCTCAGTCTCCCGAGTAGCTGGGATTACAGGCATGCATCACCATGCCTGGCTAATTTTGTATTTTTAGTAGAGACGGGGTTTCTCCATGTTGATCAGGCTGGTCTCAAAATCCTGAACTCAGGTGATCCGCCCACCTCAGCCTCCCAAAGTGCTGGGATTACAGGCATGAGCCACCACACCTGGCCAGGATTCTCTTAATGTAATACAGACCCTCATTTCTTCCCCGTATCACGTAATCCTGGCAAATAGCCCAGCCCCAGTAGATTTCTGGAATGGAGGTATCCATAATTTTCTCTGTCATTATTAAAATCAAGAAATAGAATCACATAGCAACACAAAACTTGGAGCTTGACCCTCATTAAAAGAAACCTACAGGTTCAGAGTCCAATTGAAGAAATCTTTATATCTTCAGTATTTTTGTAAAGAGGTCCGGGTGGTATCATGAGTAGGCTTAAGTCCCTACAATGTGTATGAACTTTTATAAATGTCTTGGATATCCAGTGTCTCAACACAGCATCTTCATCACCAACCATACCTCAGCTGACTCTGCCCCAAGGGCCCACCTGTGTGTGCACATGTTGCAGGTGTTTACTGTCCCTCTCACCATGTCCTCTCCACCTCTCCCCTCTGTAACTGTCCTGTCTTTGGCATTTAAAAGCTGGTTGGCCACTTCTGGCCACGCCTTATCTGATACCTGTTAGGCAACCATGACAGTGATGCCATACCCAGGACTGTCTGCTTCTTATTCTCAGGCAGGTAGGTGCTCTCAGCACTGATGTCCCTTGTTTTCCAAGTCAGTTTTTACAACTGGCCTGCTAGGAACTGGAGAGCATTTTCAGTCTCCATAGCAGCAGCAGCAGCAGCAGAGGATCCTGCAGGCTCTATATCCACCTAAGTTAAGGTAAGATGGATACACATCCTGGAAGCTCTGCATCTGCCTCCACAACAGCTGCAGAGGATCCTGCAGGATCCCACTGAACAGAGACACTAGTTTCACCTTCTGTACCAGAAAGGAAGAATCTAATTATTTTGCCTGGCCAGGCATGGTGGTTCACACCTGTAATCCTATAGCACTTTGAGAGGATTGCCTGAGGCCAGGGTTCCAGGACCAGCCTGGGCGACATAGCAAGAACCTGTGTCTAAAATAACAAAATTCAGGCCGGGCGCAGTGGCTCACGCCTGTAATCCCAGCACTTTGGGAGGCCAAGGTGGGTGGATCACAAAGTCAGGAGTTTAATACCAACCTGGCCAAGATGGTGACACTCCGTCTCTACTAAAAACACACAAAAATTAGCCAGGCATGGTGGCAGGCGCCTGCAATCCCAGCTATTCAGGAGGCTGAGGCAGAGAATTTCTTGAATCCAAGAACAAGAGGTTGCAGTGAGCCAAGATCATGTGACTGCACTCCAG
>NW_012104476.1:4164667-4168277 GCF_000951045.1 Mandrillus leucophaeus
GTGCATTCACATGTCACCCATTCAAAATAAATAACATGGAATTATTGGAACCTTATATCTGACATGTAAGACCAGCCTACACATTGGGCTGGGTGCAGGGGCTCATACCTGTAATCCTAGCACTTTGGAAGGCTGAGATGGGCAGATTGCTTGAGCACAGGAGTTCCAGACCAGTCTGAGCAACATGGTGAAATCCTCTCTTCAAGAAATACAAAAAAAAAATTAGTTTGGTGTAGTGGTACATGCCTGTAGTCCCAGCTACTCAGGAGGCTGAGGTGGGAGGATTGCCTGTGCCCAGGAGGTTGAGGCTGCAGTGAGTTGTAATCAGGCCACTGCACTCCAGCCTGGGCAATGGAGTGAGACCCAGTCTCAAAAAAAAAAAAAAAAAAAAGAAAGGTCTACACCGTCATTGTCTCCTTGGGTCATCTGACCTGTCTTGTTTTTAGGGTCATTTGTATTAGAAGAAATAAATCAAGAGTAATTTGAATAATTTATACCTTTAATTAGAGAAGTGAGGGATCAGCAAACAAAGATAACTGTAAAGAAACAGGTAGGTCAAGGAAGGCGCTGGAGCAAAGTGGCGACATTTTGGGCTAGCCATTGTGGGAGAAACAGAGAGGAAACCGCGTGAAGACAAACAATAATTGCCAAGCAGCACTGAGGACCTGGATGAAGTGAGAAAACCAGCTCTGATGAGTTGCAGTAACTCGGATGAGATCAGTGTTTCATTTGTCTTACAAGGCCCAGCGATCAGCATGGGAGAGGGAGAAAGCCAGATAGCTGGGCGGTCCTGGCAAGATGACGAGTAGAGGCAGTGCTCGAGCAGTAAGCATCAAAGGATGGGGCTAACCTTCAGGAATGTGGTTGGAATGATGGGACCTGGATGAAGTAAAGAAGCAATAAGACAGGGGCCAGTTTCTGGACTCTGCAAATGGGAAAGGTGTACAGGTCCAAAGCGTGATAGGGTCTGAAAGCAAGCTTATGACACAAGGGTGTTGAGGAAATGAGATGATGGTCATCAGATGGGGATTCCATAAGACTAGATTTTGGATGGGATCAACTCTACCTAACTCTGCGAGGGGAGGTGGCAGTTAGAAGCCAGAAGGTGAGAATCTCAAATGAGTCATTGTTAGCCAGGTGTGGTGGTGCATACCTGTAATCCCAGCTACTTAGGAGACTAAGGCAGGAGAATGGCTTGAACCCGGGGGTGGACGTTGCAGTGAGCCGAGATCGCGCCACTGCACTCTAGCCTGGGAACAGAGTGAGACTTTGTCTCAAAACAAAGCAAAAGAAAAAAATCAAATGGGCCATTGTCACGGATGACCAGCATGGAGACCAACTATGTGCCAAGTGCCCACACACTGTTGGATTTAGGGAGCAACTTAGATGTCAGTGGGTGACTGAAATGAGGAAAGGCATGGCTGGAACATGCCAGCCACTGTTGGCTGGAAATGGCCGAGGAGTAATTGTGAACTTTATAGTGAATTTGAGTCCAAGCTGCTATTTAGCTGTTCAAAAAATGAACAAACATCATTAGCTGAAATAGAATGTAAAGAAAAAAAAAAGGCAGAAACCAGACTTCGATTTCAGGACTATTTCTAATTTAGGCTCCAAAGCTTGACAGAAATACAGAGTACTTGATTTTCAGGAAACCTTAAAAATTATTATAGATAAGATCATATTCAGAGTTAAATTTAACTAGAATCTAACATTGTTTCCCAGATGAAGAGTTTGACAAAGCCAACTAGTCCAGCTGAGTCCCTAGGCTGGTGGGTAGCAGAGTGGGGACATGTCTGTGTCCTGAGCCTCAGTGTGTCCCTGTCTTGAAGCCCAGGGCCTGGCTCTGCACTGCCAGGTTACCCAGATCCAGTTACAGAAAAAAAGCCAAAACAACTTGCAGAAAATAAGTCTGCAGAAAAGATAAATAATAGTATTCCAATAAATGAACAGACTTGTGACATCTCTTCCCTGGGAACAAAACAGGAGGATACAGGTTTATATCCCAGCAAGACCGATTCTACATTAAATACAAAGAAATTTTGTAACTGCGAGATATGAGATGAGCTACACAAGAAGAAGCCAAAACATCTGCACTGGTGCTGCATTTTTGCTTAGTCGTATTGTAGCAGGATGAGCTGCAGACAAAACCTCTCAGACACCGAGTTGTAGAAGGAAGGGCTTTATTTAGCTGGGAGCATCGGCAAGCTACTGCCTTAAAATCCAAGCTTTCTGAGTGCACAATTTCTGTCCCTTTTAAGGGCTCACAACACTAAAGATTTCACATGAAAGGGTCGTGACTGATTTGAGCAAGCAGGGGGTATGTGACAGGGACTGCATGCACCGGTGGTCAGAGAGAAACAGAACAGGGCAGGGAGATTCACAGTGTTTTTCTATACAATGTCTGGAATCTATGAATAACATCGGGTTTTAAGTTATGAGTTGATTTTTAACTACTGGGTTTAGGCCAGGCAGGCCCAGGCCTGGTTTCGGGCCTGTCGTTGGGCTGCCTGTCTTTGGTTTTACTTCCTTATTTTTTTCTTAAAACAGGTACTGAGTATAAAACAATATAAAACAATATGAGAGGGTCTCTCTCTTTCCTCACTATCATTTTCTGAGTCCTGAGAGTTTTCATGTTTGGATGAGTGACCAGTCTGAAAGTCACTTAAGTCTTGCTTAAACTCCAGAACTGCTGGCATCTTCCTTCTCCTCTTCCGTCCCGTGTGGCTTCACCCTCATAGTCCCTTATGGTCTCAACTTGGAGCCATCATCTTATCAGGGTCTCCCTAGGCTCCCAAACCCTCACTCCTGCCTGCTTATTCTATAGCACCATGTTATTTATTTTTAAAGTAATTATGATTACATTATAGGCTTAATTGTGATCCCCACCAAATTCATATGTTGAAGTCCTAACCCCAGTACCTCAGAATGCGGCTGTATTTAGAAAGTGTCTCTAAAGAGGTGAGTTAAGATGATGCCATTAGGGTGGGCCCTAATCCAATTCGACTGGTGACTTTATAAAAAGAGGAAATTTTGACACACATACAGACACTAAAAATGCATGTTCACAGAGAAAAGGCCATGTGAGGACACAGTGAAGAGGTGACTTTCGCGTCTGTGTGAAGAGACTAACAAACAGGCTTTGTGTGAGCAACGAGGCTGTTTATTTCACCTGTGTGCAGGCGGGCTGAGTCCGAAAAGAGAGTCAGGTAAGGGAGAAACGGGTGGGGCCGTTTTATAGGATTTGGGTAGGTAAAGGAAAATTACAGTCAAAGGGGGTTCTTCTCTGGCGGGCAGGGGCGGTGCACACAAGGTGCTCAGTGGGAGTTTTTGAGCCAGGATGAGCCAGGAAAAGGAATTTCACAAGGTAATGTCATCAGTTAAGGCAGTAACAGGCCATTTTCACTTCTTTTGTGACTCTTCAGTTACTTCAGGCCATCTGGATGTATACGTGCAGGTCACAGGGGATATGATGGCTTAGCTTTGGGCTCAGAGGCCTGACAGTGACCATCTATAATCCAAGGAGAGAGGCCTCAAGAGAAACCAAACCTGCCAGTTCTGTGATCTGATCTTGGGTTCCTTTTTTTTTTCTTTTGTTTGAGAGAGTTTCACT
>NW_012104476.1:4168672-4171301 GCF_000951045.1 Mandrillus leucophaeus
GCTGCGGGGGCAGTTGCGCGTCGGTGCCTCCCGCTGTCCGTCGTCCCACGTTCCCGCCCTATCAGCGCCGCCTGCCCCGTTCCAGGCCGCCCTCTGCTCCTTTAATCCTCACAGTGCGCGGCCTTTCTGTCTCAGGCGCTCGTTGCCGGAATCTCTAGTGCCCGGCCAAGCTCCGGAGGCCTGACGCGGAGCGTTTCCTGGCTGCCTACCTCTCCGGCGGTTTCCCTGGGCCTGGCTCCCACTTCCCGTCCAGGACGCGGGCTCCAAAGCAACATCTGTGCTCGCTCGTGGCCCCTCCCAGGACCTCCCCGGAACGCGCCGGGATGGGACGCGCGGACCCAGACCACAGCCCCAGGCGGCGGCAGGGGCACCGGGACTTGATGCCGCGTGGCCCTGGGGGGACAGAAGCGTCCCAGAATTGGGAGGGGATTTGAAGCCTGTGGTCCTGACTTCCACCCCGTGGCTGATGGCGAGGCTGTGGGGCTGGGGTTAGGAGTCGAAGTCCCTATTTCCGAACCGTCTGGGAGGAGAGCCGGGGTATGCTATAGCGGAAGTTTAGGGAGAGAGAGGGAGGGACTCTGCCGCTTTGGAGGCTAGGTCATAGGCAGCTGGCGGTGTCTCAGCGCGGGTGACCAATCCTTGTGGTTGAGAAATGTGTCGTGGGCGCCCGTGGGCTCGTTTTGCCTTTGAGATTAGATAGATTTTTCCAGGGCGAGTTTACAGGAGCACCTTGGGAGTTGGTTTTTGGCTTGGAGAGCTACTATTCCCCCTCTAAACCTAAACTGCTTTGTTTTTATTTACTATTTTTTTCGAGATGGGATCTCACAATGTTGCCCAGGCAGGTGTCAAACTCCTGGCCTTAAGTGATCCTGCCGCCTCAGCCTCCTAGAGTGCTGGAATTACAGGCGTGAGCCAGCGCGCGGCTTTAACTGTTGTTAAAGAGTCTGTTCCTTAAAATTGTTGTACCAAGAAACTTGCCAGAGATGAAAATGTGATTATATTGTTAATATTTAATGATAAATAACATTTTGCTTTTACGAGTTACTGATTCATATCCACAGGATTAAGAAATGTTCAGGATTTGAATTTTTAATGACCTTCTAAGCAGTCATGTTTCTGCTGTCTAGAAGTTGCCCAGTTGAGGAGAAGGGACAGTCAAGATACTTTGAAAACAGTGTGGTAAGAAACCACACTGTTTGAGCTAAGATGGAGCACCGAGGAAGGAGCCGGGCATTTAGGCCATGCTGTTGGGTGTGGAGCCTGAAAGGGATCAGGGAATACTTTCTGCAGGTGTCCTGAAGAATGAGTAACATTTAGACTAACAGGGTGAAGTGAGGGAGAGGGGGGGACCAAAGGAGAGGAGACCAGTAACTATAAGGAGGTGCTTATTTATTTGGAGACAGGGTCTCACTTTGTCACCCAGGCTGGAGTACAGTGACAAGATCATAAGTCACTGAAGTCTCAACTGCCTAGGCTCAAGTGATCCTTCCACCTCTGCCTTCCGAGTAGCTGAGACTGCAGATGGGTGCTGTCACACAAAGCTGATTTTTAAATATTTTGTAAAGATGGGGTCTTGCTGTGTTGTCCAGGCTGGTCTCAAACTCCTGGACTCAAGCAATCCTCCCGCCTCAAGTGTCCCTCAAGTGTCGTCTCAAGCATCAAGGGATGCTGGTGCACACTTGTAGTCCCAGCTACTTGGGAAGCTAAAGTGGGGAGGATCACTTGAGCCCAGGCAGTCACGGCTACAGTGAGTTGTTATCATGCCACTGCATTCTAGCCTGGGTTATAGAGCAAGACCATATGTCAGATAGAGAAAAGAAAAGGAAAAAAGGTAAAGAAAAGAAATGCCTTTAACAGAGACCGTCTCATGTGTTGCAGGTTGCTGTTCCTTTAGGTGGAGTTAGGAGAAATAATTTTTGGTCAGTAACTTAGTGAATAAATTGACCATTTGTGCTGCTTCCCTGGGTGAGAGCATAGAGAAATGGTACAAAGTAGGCTACGGTAGCCAGATTATCTTATGTGTAATTTTGAGCTGTTAGTCCAGAGAATGGCATGCTCAGATTAGAGTTACAATTTTGCTTAACCAAGGAGGGCTTGATCTAGTACAATAGAAGACTGTTGTCTGGAACTCATTCCTTAAGAATGCTGCCCTGCTTGCTCTGCTCATTCCAGCAGCAATCAGCTCTACATTATATTCCCAGGAGTTGATTATCATTTGGAATTATTTGTCCAGGCTAATGTTTGGACAAATAATGTTTTGTTATATTTAACATTAAAACTCTGACATTGACATTCACATTCGTTTTGGAAGCATTATATTTAATCATATGAAAGTTGGTGAAACTTGGATTACAGAGTGCAAATGCTAATAAGCCTTTTATTAGAATGATGGTGTCTTCATACCGTGAAGTTGAGGACTGAAAGATATATAAGAAGAGTACCTATAAATAGAAAGAAAATAGTAATGACATAGAAAAATGAGTAAGATCAGTTAATTTCTTCAAAGAAAATATGTTAATGCCAATAAATGTCTGTAAAGATGGCTAACCTTAGGGAAATGCACGTTAAATGATTTTTTTTGTTTGCTTGTCAGATTGACAGAAAATTAAAGTTCAATAATGTTATGCTT
>NW_012104476.1:4171351-4176100 GCF_000951045.1 Mandrillus leucophaeus
CAGTCAAGATACTTTGAAAACAGTGTGGTAAGAAACCACACTGTTTGAGCTAAGATGGAGCACCGAGGAAGGAGCCGGGCATTTAGGCCATGCTGTTGGGTGTGGAGCCTGAAAGGGATCAGGGAATACTTTCTGCAGGTGTCCTGAAGAATGAGTAACATTTAGACTAACAGGGTGAAGTGAGGGAGAGGGGGGGACCAAAGGAGAGGAGACCAGTAACTATAAGGAGGTGCTTATTTATTTGGAGACAGGGTCTCACTTTGTCACCCAGGCTGGAGTACAGTGACAAGATCATAAGTCACTGAAGTCTCAACTGCCTAGGCTCAAGTGATCCTTCCACCTCTGCCTTCCGAGTAGCTGAGACTGCAGATGGGTGCTGTCACACAAAGCTGATTTTTAAATATTTTGTAAAGATGGGGTCTTGCTGTGTTGTCCAGGCTGGTCTCAAACTCCTGGACTCAAGCAATCCTCCCGCCTCAAGTGTCCCTCAAGTGTCGTCTCAAGCATCAAGGGATGCTGGTGCACACTTGTAGTCCCAGCTACTTGGGAAGCTAAAGTGGGGAGGATCACTTGAGCCCAGGCAGTCACGGCTACAGTGAGTTGTTATCATGCCACTGCATTCTAGCCTGGGTTATAGAGCAAGACCATATGTCAGATAGAGAAAAGAAAAGGAAAAAAGGTAAAGAAAAGAAATGCCTTTAACAGAGACCGTCTCATGTGTTGCAGGTTGCTGTTCCTTTAGGTGGAGTTAGGAGAAATAATTTTTGGTCAGTAACTTAGTGAATAAATTGACCATTTGTGCTGCTTCCCTGGGTGAGAGCATAGAGAAATGGTACAAAGTAGGCTACGGTAGCCAGATTATCTTATGTGTAATTTTGAGCTGTTAGTCCAGAGAATGGCATGCTCAGATTAGAGTTACAATTTTGCTTAACCAAGGAGGGCTTGATCTAGTACAATAGAAGACTGTTGTCTGGAACTCATTGCTTAAGAATGCTGCCCTGCTTGCTCTGCTCATTCCAGCAGCAATCAGCTCTACATTATATTCCCAGGAGTTGATTATCATTTGGAATTATTTGTCCAGGCTAATGTTTGGACAAATAATGTTTTGTTATATTTAACATTAAAACTCTGACATTGACATTCACATTCGTTTTGGAAGCATTATATTTAATCATATGAAAGTTGGTGAAACTTGGATTACAGAGTGCAAATGCTAATAAGCCTTTTATTAGAATGATGGTGTCTTCATACCGTGAAGTTGAGGACTGAAAGATATATAAGAAGAGTACCTATAAATAGAAAGAAAATAGTAATGACATAGAAAAATGAGTAAGATCAGTTAATTTCTTCAAAGAAAATATGTTAATGCCAATAAATGTCTGTAAAGATGGCTAACCTTAGGGAAATGCACGTTAAATGATTTTTTTTGTTTGCTTGTCAGATTGACAGAAAATTAAAGTTCAATAATGTTATGCTTGTGAGGTTATGGGAAACCAGATTCTCATACACTGTAGGTGGGAATGTAAATAGTATATTTTGTCAAACCAGTTTGGTATATGTCAAAATTTTAAATGCACATACCCTTTGGCATTCCGTTTCTGTTTCTAGCAAACTGTTTGATTTATTTTTACTTACATTTGTATCCCAAGTGCCTGTCCCAAGTGCCTGTCGTACAGTAATCCATCAGTATATAAATATTTGTTGAATGAGTGCAGAGGGAACATTATAAGAATATGTACCACGTACAGTAACTGTCTCTGGATGATGACGGAAACTTTTTTTTCTACTTGTCTATATATGTCGGGTTTTGTAAATAGTAAGTGTTCTTTTTTTTTTTTTTTTTTTTTTTGAGATGGAGTCTTACTCTGTCGCCCAGGCTAGAGTGCAATGGCGTGATCTCGGCTCACTGCATTCTCCGCCAATAATGAGTATTCTTTACTAATTCAAGGGAAAATTTAAGGGAAAAAAATCACCCAAAAGTTTTATTCCTTAACTGAGGTCAAAGGATAGCTTATCGTTTTACTAGAATTGGTGGAATGTTTCCTGTAAGTCCCAGATGAGTTGCCTGGAGAGAGGAGTGACTTCTGAGGGCATGACATTGAACCCAGGAATAGGAAGCGGACCCTCAAGAAGGATAGCGGGAAACTGCTCACATCTGCAAAGTGTTTTTGTTTTGCTTTTCTGAGACGAAACTGGCTTGCATCCAGAGCCTTAAGAAAGAGTACTAATAGTTCTGGAAGCTTTGTAAGTAAGCTTTGTACGTCTCTGTCCTTTTTAGGGTACCTGGACCCAGAATAAATCCTAGCCCTGGGGCACGATTTGTAGAATCCTAACTGTCCCAGCAGCAGAGATCATTTTTACTCTGTCTTGTCTGACATCAGTGGGACCAATTGAATTGTGCATTCTTTATGTCCAGGTTGCTCAATCAAGCTCCTCTTTATTGGAATGCAGTGCTCCCACAGGAGCGTGTGGCCCCTCAGAGCTCCCTCCTGTAACCGGTGCTGGTGGTGGTTACCTGTCTAGGGACAGGTCTGTCTGCCCAGGAGAGAAAGAGTTGAGTTGCACGCAGTTGATCCCCCACATTTCTTCCTGCGTTTACAGGCTATGCCGTCTGTAGCTCTGATGTCCAATCTGGGTGTGCCAACTCTCCTGCCTTCTACCATAACAGACACTGTCACCACCACTACATAGCCTTTCAAATGATGGCACTCTCTTTTGGTGGTACCCTTGCTCTCTTTTTATACTTAGAAGCAGCAGAATGAGTGGTGTGTTTAACTGATACACATTGGTCCCATGATAGGTGTTTATTTTTATTAAAAAACGTTCACGTGTGATTTTTTTTTTTTTTTTTGAGAGGGAGCCTCGCTCTGTTGTCCAGACTGAAGTGCAGTGGTGCAATCTCTGCTGACTGCAAGCTCCGCCTCCTGGGTTCATGCCATTCTCCTGCCTCAGCCTGCCTACTAGCTGGGACTACAGGCACCTGCCACCATGCCCAGCTAATTTTTTGTTTGTATTTTTAGTAGAGACGGGGTTTCACCGTGTTAGCCAGGAAGGTCTTAATTTCCTGACCTCTTGATCCACCCACCTCGGCCTCTCAAAGTGCTGAGATTACAGGCATGAACCACCACGCCTGGCCTCATGTGTGATTTTTAACAAAACTTTAAAATTTGGAATAATTAATAACTTTAAATCTATAGGAAGCCGTAAAGATAGTACAGACAGGTCCTGTGTACTCTTCTAGTTTGCTTAATGGTTATATCTTACATAACTGTAATATAATGTCGAAACCTGGAAATTGATATTTGTGTAACGTATGTGTATAGTGTCATGCACATTTTATCACATACGTAGATTCCTGTAGCCACCGCCATAGTCGAGATACAGAACTATTCCATTACCCCAAAGACTTCCCTCCTGCCTTTTTAGTCACATCCTGTGTCAGCAGTCCCCAGGGCTGCCCCCAGGTTTCGTAATTCACTTGAGGCTCTCGCAGGACATATTTATTCCTTGCTATGGTTTGTTGCAGTGAGGGGATACAAAGCAGGATTAATAAAGGGTAGTTGTGCATTAAGCAGATTCTACAGGACACCAGCACTGTTAAGATTCAAAGAGTCTTCTCCCAGCAGAATTGCCCAGGATGTGCTTACTTCCCCAGCCGTAAACTCTAGCAACACGTGTGAAGTATTTTTTATTGTGAAAGCTCAGGTACGCCTCACAATCCAGGGCTTTTACTGGAGGCTGGTCACATAGTGTATTTGTTCGTTCATTCTCACATTGCTATAAAGAAATACCTGACACTGAGTCATTTATAAAGAAAGGAGGTTTGATTAGGTCACAGTTCTACAGGCTGTACGGGAAGCATTGCAGCGTCTGCTTCTAGGGAGGCCTCAGGAAGCTTCCAATCACAGTGGAAAGCAAAGAGGGAGCAAAGTGTCTCCCCTGGTGGGAGCAGGAGCAAGAGAGAAGGTGCTACACACTTTTAAACAACCAGATCTCACAAGCACAGAACCACAGGGGATGGTGCGAAACCATTCATGAGTAACTGCCCCATGATCAGATCACCTTTCACGGGCCCCACTTCCAACACTGGGGATTACAATTCAACATGACATTTGGGTGGGGACACAGATCCAAACCGTATCACATACGCATATAGTCCCTTTGGGACTGACCACTGTTAGAGCAACTCCAAAAGGAAAGCAGGTGTTTACCATAAATCATACAATTTGCACAAAATACCTAGACAAGCTGGAACAGTGTGGTTCAGTACCGTAACCATACAAAATACCCTTATCACTTAGGGCATAGGGCTAGTACAAGACCTCAGTTTCTAGAAGCTGACCAAGGGCCAGTCTAACCCAGCTGACCAAGCAGGCCCGTCTGAGAATGTGCATCATTTGAGCAACGCGAGCCTGCTGGGTTAACTGTTTATACCATTTTCCTTCCCCTCCTCTCCCTTGCCTTCACCACTCTTAACCTGGAAAAAGCACTAATTTGTTCTCCATATCTGTAGCTTTGTCATTTGGAAAGGTTGTATAAATCCTAGAGTATGTGACCTTTTAAGATGCACTTTTTAAAAAAGTCAACATGTTGCTCTTGAGCCTCCAGGTTTTTGCATGTGTTAATAGTGTGTCCTTTTTAGTGTTAGGTATTCTCTTGTGTGGTCTTGCCCCAGTTTGTTTTCCCATCCCATAGATGTTTATTTTCCCTTGTAAAGTTGGTTAGCATGTATAATTTTTTTTTTTTTTT
>NW_012104476.1:4177655-4178594 GCF_000951045.1 Mandrillus leucophaeus
TCAGGAGGCTGAGGCAGGAGAATCACTTGAACCCAGGAGGCGGAGTTGCAGTGAACTGAGACCTCACCACTGCACTCCAGCTTGGGCAACAGAGCGAGATCCTGTCTCACAAAAAACAGAAAACCTAGGATGAGGACTATGGTAGTTACCAGCCAGGGACCGTGGACGAAAACCAATATAGGTTATAACATCACACTGGTACTATTTGAATCACTAGAAATGTAACAGTGGAGAAGGAAAATAAGGTCTCTGTCCTCAGCAAATTGCATTCTTCGCAGTGAGGGAGACAGACCAACAAGTAAAGAAGTAAATAAAAAATATTTATTAGAAATAGGACATGGAGGCTGGGTGCAGTAGCTCATGCCTACAATCCCAGCACTTTGGGAGGCCAAGGTGGGTGGATCACTTAAGGCCAGGAATTCGAGATCAGTCTGGTCAATGTGGTAAAACCCTGTCTCTACAAAAAATACAAAACTTAGCCAGGTGTGATGCCACATGCCTGTAGTCCCAGCTACTCAAGAGGCTGAGGTGAGAGGATCTCTTGAGCCTGGGGAGGTCGAGTGTAGTAAGCCGTGATTGCACTAGTGCACTCTAGCCTAGATGACAGAGTCAGACCCTGTTTCAAGGAGGAGGAGGGAAGGCAAAGAAATAGGACATGAGGGCTGGGCATGGTGGCTCACATCCATAAAAAGTTCAAGACCAGCCTGGGCTACGTGGTAAGACCCCGCCTCTACCCCTGCACCCCCAAAGAAATATAAGAAACAGGACATAGAGAATTGGGTCCACGATGGAGGTGAGGGTAGGGTAGGTTGGGGTAGGTAGTATTTCAGATAGGCTAGGGAAGGTCTCTCACAGCTTAGACCTAAACAATGAGAAAGAAACCACCTCCTGTACAGCAAGGGCCACGGCTTTCCTCACATTGGAACAGGACTTGCAAAG
>NW_012104476.1:4180394-4182546 GCF_000951045.1 Mandrillus leucophaeus
CCATTGAATACTCTTGGTACTTCTGTGGAAAATCAGTTGACAGAAGAATTGTGAGTTTATTTATGGAATCTCAATTTATTCTGTTGATTTCTATGACTGTTCTTGTGCCAGTACCACGCTGTAGTAATTCCCATGGCTTTGTAGTAAGGTTTGAAATCAGGAAATATAAGTTTTCTTACATTCGGTTTCAAGATTGTTTTGGCCATTCTGGGTCCTTGTTCTCTTCTGCGTTTTAGGGTTCATGTGCTTCATTGGGCCCATCTAGATATCTAGGATAATCTCCTTGTTTTAATGATTAGTCAACTCAATTATATCTGCAAAGTCCTTTTTGCAGTGAAAGGTGATATAATCACAGGTGTAGCACCAGAGAGTGAAGGTCATGGGTGCACAGGTCCTGTGAGGTTTAATTTGGTATAAAGGTGGAGAATGATAGGAGCAGTGAGGTTAGAGAGAGAGATAGGAAAGGGAGTTTCAGAAATATTACATAGTTTGCCTACAGTCACATTTCTAGTACGTGGCAAAGCTGGGGTTCGAGTGCAGATACGACTGATCCTGTCTCTTATACACATCTAGATGTGTATAAGAGACAGGTATAAAGGTGGAGAATGATAGGAGCAGTGAGGTTAGAGAGAGAGATAGGAAAGGGAGTTTCAGAAATATTACATAGTTTGCCTACAGTCACATTTCTAGTACGTGGCAAAGCTGGGGTTCGAGTGCAGATACGACTGATCCCTGTGATTTCATGGTCCACATCAAATCAGTCTTCTTTCTTTTTTTTTTTTTTTTTGAGACGGAGTCGTGCTCTGTTGCCCAGGCTGGAGTGCAGTGGTGCGATCTCGGCTCACTGCAAGCTCTGCCTTCCCAGTTCATGCCATTCTCTCCCGCCTCAGCCTCCCAAGTAGCTGGGACTACAGGTGCCCGCCACCACGCCCGGCTAATTTGTTGTATTTTTAGTGGAGACGGGGTTTCACCATGTTAGCCAGGATGGTCTCGATCTCCTTACCTCATGATCCACCCGTCCCGGCCTCCCAAAGTGCTGGGATTACAGGCGTGAGCCACCGCGCCTAGCCACCAAATCAGTCTTCTTAGACTCAGAGCTATTGTTACTGTTTCTGTCTAATACATATAGAGCTTTTAATGTATGCCAAGTAATGCACAGAGCACTCCTTTATGTTTTTCTAGCTCTTAAAGAGCATCTGTAGAAGTCTTTTGGCATAGACTCTTTTGGCTCTACTGGAACCAGCTTAAGAAAAAAAGAAAAAAGCAGTTAGGGAACCAGTGTGTATGTCTCAGAATCTGAGGGTGGGCATGCAGCTAAACCTTAGCCAGGGATTGGATCTGGGAGATTGAAATCACTCAGGACCTACTGGGCCTTCTACTTTTCTCTGCTTCTTGGGGTATGTCTGTTTCACTCTGTAGACTGTCCTGATACTCAGACCACTTGATGGAAGATGATCATGTTACACAGTTCCATCATTCAAGAGAACAGCCCCGATTTAGTCCCATTTCCAAAACTCCAAGCAAAAGACTCTAACACAGAGAGAATCAGCTGTGACCCTGAATTGGGGGACCATTCACCTTATACAAATGTAGCTGCTGCCAGCTTATCTTTGCGGATTGAGAGGACAGTTTCCTGATACACGGGAGGTATTTGCACATGTGCTAGGCAGATTCCCCAAACTGTGTTTATTTTAGTAACATGGACTAGTACTATCATACTTACAGTACAAAATTTTAAAAAGTGAATTGATCTATGCGAAAAAATAGGTATTTCCTTTTGCCCATTTCTCTTGGAAGGGAAGGGACAGCAGGATGATAATGGCAAGATTAGCTCAAACTTTCAAAATAATTTGAAACCCAGGACTTGGCATACTAAGTGTAGGCTTAGTGGAGCCCTAGAGTTCAAGACCACCTGGGTAACGTGGCAAAACACCGCCTCTACAAAAAAAATACAACAGTTAGCCAGGCGTGGTGGCTGAGTGGTGGGAGTATTGCTTGAGCTCGGGAAGTCAAGGCTGCAGTGAGCTGTGATCACACCACTGTACTCCAGCCTGACAGACCTTGTCTTCTTAAAAAAAAAAAAAAAAAAATTGGGGAAGCTTAGTGATGACTCTGCCACTTACTCCCTTTTTGATGGAATAAGTCGAGATTT
>NW_012104476.1:4185166-4187853 GCF_000951045.1 Mandrillus leucophaeus
TAAAGCCTTTGAGATTCATCGAAGTTGTTGGATGTACTGATACCTGTTGTTTTCCTGAGTAGCATTCTGTTGTATGGATGTACCATAGTTTGTTTATTCATTCTCCCATTGAAAGATATTTTAGTGATCATTTTTTGTCATCACAGATAATGCTACTATAACTGTTTGTGTATAGAATTTTGTAAATAGCGGTTTTTATTTCTCTAGAGGGAATACCCAGGAGAGGGATTGTATGGTTGGATGGTCATTGTATGTATACATTTTTGAGAAACTATAAAAGTGTTTTCTCTAGTGTCTGTACTATTTAGTATTCCACTAGGAATGTGTGAGGGTTGTAGTTACTCTGCATCCCTGCCGCCACTTGGTATTGTCAGTATTTATTTTTTTTCTGAGGTGGGGTCTCACTCTGTCACCCAGGCTGAAGTGCAGTGGTGTGATGATACTGGCTTGCTGCAGCTTCCACCTCCCGGGCTCAAGTGATCCTCCCACCTCAGCCTACTGAGTAACTGGAACAATATCCGTGCACCACCATCCCTGCCTAATTTTTTTTTTTTTTTGGTATTTTTTGGTAGAGACTGGGTTTTGCCATGTTGCCCAGGCTGTGTCAATATTTTTTGTTTTAGCCATTCTAATGATTTGAGTGATATCTCATGGTGGTTTTAATTTGCATTTCTCTAATGACTGAACAATGTTGAACAAGTATTTATAAGCTTATTTGCCACTGCATCAAAAACTGCATATTTTTTTATAGTAGTCATCCTAATGAGTACAAAGGTTTTGATTTGCATTTCCCTAATTAGTGATGTTGAGCACTTTTTCACATGTTTATTGGCTGTTTGTATGTCTTTGGATAATTGTCTATTGAAGTCCTTTTCCCATTTGTTAACCAGATCATCTTGGTTTTTTTTGTTATTGAGTGGTAAGAGTTCCTTTATATTCTGGATATTAACCCCTTATTAGATATGTGGTTTGCAGATATGTTCTCCCTTTCTGTGTGTTGTTCCTTTTTACTCTGTCATTTGGTTCCTGCGTTGTGCAAGCATTTTCAAGTTTGATGGAATTAATGTATTTGTCTGATTTTGCTTTTGTTGCCTGTGCTTTTGGTGTCATATCCTAGAAGTCCTTGCAAAATCCAGTGTCGGGAAGCTTTTCCCCTAAGTTTTCTTCTAGGAGTTTTCTAGTTTCAAGCCTATACATTTAGGTCTTTAATCTAATGTTAGCTCTTTCTTAATGGGTTCTTTGTATTTTGGGCAGGGAATAAGTCTTTTTTTAATATAACTGTGGCAGGAATTTACTATATATACCTTTTTTTCTTCTTCCTTCCTCCCCTCTTTCCCTCCCTCCTTCCCTCCCTCCTTCATTCCCTTCTTCCCTCTCTCACGGCTTGAAGATAATGGAATCACTCACTTTTTGTTCATAATTGGTAAGATTTTAGTTAGTAGAATGATGATTCATTTTCAACAACACTTTGTTGTTTGTTCATTGGTTAGCAGGAAGAAGATGAGCCCGAAGTCCGAACGCGGCGGAATTCATGTGGATGCTGTGCAAGAAAGGATGTGGTTACTACGGCAACCCAGCCTGGCAGGGTTTCTGCTCCAAGCACTGGAGGGAAGAGTACCACAAGGCCAGGCTGTAGGAGATGCAGGAGGACTGGGAGCTGGCAGAGCGGTAAAAGGACTTAACTAGGAGTGGTTGAACAGTGACGTGACTGGATACATAGTTCTGTCACCGTCGAAATACATTTTTCTCTTCTGCATTGAGCTATCAGCACGTCAGTTTAATATTAAGGAAAAGGATGTTTTCCCCTCTTCTTCTCAGTTAGCCTTTGATGAACAGCTTTCAGTAGTTTCTTCATTTTGGGTATGTCTTAACTTCTGATTATTTTCCTTGGGTTGTGTTAGTCTTAGTTCTCAAATTTAGACAGTAAGCTCCTTGGAGTGGAAGAATGGAGATAGGCATTTCTGTTTCTTACTGCTTTTAATTGTGACGCTGCTAAGTCACTTGGAAAGTTTGTAAAAGCAGTGACTGCTGAACCTTACCCTCAGAGTCTCTGATTTTAGTAGCTTGGGAGTAAGACTAGAGAATTTGCATTTCTAACAAGTTGCCTGGTGATGCTGCTCCTACTGTCTGGGGAATCACACTTTGAGAACCACTGTCTTATAGATAGTGCTTGAGTTTTTTGTTTGTTTGTTTTGAGACAGGGTCTTGCTCTGTCATCCCTGCTAGAGTGCAGTGGTGCAGTCTTGACTCACTGCAACCTCTGCTTCCTGGGCTCAAGTGATCCTCCTACTTCAGCCTCCCAAGTAGCTAGGACTACAGGAGCATGACACCATGCCCAGCTAGTTTTTGTATTTTGTGTAGAGACAGGGTTTCACCATGTTGCCCAGGCTGGTCTCAAACTCCTGAACTCAAGTGATCCGGCCGAGCACGTTGGCCTCCCTGCGTGCTGGTATTACAGGCGTGAGCCACCATATCCGGCCTGTGTTTGGTACTTATTACAGATGGTTCACATGCAGCTAATCCAAAGCCAAATTTTATTGCTTTTATTTTTTATTCTCCCCATTCTGAACATTTGCCTCCTAATCCTTCTCTTGAGTCAATTAATGGCATCACTATTTACCAAGTTAGCTAAAAAATCTTGTTTTCATTCTTGATTTCTGTTTCATCTCCCTTGCTACCTACAACTT
>NW_012104476.1:4187903-4191404 GCF_000951045.1 Mandrillus leucophaeus
TTTTCCCCTCTTCTTCTCAGTTAGCCTTTGATGAACAGCTTTCAGTAGTTTCTTCATTTTGTGTATGTCTTAACTTCTGATTATTTTCCTTGGGTTGTGTTAGTCTTAGTTCTCAAATTTAGACAGTAAGCTCCTTGGAGTGGAAGAATGGAGATAGGCATTTCTGTTTCTTACTGCTTTTAATTGTGACGCTGCTAAATCACTTGGAAAGTTTGTAAAAGCAGTGACTGCTGGACCTTACCCTCAGAGTCTCTGATTTTAGTAGCTTGGGAGTAAGACTAGAGAATTTGCATTTCTAACAAGTTGCCTGGTGATGCTGCTCCTACTGTCTGGGGAATCACACTTTGAGAACCACTGTCTTATAGATAGTGCTTGAGTTTTTTGTTTGTTTGTTTTGAGACAGGGTCTTGCTCTGTCATCCCTGCTGGAGTGCAGTGGTGCAGTCTTGACTCACTGCAACCTCTGCTTCCTGGGCTCAAGTGATCCTCCTACTTCAACCTCCCAAGTAGCTAGGACTACAGAAGCATGACACCATGCCCAGCTAGTTTTTGTATTTTGTGTAGAGACAGGGTTTCACCATGTTGCCCAGGCTGGTCTCAAACTCCTGAACTCAAGTGATCCGGCCGAGCACGTTGGCCTCCCTGCGTGCTGGTATTACAGACGTGAGCCACCATATCCGGCCTGTGTTTGGTAATTATTACAGATGGTTCACATGCAGCTAATCCAAAGCCAAATTTTATTGCTTTTATTTATTATTCTCCCCATTCTGAACATTTTCCTCCTAATCCTTCTCTTGAGTCAATTAATGGCATCACTATTTACCAAGTTAGCTAAAAAATCTTGTTTTCATTCTTGATTTCTGTTTCATCTCCCTTGCTACCTACAACTTAACCAAGTTCTATTTCTTCCAACTCAGAAAAGGCTTCTGAATTTTACCTTTTATACTCCTATTTCCCAGGTACTTATTTTCTTTTACTTAAACCTTTATAATATACTCTTACTTCTTGTCCCTGTCTCTAGTTTCTCTACCCTTCAGGTTGTTCACACAGCTACCTGCATGATCTTTCTAAAGCACAGATCTGACAACGATAACTTTTTGGATTTACAGTCTTTCTTCCCCACCACATGATGAAATCCAGAATAGTGGGCTTAGCAGTCAAGATTCCTTACCCTCTGGTGCCTTCCTATGTATCCAGCATCACAGTTCATCACACGCCCAGTGCTCTGGCTACATTCACCTTGTTGTGAAGCAAACCACAGGCTTGCACATCTGTAGTTCCTTCTTCCTGGAATATCCTTTCACTTAGAATACTATTCAGCCTTATTAGTCAGGCGTGGTGGTGTGTGCCTATAGTCTCAATAACTTGGAAGGCTGAGGGAGGAGAATTGCTTGAACTTGGGAGGCAGAGGTTGTAGTGAGCCAAGATCGTACCATCGCACCCCAGCCTGGGTGATGGAGTGACACTCTGTCTCAATAAAAAACAAACAAAAAAGGATCCTATGTATCCTTTAAGACCCAGCCCAAACATCACTGTTGTAAGGCCCCAACAGACTCCCCCAGCAGATTGAGTTGTTCTTTCCTGTGTTCTCACAGCACTCAATTTTTACTCTCTAATGTAGCAGCTGTCCCATTATGTAGCAGTTGTTTACTTACCATTTCATCTGTTCTAACCTTGAGCTTGTTAGGGAAAAGGACTAGACTTGATTTCTTTCATGTAGCCCTAGAGCAGTTGCTGAATGAGCATGAGAAGATCCCATTTGAAATCTGTAGTGCATGAAGAGCAGTCCATCCTGTAGCTATGTGAGACCTCAGGCTGATTTGGTATATTTAGTCTCTAGTTCTAAAATCTTTAGATCCTCCTGAATTAATGGAGTAATAACCTTCAGATACAGAGAACCTTGGAGAATATCTAGATCATTCTAATCCTTTCTTGAATTGCAGACTCCAGCGGGAGGAAGAAGAGGCCTTTGCCAGCAGTCAGAGCAGCCAAGGGGCCCAATCCCTCACATTCTCCAAGTTTGAAGAAAAGAAAACCAATGAGAAGACCCGCAAGGTTACCACAGTGAAGAAATTCTTCAGTGCGTCTTCCAGGGTCGGATCAAAGAAGGGTAATGTTCTGATACTCTTTTTTTCTTCTCTGCCTGAGTGAGACACAGAGTAGATCCACAATGCTCACAGGCTCAGCTTTGTAATATCTATCAACTTTTTGAGAACATCAGCTCAGATTTGAGACTGAAAGTGGGTTTGAGGGTCGGACAATATATGAAACCAATACTCCTTTGGTTGAAAGACATTGTGTTTTAGAGAAATTTGTTTATAGGAGGAATAAAGAGAATTGAAATAGGTAGTTTTGTTTATGAAATTCATCCCCATCCAAATGACTTTATCTCTTTGGATGTTTTGTTTTTTGTGTCTTTATTTGTGGATCCTGGTTTGTTCTGTGGTGTAATACCCTCACTGTTCACAGCTTGTCAGAAATGGTGATTTCTAGGCTTGAAAGTCATCTGAGAGAGATTTTCTGCTCGAGAGCTTATTTGAGAGACAACTTGTGTCTTGAGAAAGTGTATTGAGAAAATATAGGAAAAGGCCCACGTTGGGCTCCTGGGGGGATGAGAGTGAGCCGTAGTAGCTATTTTCCAGTGCATGGGTTTGTATGTAGGTGATCATATTCACCCTGCTTCTTAAAATGCCATGTAACCAGCAAGAGGATTGCCACTTAAGTCACAGTTGTTCTACAATTGAGCAGCCTAGCCAGTTGAAGTGGCCCAACATGAAGCAGGAAAGCATCTCTGTTGTTAGGCTTCAGTCTCTGAAAATTTGTGTTGTTACTCAGTTATGCAGTCAATGTGAAATAATGAGGGAGACTGGGAACCACCACTGATGCTGTCAGAAGACCTGTTCTCTGGGAGCCCCCTCACTTGCTCCCCGGTTCCTGCCCTGGGGTAATTGTAATGAGGTCTTCTCCCCTGGAGGCAACAGAATGAATAATAAGACAGTGTTACCCCTTAAGATCCTTGCCGGTCTTCTAGGTTTTGTGACTTTTGGTGTTTCCTTTTGTTTTATTATAAGGAAATAAAAGGAAATATTGCATAGAACCAAAAACACACTTCTCTGTAAGACATGGATTGGATACCAGGTGCAGTGGCTCACACCTATATAATCTCAGCACTTTGGGAGGCCACTTGGGAGGCCATGACGGATGGATCACCTGAGCTTGGGAGTTTGAGACCAGCCCGGGCAACATGGTGAAACCCTGTCTCTAGAAAAAATACAAAAATGAGTTGTTTCTTGGTTGGCTGCCAGTTGTAGCAATTTTGTCTCTACTATAAAGGAGAAAAAAATTAGTACTTGCCAGAGATTAGATAAGAATGTATTGGGCTCATGATTTATTTATTAGGAGGTGGAATAGCCAGGTGGTTAGTAAGGTGACTTTGGAGTCACTCCTGGTTTGAGTCCTAGCTTTGTCATTTACCAGCTTTGTGACCCTGGGCGGACTAACA
>NW_012104476.1:4192857-4198186 GCF_000951045.1 Mandrillus leucophaeus
AAAAAAAAAAAAAAAAAAAAAAAAATCCTTAATTCCTATTTAGCTTAAAGTCTGTTTACTGATGGTATTAGTGAAATGATAAGTATTTATGATAACAGATAAAATAGTAAGAAAATTATAAAATTATCAGCTCTAATAGCCTGATTTTGCAGATGACAATATGAAAGTCCATAAAGGTTAACTAATTTACCCAAAGCTGCACAGTGAGTTTGTGTATAAGAACTCGGGTCTCCTAACTCCTGGGTCAATATTTTTCCATTATATTCCTTTATTCAATGTGTACACTTCAGAAACCTAGGTTATTTAATATATATAATCAATAGTATATATATATATATCTGTCTCTTATACACATCTAGATGTGTATAAGAGACAGGTACACTTCAGAAACCTAGGTTATTTAATATATATAATCAATAGTATATATATATATATATAATTAAGTTTCTGTTACTTAAGTACATAATTGTCATTTATATTCACTGACTCTCCTTGGTGGTTTTAAAAACCTGTGTCTCAAAAGCCTTTGTACAGTGTGCATTATACTATGGAAAGGAGATTTACAATTTAGTGCAGAGGCTGTACTTTAAAAAGAAACAATTCTGGAGCTGGGTGCCGTGGCTTGTACCTACCTATAATCCCAGCTACTTGCAAGACTAAGGTAGGAAGATTACATGAGCGCAGGAGTTAGTGGCTGTAGTGAGCTGTAATTGTGCCACTGTATTCCGGCCTGGACAGCAGAGTGAGACACTATCTCTAAAAAAAATTCATTAATTTAAAAAAGAAACAATCCAGGTGACTTTTATTTCAAAAATATGTATGCAGAATGGTTTTTACCTTTGTTCTTGTCTCTCCCCGCCCCCCATCTTTTTGATGGTAGTTTTGTCCTTTTGATTTTTTGTTCTTTAGTTGCTTTTTGTCTGTAGAAAGCTTTTGGGGATAAAGACCTTAAAGTATTTAAAAATTCATGTTAGAAAAGAAGATTCCATTGTATCTTTGTTTCACAGACCACTTAATATAACTTAGCCAGGTAAATTTTGCATTTCACACTGATTACTTCTTTGGCCATTGTGTGTGGATAAGGTTAGCCTGAGTGCAGTTTTAATGTATTGGGTCTAGACTAGAAACAGACTTTTTGTATTCCGTATTCTTTATCTTCTTTAGTCCATGATGCCCTTGTTCTTGATATTTTACTTGTTTCTGTTAGTAGCATAAAGGAAAGCTTTTACGCCATACATAGGAGCTTGGTAGCAGGCAAAATACAAATAACCTTCTACGGAATTTGAAGAATATTTTCACATTCTTGTAGAGTTGGATACGCCTTCAGAGAAAGTACATGGAATATCTTGACTGTAAAGACTCAGTTAAAGTGTTTTAGTCTCCACAGTCAGGGTGAGTGAGCTGTATAGAGGAAGTCACAGTGGTTGGCCAAGCTGAGATACTTGCTTATACATTTCAAAGTGCCCTTTTCTTTCAGAACTCCTATAATCTTGTCATCCCAAGTATCATCTTATGTACCTCTTTCACGAACGGATCTGAAGACAGTGATCCTACAAAGCGTATCTTTTCTTTTTTAGAGTTAAAATACCAATACCACCCAGACCTTAGATTCTAAATACTATTATTCATTAAAGTGAACCAGGACTTCTTGGAGAAATGACTGATTCTGGGGCTGGGACAGGGAAAAAAGGGCCCCTTCAATATTTTGGGGACATTTCAGAAGATCCAGAAGCCAGCTTGGAGGAATTTCCACTGGTCAAGTGTGGGATAAGTTTGAGTGTCAAAATAAATAAGGACAATAAGGCTGGGCACGGCGGCTCGCGCCTGTAATCCCAGCACTTTGGGAGGCCAAGGCGGGCAGATCACCTAAGGTCGGGAGTTCAAGACCAGCCTGGTCAACATGGTGCAACCCCGTCTCTACTAAAAATACCAAATTAGTGAGGTGTGGAGGTGTGCGCCTGTAATCCCAGCTACTTGGGAGGTGGAGTCGGGAGAATTGCTTGAACCTGGGAGAGACAGAGATTGCACGAAGCGAGGCCCCCTCTTAAAAAAAAAAATAAAGTGAAGAAATCAATAAATAAGGACAATAAATGGAGTGTAACTGATTAAACAAAATCATAATCCATGTGTTAATTTAACTAGTAAAATAGAGAACTACAGCTGGCGCAGGGGCTCACGCCTGTAATCCCAGCACTTTGGGAGGCCGAGGTGGGTGGATCACCTTAGGTTGGGAGTTCGAGACCAACCTGACCAACATGGAGAAACCCCGTCTCTACTAAAAATATACAAAATTAGCTGGGCATGGTGGTACATGCCTGTAATCCCAGCTACTTGGGAGGCTGAGGCAGGAGACTCGCTCGAACCCAGGAGGCGGAGGTTGCGGTGAGCTGAGATCATGCCATTGTACTCCAGCCTGGGCAACAAGAGCAAGACTTCATGTCAAAAAAAAAAAAGTTGTAGTCATGTTAGTAGTAAAAATTGATTCAAGTAAAGTTTATCTGGGTGCTAAATCTGGGATGAGGGGAGGGAGTTTCCCAGGGAACAAGTTATGAACATGATCTCAAATTAACTGCCTATGAACTATTTATTTATTTATTTATTTTTCTTTTTTTCCTTTTTTTGTGGAGACAGGAGATGGGTCTCGCTATGTTGCCTAGGCTGGTCTTGAACTCCTGACCTCAAGTGATCCCACCACTGCAGCCTCAAAGTGCTGGGAGTACAGGCATGAGTTACTATGCCCAGCCAGATTATTTATTAATTATAAATGGAGAAATGGTAACTATAAAATGGTGATGTAGGAGGCAAGCATAGATGTCATGTGCTTCCAGACACGACACTTTGAGAACACAACATCATTTATGAAATGTCTAAGCCGAAAATTTTTAACAACCTGAATCCAGTCATGAGGAAACAACTGGGAAACCCAATCTAAATGGCATTCAACAAGATACCTGGCCTGTGTTCTTCAAAAATGTCATGCGAGAGAAACAAAGGCTGGGAACATTGTGAACAGTTGAGAAAATTGGAACATGGATTTTCAATTGAGTAAAAGTATTGTATCAGTGTAAATTTTCCTGAATTTGGTAACTGTCCTGTAAGGGACATAAAACAACGGCTTTATCCGTTTGCATTACTACAAAGTAATACCTGAGGCTGGGTCACTTGCAAAGGAAAGAGGTTCATTTGGCTCACGGTTCTGCAGGCTGTGGAAGAAGCATGGAGACAAGCCAGGTGCAGTGGCTCACGGCTGTAATTCCAACACTTTCAGAGGCCGAGATAGGCAGATCACTTGAGGCCAGGAGTTCGAGACCAGCCTGGCCAACATGGTGAAACCTGTCTCTACTGAAAATACAAAAATTGGCCGAGCACGGTGGCCTGTGCCTGTAATCCCAGCTACTCAGGAGGCTGAGGCAGGAGTATCACTTGAACCTGGAAGGCAGCGTTGCAGCGAGCCGAGATTGTACCAATGTACTCCCGCCTGGCCAGCAGAGTGTGAGACTCCTTCTCAAAAAAAAAAAAAAAAAAAAAAAAAAGAGAGGGAGAGAGATTGGGCGATGGGCAATGGAAGGCTTGACAATCATGGTCTGCTTGCTATACCTGAAACACAAGCTTTGTTTCTGTATTAAAAACATAAGGCGAAGCTGGGTCCACTGGCTCATGCTTGTAATCCCAGTGTTCTGGAGACTGAAATGAGGCAGGAGGATTGCTTGATCCCAAGAGTTGAAGAGCAGTCCGGGCAACATAGTGAGATCCCATCTCTTAAAAAAAATAAAAATTAACCGAACTAGTGCTTGTAGCCCTATCTACTGTGGAGGCTAAGGTGGGAGGATCCTTTCAGTCTGGGAGGTTAAGGCAGCAGTAAACTGTGATTGTGCCACTGTACTCCAGCCTGGGTGAAGAGTGAGACCCTGATTAAAACAAGCAAAAAACAAACACAAGGTGACTTTAAGTTGAAGAGCAAGCACTTGCCATTTGAGCCCTAGCCAGAACTATAAACTGTAATGTGGGTGAGGTTGTTGTTTTCCATATTTCCTTCTTCTTCACTTCTTTCATCTTACACACTGAATCCCTATCGGCTGTTCAGACATAACTCACCTCCTTCCTGTGTATCGAACACCTGAACTGTCTCTCACTTTCCACTCTCTAATCCAAACTTCTGGCCTCTTAGTAGGGGTTTTTAGAAAACTTAGAGAAAAACAACCAAGTGTTGATTTTAGTAACTTCTATGATCATAACTAGCTAGTAGAATTAATTGTCATTTATATTTTAAAAGGGGATTTTTTTTTTAAGCAAATTGTCTCTTTGGATAAGTATGTGTGGGAGGGAAGCATGTTGTAAGCAAAACAATAAAGGAAATGAGTAGGGTTTTCCTGTCTTTGACTGGCCTACAGAGCTCCAGAGTCAGAGGGATTGGTGTTCTTCTGAAGAGTCTTCAGTCCTCTCTTTGGCTTACTGAGGTAGTTGTAGCATAGTCAACAGCTCAGGCGTTGGATTTAAGTGCACAGACCTGGGTTCCAATTCTTGTCTTTATTATGTAAGTGACTGCAACATTATTCAAGTTACTTAACATATTCAGACCTCAGCTTCCTCATTTGTAAATATCATAAGTGTACTACCTGATAGACTTGTGAGAATTATACAAAATAGCATTGTAAAAGTACTTAGTGCGTAATAGGCATTATCTGTATATAAGTTACTACCATTATTATTTTGTCAGGTGGAATATGTATTATGTTTTTATTGGGTTGAGTGTTCTACCAGAGTCAGATAGGTCAAGTTGGTTGATAGCATCATTCAAGTTTTCTGTCTTTACTGACGTTTTAAAAATCACTTCTCTGTCAATTACTAAGTGAGGAATCCTGAAATCTCCAAATATCATTGTGAATTTGTTTCTCCTTTCAGTTCTGTCAAATTTTGTCTTACGTGTTTTGAAGCAGTGTTATCAGTATATACATATTTAGGATTGCTGTGTCTTCTTGAAGAATTAACCCCTTTTTTATGACGAGATACCCTTCTCTGTTCTTGGTAATATGGTCCATGTTCTTAAGTTTACTTTGTCTAACATTTGTATAACCACTTAAGCTCTTTTTCATTGTTTCAGAGTATCCTCTTCCTTTCATTAGTTTTTAACATATTTGTATCTTTATAGTAAATTTCTTACAGACAACATGAAGTGGGGTCTTGTTTTTTAATCTACTCTGATAATCTCTGACATTTAATCAGACTGTTTATAGCACTTATATTTAAGGTGTTTTTTTTTTTTGTTTTTTTTTTTTGGGAGACAGAGTTTCACTCTTGTTGCCCAGGCTGGAGTGCAATGGCACGATCT
>NW_012104476.1:4202693-4204526 GCF_000951045.1 Mandrillus leucophaeus
GTGTTGGCAGTGTCTCCAGACCTTCTCAGTTCTGCACACAACTACAAAACAAAAGAACAGTTGCCAGCACTTGGAAGAGGACGTGGATCCAAACCAAATGGGGGACAGATACTCCCTCTACAGACAAGATACTCATGGAAGAAGTCAAGTTGGAAGAGCAGCTGAAGGAGGCTGTGAAAGAAGATAAGCAAGCATTGGCAGATACTGAGGGCTCGCAGCAGAGCAGCCAAATATTGGTGGAGGCGGCAAATATGTATAGCATTCAGGGCTTCTGCAAGGACTCGTTAGAGGTGGCAGATGTTTTGGAGAAGGCAACACTGTGTGTTCCAGAAGAAGAAATTAAAGACAATAACCCTCTGTGAGGAAGAACCTCTGTGAGACTCTCACAATGAGTGAAGAAGTCCAGATTCAGGAAGTGTTCAGCAAGCACTGCCAAGCTGAACCCTGTCAGTGCCAAGTTCCACCCTTATGAGCATGCGGTCTTTTTTTCATCTTTGTTCACATCCGACAGGCAATGTGCCGGTGTTGTAACAAGGTTTGAGGGAGGCATATCTCACACATGAAAACCCAGCGTGAAAACCCAACCGTCACACTTACGAATCACAGGAAGATCTAGCATGAGGTCTTGTTCCACATGCTGGTTTAGGGGAAAGAGCTGAGCCCAGTGGTTCTGGTTACTAAAGTGAGGTTCAAGCTGCATGGGCAGCTCCTGAGACCCGCCCTTGTTGGTGTGGTGAAGAAGGCTTAGCTGCCTCTTACAAGACTTTTTTTTTCTTTAAATCTCTTTCCATAATTCATGAAAAGCTGGTTCACCTTTTCTCATCTATGAATACTTTTGACTTTCCTCAAGGTTGGAAACCTGAAGTAACCAGTGGGTAAACAGCCCAGTAAGCTGATCTCACAGTTACATTAATGAACTCGTATTCAGGAGTGTTCTCTGATTTTTACTACCACATGTTTAATCATTCCACTTAGTAAAAAAAGGCCAATAGGACACTACAGGTTATCTGGATTTTCATTAATCACACTGTATCTGCTCAGACTCTAGTGACATCACAGTATTTTAAATGAACAAAATGTCTTTGGGAATTCTACTTTTTGGCAATCTGGACACTCCCGTCTGCACTGTGTCTCTCTTGTGCAGCTTGTAGCATGGGAGTTACTGGATTTCTTAGCCCACTACACATTTCATTCAATAAAGGGAAAGCAAGGGTCGAAACATTTCTTATGCTAAAAATAATTTTATGATGACCTTTATGAAGAACATGAGTTCGTTAGACACTGTCTAGCTGCTAAAAATGACAGATTTCTGGTTTTTGGTTGGTTGGTTTTTGGAGATGCAAAATGAGCATATGTACCTTAATGGTTCCCACCACCTTTATTTTGCCAGTAATTGAATTTGAGAAAATCAGTTAGTTTTGCCCTGTTTTCTTCATCTAAATGTGGAAATGTTTAACTCTGTGTTCTACTAGTTACTAATGACCTCAAGATATAGTCCCTGGTGAGATGGACTTTCTCAGAATGTGAGGACTGCATGCTTGGCACTCTTTAAATGTTAGTGTTTCATTTTTCAAGAGGATTAAAGCCCTCATATGTTTATTTTCCTTTAAAAAACTACTTCAGGCAGCACAAATTGGTTAAAAAAAAAAAGGACATCAAAACTAAAACCTAAATAGATTAAACAATTAACAGCAGTACAGACAAAACTTAATGAACCCAGAAAATAGATTGTGGCGATTCATATCATAATGACGGGAGTTCCAGATGAAATACACAGAAAACATAGTTAAGGAAGATAGTCAGAGGTTTTCAAAGTGAAAACAAAGATCTCAG
>NW_012104476.1:4208487-4211003 GCF_000951045.1 Mandrillus leucophaeus
GCTGGGATTACAGGTGCATGCCACCACGCCTGGCTATTTTTTGTATTTTTAGTAGAGACAGAGTTTTACCATGTTGGCCAGGCTTGCCTATGAACTCCTGACTTCAGGTGAACCGCCTGCCTCGGCTCCCCAAAGTGCTGGGATTACAGGGTGAGCTGCTGCACCTGGCCTATTGTTTAAAATTTTAAAAAATTGTTTAATACCTATCTGTATTTACTATATTTTCTATAGTAATAGATGTTACTATAGAAAATATAGTAAATTTTGTGCTGTTGTGCTGAATTGCATTTATCTTTTAAATAGACTTTAAATGTTCTTTAGCAGAAAATGAGGAATAAATACATATATTACACCTATAAAATCAGTAAA
Source organism: Mandrillus leucophaeus (assembly GCF_000951045.1). Lineage (NCBI taxonomy): Eukaryota > Metazoa > Chordata > Mammalia > Primates > Cercopithecidae > Mandrillus > Mandrillus leucophaeus. Next base: position 4,208,857 of record NW_012104476.1, read on the forward strand.
ACCAAATGAAAATCATCAAGCCCAATGTTGTCAGGGCCATAGGGAAATAAGCACATACACGTGGTTAATGACAGTGTGCACTGAGTTTCTGAGGAGTGTGAGTAGCAATAGATGCTTAGAGTTATAACGTTATTTATTCTTATTAAGCGGTTAATGCCACTTTTGGAAATGTATCACAGAGAAGTAACCCAAAAGAAGATAACTACGATGCACAACAATGAAAGAGGGGAAGCAACTCAAATACACAGTGGTAGAGAAGAGTCGAATAAGTCAGTTAATATAATGGAATGTTATAAAGCCACCAAAAATGAGTCAGTGGGTTAGATAAATAGAAATGTCCATAAAATATGTAAATTATCAAAACATGTATTAAATCTATTTAAGACTATGTAGATATAGCAAAAAGAATGAGATGGTCATGGTGAGACTGCTAGGTGGGAAGGGGTCCCCGGAAAAACTCCAACCGGCCTGTGCACTGGGGTGGAGCTTCAGGAAGTTGCGCAGCCTTTTGTAGCAGCGGGGAGCCTGGCCCCTCTTCTTTCTGTGTAGAACCTGGGATTCTAGCTGCTGGCGGAAAGCACTCTAGCAGGAACTTCGACCTTGTGAGAGTCCCCATTTCCCCCTTTTCCTCCTTTTCCCCCAGTAAAACCCTGTCTTACCATTCAAACCATCTGCGAGCCTGGGGCAGACACTGTTCTGTCTCCTGCTTCCAGTCCTGTAAAGATGCTAGGATCTTCCAGGGCATGACAGGCACCCTCAAAGGCAGATGTGGGGAGGCCCTAATGGTCTGACTGCAGCCTGCTGACGGGGGTGGGGTGGTGGTGACTTCTCCCAGGCTGCCGCTGGTCCACCCACTGCGCTGCAGTCCACCTGGTGCTGGGGCTGTGGGGCACAGGCCTTCAGGACCTACTCCCTTACCCTCCCAGGAGGTCCAGGCCTGGAGTCCTTATGTCCCCTGGAAAGCTCACTCCCATCCTCAGGGTAGGAGGGCAGTTGCATGCTGGGCTGGTTTGGGCCTGTCCTGGGACACCCCTGCAGGCCAGGTGCAGCAGGGGATGTGGCTCTGAGGGGTTGCTGTGGGCGGGTTAATGTGGAGCTGGGTTCTGGAAGGGAGTTGCCATGCTGCCTGCCAGAACACCTCCTCTGAGACAGGGGTGCCTTGTGGGACAGTGCACCAAAGTGCCCTGGGCACGAGGGGTCCCTGCACCCCACCCCACACACACTGACCCTGCATTGGGGGGCCCTGGGCTGCAGAACCTATCCATGATGTTGCCATGCACCTGGCTCTGGTGGCACTGGGACCCTCCAGGATGGGCTGAGCAGGGCCTCCCACCAGTGCGTACCCCAGCACCAACAGGAGTGGGCCTAGGCAGGGGGGCAGGGAGTGACGCCCAAGGGGACTTACCCCAGCCTCCTCTTATACCCTGGGGGTTCTCGTTTTTCTTGGCTGAGGGAAGTGGCCTCTCCCTGCTGAAACCTAGGGCCAGGCTGGGTGTGGGAGGAAACGGGGCAGGGGGGTGAGCAGGACCCCAGACCTTGGGAATCCTGAGTTGGGGGCACAGGCTCTGCCTAGGACGTGCCTGGGGGCCCAGGCTGAACCCCCTCCTGAGGAGCCAGGCTCACAGGTTGTTCTGTGGGACTCAACGGGGGGCAGCCTCCTGGCCAGGATGAGGAAGGCTATCACCCCGGGGTCTGCGAGAGGCATATGCAGGCTAAGCTGTCGCCTGCCTGGCTCCCCGATCCGCTGCAGCCAGTCCCTCAGCCTTGGCCGGGACCCGAAGTCTGACCGCCATCCCTGGGGCTCCGCTGCCAGGCGGGCACCCCCCGCTTAGAGGCCATCCCCACCCCCTCCATCTGCCCCTGTCTTAGCGACAGCCACCTTGTCCTGGTGCCCTGGTTGAGGGAAGGAAGCTGCCCTTGCACCCCTGGTCTCGGGTGCAGCCTCAGCGCCGCATCGGAGCCGCCCAGCCCCCCTCTGCTGGCCGTTGTCGGAAGTGCAGCCTGGCGTGAGCCTTGCCTTTACTGGAGATGGGACCCAGGGCAGCACCGCTGGAAACAGGGAGGCGGTAACTCGTGGAGGAGTCCCCCACTGTCCCCTGACAGCGGCAGTAGTAACTGCGGACCATGCGGACTCAAGAGAGCCCCAG
>NW_012104476.1:4215788-4220283 GCF_000951045.1 Mandrillus leucophaeus
AAAAAAAAAAAGGACATCAAAACTAAAACCTAAATAGATTAAACAATTAACAGCAGTACAGACAAAACTTAATGAACCCAGAAAATAGATTGTGGCGATTCATATCATAATGACGGGAGTTCCAGATGAAATACACAGAAAACATAGTTAAGGAAGATAGTCAGAGGTTTTCAAAGTGAAAACAAAGATCTCAGTCAGACCGTTAAGAAAGTGTACAAAGTGCCTCTTGGCATAATAGTCAAAGAAAGACACCCACTTGTCAATGTTTTAATCACAAAGTAAAACATTTATTTTAGAAAAATAAAATGACAGCTTTACTCAGATGTTATAGAAAAGATGATCCCTTACAGGGATTAGAGAGTACTTGAGGAAAAGGGTTTACTTACTTTCACTGTTCTGTTATCTTTTTTTTCTTGGAAAACTATGACAAACCTTTTGGAGTTTTGTAGAGCCTAAAAGACCTTACCAAAACAAACTTGCTCTCACTTTGCCCCTTTGGCAAACGCTGAGTGGGGCCTGAGAGTTACCTTATTTGCAGGCTAACAAATTAACCTTAACCTGCCATGGTTTCACAGATACTGGCCAAAGACACGAGTCTCCTGGGTCAGAGACAAAGGCCAGTTTCTTACAGCAGCAGCAGTAGCCAGAGCATTTGCATTTGTGCTTATCCCCTGAGTATCTGTTGCTATGGGATAATGCAGAGAAGACCAGGGAAAGCCTGTGCATGCAGTGAGTTGTATTAGAGAAGAGGAACCTTGGACTTAGGGATCCTTATTAGACAGTAAGTGGTCTAGCCTTTTCTCTTGAAGGAGGCACTATCTCTGTCTCTGAAAGCTGTTATACAGATATCCTTGAAAAGATATTGCAAAACAAAGGCAGTCATTGCCTCTGTTCACAGATAGGTAGAAAGAGATCTATGGAGAATTGTCGTCAGCATCTTATAAAGGGAGGAATGGTAATAAATAGCCACATTCATTCAGTCAGCCCATACTGAGCACTAACCATGTTCTTGGTCCTGTTCTAGGCGTGAGGATATGGTGGTGAACGGTGCCCTCGTGGAGCTAACAGTTTAGTGGGGGAAATGGACAATAAGCAGACCTGTAACATAGTGTAAGTCCTACAAGAATGGAAAGCGGGACGAGAGACAGAGTGGCAGGGGAGTTCTTTTACATTATGAAATAAATACTGGAGCATAAACTGTGGTAGAAATGGAAAAGGAGTTTTCTGTATTGTACTGTAAAATTATAGGGGTTGTACAGAGCTGGGGGAGGAGAACGTGATCCCTTGACACCAGTAAGACAGGCCACTCGGGTCTCTAAAAGGAACTCAGAGAGTTTCTAGTTGGAAGCGAGCATTACAGGTTGAGTATCCCTTATCCGAAAGCCTTGGGACCAGAAGTGTTTCAGATTTTTGTGGTTTTCCCAGATTTTGGAATATTTACACATATATAAGATAATTTGGGACTGGGACCCAAGTCCAAACACAGAATTCTTTTGTTGTATATATAAGTTACATACATAGCCTGAAGGTAATATTATACCACATTTTAAGCAGTTTTGTGCATGTAACAGTTTTGGCCACAGCCCATCACATGAGGCCAGGTGTGGAATTTCCCACTTGTGGTGTCATGTCGCCACTGAAAAATTTGGGATTTTAGAGCATTTCGGATTTTTGATTTTTGGGTTAGGAATGCTTAAACCTGTAATAATAATCACAACAATGAATATGGTTTGTTCTAAGTTAAGTGCTAAAATTTGGTGCAAATGAAAGGTGTAAAACCATGTGTAAACTACCTAAGAAGATTAAATGAATGGATAAGCTTTTGCAGAAAATACATGAACTAAAAGGACAGATTTGGGCATGCAGTGTGTACCTGTAGTCCCCACTACCCAGGAGGAGGCTGAGGCAGGAGGATTGCTTGAGCCCAGTAATGTGAGGCTGCAGTGAGCTATAATTAAGTCTGTGAATAGCTACTATACTCCATCCTGGGCAATGTAGTGAAATGCCATTTCTAAAGAAAAATAAATAAAACAATAACAAGTTAAATTATAGCACCATAAAAGAAAATTCAAATATCAGTTAAAATGTTATCTCCTGTATTAAAGTTAGACTTGAGGTCTTAATAGTAAAAAAAACACAAAAGCTCATTTTTTGCTGGCCGTGATGGCTCACACCTGTCATCCCAGCACTTTGGGAGGCTGAGGTGGGCAGATCACCTGAGGTCAGGAGTTAAAGACCAGCCTGGCCAACATGGTGAAACCCCGTCTTTACTAAAAACACAGAAATTAGCCAGGCGTGGCGACAGGCACCTGTACTCCCAGCTACTCAGGAGGCCGAGGCAGGAGAATTGCTTGAACCCAGGAGGTGGTGATTGCAGTAGCTAAGATCACATCATTGCACTCTAGCCTGGGCAAGAAGAGCGAAACTCTGTCTCTAAAAAAAAAAAAAAAAAGAAAAAGAAAAATCCTCACACTCCGTAATAGTAGTCCTTTTGTTATATAGACCCATTCTGCTTATTGAAAGGATTTGAGGTTTACAAAATGAATTTAAAATAAGATTGAGAGAACAGGGTCATAATTTGATGGTACTTGGAGTTCATAAACATGTTCTTAATGTAGCTACTACTGTGATTACCTACATAGAAGTCAAGGCATAGGCTGGGCGTGGTGGCTCATGCCTATAATCACAGCACTTTGGGAGGCCAAGGCGAGAGGATCACTTGAGGCTGGGAATTTGAGACCAGACTGTTCAACATGGAAAAACCCGTCTCCACTAAGAATACAAAAATTAGCCGGTGCGATGGTATTCACTTGTAATCCCAGCTACAAGGGAGGCTGAAGCACTTGAACCTGGGAAGCAGAAGTTGCAGTGAGCCAAGATGGCACCACTGCACTCCAGCCTAGGTAACACATCAAGACTCTTGTCTAAAAATATAAAAAAAGCCCAAGCTTAAAACTAAAACTAGTTCTCTGAAAAAATATCGCCAGCAGATCTAAAGTGTAGTCCATGGATATATTTGTCTGGTGATCTAGTTTAGTACAGAAATGAAACTTAGAGAATGTATAATGTAAATATATTTCATCAATTCATAGGTGAGGGCTAGATGGAAGTCTCCTTGGAGAACTGGAAATAGAGGTGTGGGGTGGTGGTAATAAAAACCCATGCATTTGACCTACGGAGCATGCTCAGATCGAGGCCCATCCTGCTTTCAGTCAACTGTGGGGTAGGGTGGGTAGCATCAGGACTTTTCTCGTAGAGTAGTTCTGGATCTACTTGGGTTCACACCGCAGAGCAGGAAGGTAACAACTTTTCTTGCGAGCATCGCTAGAAAGATCTGGTCACCATCGTCTCACCACAGGCGTTAGTATAAAATAAGCACACTTACTGCTGCTACCACCGTACCAATCTAGAGAAGGAGACAGCTCCAGTAAGAAAAAGTGACACTTACAGTGTGCCCCACGGTACTTTGTCCTTCTTGTTTGTAATTGTAGAATATTAATAATGATTGCATTCAGTCTTCCCATGTAAATTGAAAGCCGTCTGAGCATTTTCTTGTCCTTTTTGTATAATTGGTACAGTGACTTCAGTTCTACTCATCATGTAATGAGTGCTTTTAGAATGAATGCAAATGTAATTTTTGGGAAATCCATGAAAAAATAATCTTAGGAAAATCCAAGGGAAAACAGAACAGTAATAAAAGTACAAATACAGCAACATGGCAAGATAAGTCTAAAAAATTTACTTACAGTGTACATACTAGTGATAAGAAAATTAAACAGCCTAGCATATTTTTTTAAATAATAATTTTTAAAGACAACAGCAATAATGTTAAATATTGAGAATTTAATGTAGCAAATTAGAAGTTCATCTAAAGAATTAAAAGACAGTTTGATGGTGGCGGGGCATGGTGCCTCACACCTGTGATCCTGGCTCTTTGGGAGGCTGAGGTGGGCGGATCACTTGGGGTCAGGAGTTCGAGACCAGCCTGGCCAGTGTGGTGAAACCCTATGTCTACTAAAAATATAAAAATTAGCCAGGCATGGTGGAGGACACCTATAGTCCCGGCTACTCAGGAGGCTGAGGCAGGAGAATTGCTTGAACTCGGGAGGCAGAGGTTTCTGTAAGCTGAGATCATGCCACTGCACTCCAGCTGGGGTGACAGCGAGACTCCATCTCAAAAAAAAAAAGAAAGAAAAAGAAAAATACTTTGCAGGTCAGTATAAATACTTAAAATATCATTTAAATTACAAAATGTTACATTATTTATTCTAGAAAAACAATGAAACAAATATACTATATGGTTTTTTTTTTTGGTGAGTGGTAAAAAGCAAGAATTTGTGAAGTGGGGAGGCTTCTAAATCCAGCAGACTTTTAAATATATTCTAAAATGAAAGTCATCACACCTAGATGAGATTTGGGTAAAAAATGAAAATACAGAACAGTGAAATAAACCAGAGATTTCAGAAATAGATTTAATTTATGAGGAGCAATTTAT
>NW_012104476.1:4220333-4224830 GCF_000951045.1 Mandrillus leucophaeus
CCGGCTGATTTTTGTATTCTCGCATCCAGTAGAAAGATGCTTTGTGTGGTAGCCACATTTCTAAAAAGCGGTATGCAAATTGAGATTGTCGAAAACATTCTAAAATGTAACAGAAGCACAGAAGCAATAAAAAGATGATCAGACAACTTCTTCCTTCTCCATGGAGCTCACAGGCAGCTTACATTGTGATTAGAAGTGTGGGCTTGGCCAGGCGCAGTGGCTTACGCCTGTAATCCCAGGACTTTGGGAGGCCAAGGCGGGCAGGTCACCTGGGGTGAAGAGTTCAAGACCAGCCTGGCCAACATGGTGAAACACTGTCTGTACTAAAAATACAAAAATTAGCTGGGCATGGTGGTGGGCACCTGTAATCTCAGCTACTTGAAAGGCTGAGGCAGAAGAATCGCTTGAATCTGGCAGGCGGAAGTTGCAGTGAGCAGAGATCAGGCCACTGCACTCCAGCCTGGGCAACAAAGAGTGAAACTCCATCTCAAAAAAAAAGAAAAAGAAAAAAATATGAGTATCCATTGCATAATCTGAGGATTAGAGAAATGTGCTTGTAGGGCACACTGTGTAGTATCTGGCTCTTGTTTCTGTTTTCTGTATGAGATCATATTTAGTAAGTCACGTATACACTAAGTTAACTCCTGGAAAGGGGATTAGTGAGGATTCCTTCATAACTTTAGAGATAAAACATGATTTTCCTATTGCTGCTTTTTTGTGATTCTTTTTTCATGGGAAATATTGTCTTTTCTGCTTTGTAGATATCATTGAAATGGATTCCAAGCGTGTGCCTCGAGACAAGTTGGCCTGCGTCACCAAGTGCAGCAAGCACATCTTCAGTGCCATCAAGATCACCAAGAACGAGCCGGCGTCAGCGGATGACTTCCTCCCCACCCTCATCTACATCGTTTTGAAGGACAGACCCTCCACCCCTTCAGTCTAATATCCAGTATATCACACGCTTCTGCAATCCAAGCCGACTGATGACTGGAGAGGATGGCTACTATTTCACCAATCTGGTGAGTAAGTGAGTTCTTGGTGTTGTAGAGAAGGACTGGGAAGGTGGTGGTTTTGGGGATGTGACAGGTGACTCAGGCCTGTGACAGGTAAATGCTCCTGTTTGAGAAGGCAGCATGGCTGAGGAAGCTCACTGTGTGTCAGGGAGCACAAGGACCAGGTGATACAGACACTCTGCCTCCCAGCACTTGGTCAGAGCTTGTGTTTGTCCTACGGAAACAGATGACATGCGTTGGGCATCACTCCCCACGGTCCTGGGTAGAAGAGTCCTTCACTTGGCTGGGCCTCTTCAACCATGAAGAAGGCAAATCTTGCACTTTAATTCATTTTTATAGAGGATCTAAGATTGATTTTTTTTGTTTTATTTCTCAAGTTCTAAGAATTGAATACTGAGATTTTTTTTTACAGGTCAGTTCAGAGGATGTGAAATGATTTTCAAGTATTATGTTGTTACAGTGGTTATTGATTATAGGCAAGACAGTATCTAATTATGTATCAGTTAATAAGGCTGAATACTTCCCACCTTTTTTTTTCTTTTATTTATGTATTTTTTTTTTCTACAGAGTCTCACTCTGTCACCCAGGCTGGAGTGCTGTGATACAATCGTAGCTCACTGCAGCCTTGACCTCCAGGCTCAAGCAATCCTCTCACCTCAGCCTGCTGTGTAGCTGGTACCACAGGCATGCACCATCACACTGGGATAATTTTTTTTTTTTTTAGAGATGGGGTCTCACTGTGTTGCCCAGGCTGGTCTCATACTCCTGGGCTCAAGCAGTCCGCCCACCTCAGCCTCCGTAAGAGCTGGAATTGCAGGTATGAGCCACTGCTCCTGACCTGAATTCTTTCTTTTTCTTCCTAGTAAACTCTGCTTATTTGCTTTCAACTGAATATATTGTGAAGCTAATGAATTTGGATCCTTGGGGCAGCTTATGGACTTGGTTTTTTGTGTTGAAAGCCTAGGAACTAAGAGATGGGGAGGGGAAGCCAGGATGCATAGGGAGCATTTTTGATAAATTGCCAAAAAATGTCTCAAAACAGGTACATGAATCTCTAGAAATATGTCATGATTTATTTCTAGATTCTAAGTATGTATTCACATTTATACCTACTTTTGTATTTGTCACTTTTTTTCCTTTTCCTGTAAGTAGATTCCAAAAGTTGTAGAAGCCTCAGGTTCCTCCAAACCTGGAACTGCCCCCATCACTCATCACCCTCCACCATTGTGTTCAGCTATGTGTCACTCTAGTCACCAGCATCTCGGGAGGGTGATTTGCAGGTGGAGGGACTTGGGAATGCTCTTGATCAGATGCTTTCACCTTTATTCACACTGTTTTCCATCCTCCCAGGTGCATGGTGGTTTAATCCGTAGTACTAAAAAAGTTTAAGTGGCCCATGTAGAATGAGATTAGAGGTACTCATATATCTTTTTTATTTTGAGATGGAGTGTCTCTGTTGCCCAGGCTGGAATACAAAGACGTGATCTCAGCTCACTGTAACCTCCGCCTCCCGGGTTCAAGCGATTCTCATGCTTCAGCCTCCCATGTAGCTGGGATTACAGGCATGTGCCACCATGCCTGGTTGATGTTTGTATTTTTAGTAGAGACAGAGTTTCACTTTGTTAGCCAGGCTGGTCTTGAATTCCTGGCCTCAAGCAGTCCACCCACCTCCGTCTCCCACAGTGCTGGGATTACAGGCATGAACCACCACACCTGGCCTTGTATTTCTTAATATAAATGAAACATACACTTGCTTGCGAGGGAAGAGCCTTTTGGATTCAGCTCTTTATCCAGAGTGGGTCAGACAACTTGGAAGTCCCTGAGAAGTGTGAAGGTGGAGACATGGCAGAGAGTGAGAGAAGTGAAGGAGGACCAGGATGCATTCGAGCATAGCCACAGTCAACTGACAGTAGAGGTGGCTGGCTCGCACACACACAGCAGCTTCTAGGGCCCTTGGCCTGCAGCCTTAAGTACATTTGTGCCTTCCCTCTTCATCCTCTTCTTGCCTGACTCAGAGTCTGTCTCGTCCCCTACACCCACTGCTCCAATGAAACTGCTCTGGCAAAAGTAGAAAGTTTCCAGCTGACAAACCCTGCGGGCACTCGATTTAGTAACCTAAGGAAATCATAATTAGGAAGCTGTTGCCTCAGATAATCTTATCACATGTTCAAAAAAAAAATGGTAAAATCCCTTTTGTTTGGTGTGCTTTGTTGAATACTTTCTACCATTGCTCTTATCACAGCAAACATAATCTTGTATTTAGTATTTTAGCAGCAGCATTTTATCTGAAACTCTGTGGGTTAAATCCTTAAATACAGACATTCTGGGTTGGTCCTCTATCAGGTTCTGAAAATGAAAAGCCATGTATTCAAGTAATTGAGCATCTTCTACAAACAGAGTTTGTATTTCTCCTTTGAATGTCAGTTTGTCATCATGAAGCATTGGTGGCGTTACATTATCAATTATATGAAACTAAGACAGTTCAGTGTTAGTGCAGATATTAATAGAATATTTTACATATCAACTTTATTATCACCAACAGATCTTCCTTCGCTTCTCATAGCACTCTCCATGAGTCCGTTGTTCCTTGGCTTCCACAATCCCACTACTTCCTTGTCTCTTTGTAAAGTCTGTGTCTTCTACTTCCACCTTGAATTGTGTCATTCCCTGGGACTCCATCGTCTCTGCATCTCTTCCTGCACCATCTCCTCTGTCAAAGAGCTGTCACTCACCTGTGCAGTGATGACCCACAGCTCTGTGTCACCTGTCTTGACCTCACACTTGTATCACACCTCAAATATAATTTGTTCAGAGCTACGTCCCCTTCAGATGTTTGTTTCTTTTCCAGTATTCTTTACTTCTGTTAGTGGCCATGACATGTCTCCATTCACCTAAGTGAGGAGTTAGAATCACCTCCTCTCTCCAGTCACAGGGGCCACAGCAGCTCCACACACACCATGAGCCAGATGGGCGTGCGCTTCCGTTCTCCTCGGATGAATCACATTTTTCTTTTTCTTTATTCCTTTTCTCTAGAAGTGAGGTTTCCACCCCAACTGTTTCCCAGGCTGGTCTCGAACTCTGGGTCTCAGGCCTCCCAAAGTGCTGGGATTATAAGCATGAGCCAACACACCCAGCTCAGATGTCTGTTGAATTGGGCATTTGCAGTAGTATTTCTGTACTAGTAATTGCTACCATGTATTCATTGCTCACTGCAGGCCTCTTGGAAGCCCGTGACATGTGCTATGTTGTTAATTCTCACAATAAATCTGGATGGTATTTCCCCCCATTTACAGGTACAGAAACCTCAGAGAGCTTAAGTAACTTTCCCAGGGTCACTCACTGTTGTTGTTAAGTGAAAGAGGTGACAGTCAACTCAGGTTCTGTTGCTTCAGAGCTGTTCTTTTAACCACTTGGTGTTAAAATATTTATTTGAGGATCAGAGATCCGTGTGCCATACCAGTGTCTTGAGGAACCACACCCACTC
>NW_012104476.1:4225982-4226975 GCF_000951045.1 Mandrillus leucophaeus
AAAAAAAGAATGGTGTCTGCTCTGCATGACATTTTATATGTTAATTTTTTAGTTTAAAATGAAATATATTGAATGTTTGCCTTTAGCACCATTTTATTTGGTTTGCCCTACTAAAATGACTCGAGAAGTGTTTAGACAAACTCCCCTAGGTCCTCCTGACTTCAGGTGATCCTCCTGCCTCGTCCTCCCAAAGTGCTGGGATTACAGATGTGAGCCATTGTGCCTGGCCAGTTTCTGACAGTTCTGGAAGGTGGGAAGTCCAAGATCAAAGTGCTGGCAGATTTGGTGTCTGGTAAGGGAACCGTTTCTCATAGATGGTCCCTTCTCACATGTCCTCATATGACGGAACGGGCAAACAAACTTCCACAGGTCCCTTTTATAAGGGCACTAATCCCATTCATGAGGGCTCCACCCTCATGACCTAGTCTTCTCCCAAACGCCCCACCAGTGTAAAAAAATTTTTATGTTAGAGATGGGGTCAGCCAGATGAGGTGGCTCATGCCCCACTTTGGGAGGCTGAGGCAGGTGGATCATGAGGTCAGGAGTTTGAGACTAGCCTGGCCAACTTGGTGAAACCCCGTCTCTACTAAAAATACAAAAATTAGTTGGGCAAGGTGGCGGGCACCTGTAATCCCAGCTACTCTGCAGGCTGAGGTAGGAGAATAGCTTGAACCTGGGAGGCAGAGGTTATAGTGAGCTGAGGTGGCGCCACTGTACTCTAGCCTGAGTGACAGAGCAAGACTCCATCTCCAAAAATAAATAAATAAAATAAAAATACAAAAATTAGCCAGGCATGGTGTTGCACGCCTGTAGTTCCAGCTACTTGGGAGGCTGAGGCAGGAGAATTGCTTGAACCCGAGAGGCAGGGGTTGCAGTGAGCCAAGATCACACCACTGCACTCCAGCCTGGGTGACAGAGTGAGACTCTGTTCTTAGCATGAAGCCTGAAGCCTGTGAAGAAGAAAAGAGCATTCTGGGCCAGGTGTGGTGACTC
>NW_012104476.1:4230875-4235735 GCF_000951045.1 Mandrillus leucophaeus
TGCAACATAGTGAGACCTCCGTCTCTACTAAAAAAATAAAAAGTGTGTGTGCCTGTGTGTATGTGTGTGGGTGAGTGTGTGTGTGCACATATTTCTCTGGTCTTTCCAGCTTGGATCTTTCTTGATGTCCTTTTCCTGTGCAGAGGAGGTCTGGTCTGAGCAAACCTGACTTGTTGGGACCCATTTCTGTTTTTCTTTTCAAATGTACCTCTGTTACTCTCTTTCAAACACATGAGGGAAAACTGGAAGACAAGCTCTGCCTAGCCCCAAGTTGCAGGGTTCACCTGGGGCAGTACTCAGGGGCCTGAGTCTCTCAGTCTGGCGGTCTCCTCTGAAGTCAAACTTGGTGCTTCATCTTTTCTAGTTGTATAACCCTGGACTCAGCCCTTCATCTTCCTGAACCTCAGATTCTTCATTTGTGAAGTGAAGAAATAATATTTACTTTGCAGGGCTGTGAGGATTAACAGAACACACAAAAGTTCTTGCATAATGGGCCGGGCGTGGTGGCTCATGCCTGTAATCCCAGCCTGCTTTAAAACAAAAAACAAAACTGCTTTTGTGGAGGGAGGATCACTTGAGTCTGGGAGTGGGAGGCTGCAATGAGCTAGGAGCACGCCACTGCACTCCAGCTGAGTGACAGAGTGAGACCCTGTCTCAAAAAAAAAAAAAAAAAAAAAAAAAAAAAAAAGATTTAAGGGCTCTCTTATTTTCCAGGAGATTGGTGTAGTTTATATTCTTTCAACCAACTGGCCCACATTTAGTGAGTACCTTATATGTCCTGGATGTAGGCACTAGGATAGAACGGTGAATGAAATGAACACAGTCCCTGACACCATAAAGCATAAAGCAGGCAGACAACCAGAAAATAATGACACAGAAAATAAGGTATTATAGGCTGGGTGCAGTGGCTCACGCCTATAATCCCAGCATTTTGGATGGCTGAAACAGGCAGATCACTTGAGGTCAGGAGTTCAAGCCCAGCCTAGCCAACATGGTGAAACCTCGTCTCTACTAAAAATACAAAAATTAGCCGGGCGTGGTGGCGTGAGCCTGTAATCCCAACTGCTTTGGGGGCTGAGGCAGGAGAATCACTTGAACCTGGGAGGTGGAGGTTGCAGTGAGCCAAGATCCCAATGCTGCACTCCAGCCTGGGTGACTGAATAGACTCCACCTCAAAAAAAAAAAAAAAGAAAGTATTATACTTGATATTAATAAAATGATATTTATTTACTTGAGATAGTGTATTGCTCTGTCACCCAGGCTGGAGTACAGTGGCACAATTACAGCTCATTGCAGCCTTGAATTCCTGGGCTCAGGTGAGCCTCCTGCCTTGGCCTCCTTAGTAGCTGGGACTTAGTAGCTGGATGCCCACCATCATGCCCAGCTATGAGTTTTAAGAATAAGATGAAATTTAAAAATTACAGGGCAGGGGCCAAGTGCAATGGCTCACACCTGTAATCCCAGCATTTTGGGAGTCCTAAGTGGGAGGATTCCTTGAGGCCAGGAGGTTGAGACCAGCCTGGGCAACATAGCGAGATTCTGTCTTTACAATAAATGAAAAAAATTAGCTGGGCGTGGTGGTATGTGCCTGTGGTCCCAGCCAGTTGGGAGGCTGAAGCGGGGGGAATCACTTGAGCCCAGGAGCTCCAAGGTGCAGTGAGCTATGATCGAGCCACTGCATTCCAGCCTGGGCCACACAAAGAGACCCCCTCTCTGTCTCTCTCTCTGTTTTTTGAAATGGAGTTTCACTCTGTTGCCCAGGCTGGGGTGCAGTGGCCCAATCTCCACTCACTGCAACCTCTGCCTTCTGGTTTCAAGAGATTCTCCTGCCTCAGCCTCCCGAGTAGCTGGGATTATAGGCATCCGCCACCGTGCCCGGCTAATTTTTATATTTTCAGTAGAGATGCGGTTTTGCCATGTTGGCCAGGCTGGTCTTGAACTCCTGACCTCGTGATCCGCCCACCTCGGCCTCCCAAAGTGCTGGGATTACAGGTGTGAGCCACCTCATTTGGCCGAGACACTGTCTCTTTAAAAAAAAAAAAAAGTAATAATAATGAAGATAAATAATGCTTTGGTTCCATAAAAAGAGGTACCTCGCAGAGCCATTGGAAGCCTCAGCCAGGAGAGCTCAGGACCATCTTCCCCTGAGTGTACCAAACTAGGCACCTGGGCGGTGCGGGAGGGTGGCCTGAAGGGAGCAGGTGCCCCCTCTCGTTTTGTGGCCCTTCCCTGCGCCAATTATTGCTTTATTACTGTTTTTAGTCAGATATAATTCCAGCATTTTCTATAATCTTGATCTTTTCATTGATACCAGATTTTTATACAAATATTTGTATATAAAATGATTGTGTGCCCACCAGAATACATTCCCCGGCAATTAGAACGTTTAAGATGTAGCTCCTAACCATCCTTCATTTATTACTTTTGAACGTGTTTTGTGATTTTTTGTGGGGATGTGTTTAATCCAATAACAATTCTCATTTAGAGTTGCAAAACACGAAGCCATTTCGAACCGAGACAGATGGCAGCTAAATGAAGTTTAATTAAAGAATGAGTGCTTTGAATCAAATCACTTTTTAAAAAGTACAGTACACGGAGATTCTGGAGAGGTTGCATAAACAGCATCTGGGCGCTTCTGTGAGGAAGAGTCGGTAAGGCTTTCCCATCGGATAAGGGGCTGGGCGGGCTCAGGGTGGGCGAAGGGAACAGCGGCCCTTTGCAGGAGACCTCTGTCCTCTGCCTGGACACACCTCCCAAAGCCCAGGCCCCCAGGGACTGGGGGAAACTCACAGGAGGCAACCTCTTCAAAGGCTTTGGCTTGGAGCAGGGGAAGGGGGTGGGAGAGGGGTCCCCACTTCTGCCCTTTCTTTAAGACATAGGGTCTCGCTGTGTTGCCCAGGCTGGAGTGCAGTGGCTCAATCCTCTGCCTTTAGGGAAGCAGGAGGACACAAGGGTTTGCTGCACCTACCCACTTAATTGCACGCCATCTGCACAGTGAGCCTGAAAGAACAGATGGGAAGCTTCGTGGACCTCTGTGCGATGAAGGAGGATTGGGTTCCCCGGGCCCTACCCCCGGTCTCTGCGCCTCTCCATGCATGGGATGGCAGTGCCCGCGGGCACAGTCTCAGCCTCGCCGCTCCCGGCCAGGCAGGAGCCACTTCTGGCTCTGGCCGTGGATCTGAGCGGTGGAGTGGGGGCGGCAGGTCTAGACGACCAACAGGCGCCAGCGGGCGGTGGTGGGCGGGAGGGGGCGCCAGGTGGTCCGCTCCCTGGGGACGGAACGGTGGGACAGAAGACTGGGGACCCCTACGCCCTGTGAGGCGCCTGGAACGCCGTGCCTAGATGCTTGCACTTGGTGCAAGGAAAGCAAAACAGATTTTAAATCCAGAGTCACAGGATCATGGGTGAGGGATAGGTTACAGGATGTGAGGGGTGAAGGCTAGGTGACAGCTGCAAGGACTCTTCAGATCATCTTGACTTCATAGGGAGTTTCTGCTTGGAGGTAGTGGCCAGTTTAGGAGGTCACCCCTGCCCCCATCCTGGAGTGGAAAAAGTGGGCCTGGCCCAGGGCAGGAGCTGATGGTGGAGTGGAGGTGCCTGGTGGCACTGGGAGCCACTAGGAGGTGGGAGGGAGGAGGGTGAGGCTGGCAGCTGACTGGGTGGGGGGTTTGCACTAGTGGAGAGAGGGGTGGCTGTGCCAGGCACGTGGTTTCTAGCGTCTTTCCAGGAGGAAGCATGGTCTGGAAGCCTGGGATGGAGCCTTCCTCCCAGCTCTGGGCATGGATGAGACTGACCCTGAGGGCTAGCAAAAGCACTGGACTAAAGTTTTGACCATTTCCTCAGAACTCAGACCATTTCCTCAGACCATTTCCTCATTGACTCAGAACTCAGTCCCTCCAAGCCACAGGCCTCATTCTGGGCCCTGGGTGGATGGTTAGAGCCAGATCCTGGGGCCACCCTGACCCCTGACTCTCCAGAACCCCTGGTCCATCTGATTGGCTGACCCTCTAGTTATTTTCTCCACCTGGCCCAAACCACTGCCATTTCTCTCTCTCTCTCTCTTTTTTGTTTGAGACAGAGTCTTGCTCTGTCGCCCAGGCTGGAGTGCAGTGGTGCGATCTCAGCTCACTGCCAACCTCTGCCTCTTGGGTTCAAGAGATTCTCCTGCCTCAGCCTTATGCCCGGCTAATTTTTGTATTTTTTAGTAGAGATGGGGTTTCGCTATGTTGGCCAAGCTGGTCTCGAACTCCTGACCTCAGGTGATCCACCCACCTCAGCCTCCCAAAGTGCTGGAGTTACAGGCATGAGTCACTGCGCCTGGCCTCCACTGCTACCTTCTTTTGGAGCCTCCCACGTGGTCTTCCGATTTATTCCTCCCTTCCTTCTCCAATGTCTCTCAGCGGGTAGGGGCACCCTTCCAAAATGCAGACCTATGCCTGGCTCTCTGCCAGGTACTTCCTGTTGTGGGTCTCATTTGCCCTTTGGAAATTGCCTTGGCCGGGCTTATGAGGCCTTCTACGTGGGTCAGTGAGTAAAAGGACGCAGCTCTGTCCCAGAGTGCATGGCTGGGCAGACGTAACCCGGGCTGGTTGTCCGCCTCTGCCCACCACTTCAGCCCAGCACCATGCGTGGGAGACACCTGCTGAGCGTCCTCGGGAACCTTGACCGAGTCTGCACCTGCCCCGACATGTCACCTCCAGCCACCCCGTGTCTACTGTGGTGACACCTTCTTATTCCTGGAATGCACGCAGTCCCTGTCCAGCTCCGTTTTTGCCCACATGGCTCTCCTCTTACACACCCACCTGCCTCAGCCCTCCTCTGTGCCCCCAAAGCCTCACTTGCTCTTCAAGCCTCAGCTTC
>NW_012104476.1:4242100-4244309 GCF_000951045.1 Mandrillus leucophaeus
GATCCACCCACCTCAGCCTCCCAAAGTGCTGGAGTTACAGGCATGAGCCACTGCGCCTGGCCTCCACTGCTACCTTCTTTTGGAGCCTCCCACATGGTCTTCCGATTTATTCCTCCCTTCCTTCTCCAATGTCTCTCAGCGGGCAGGGGCACCCTTCCAAAATGCAGACCTATGCCTGGCTCTCCCCCAGGTACTTCCTGTTGTGGGTCTCATTTGCCCTCTGGAAATTGCCTTGGCCCGGCTTATGAGGCCTTCTACGTGGGTCAGTGAGTAAAATGACACAGCTCTGTCCCAGAGTGCATGGCTGGGCAGACATAACCCGGGCTGGTTGTCCGCCTCTGCCCACCACTTCAGCCCAGCACCATGTGTGGGAGACACCTGCTGAGCATCCTCGGGAACCTTGACCGAGTCTGCACCTGCCCCGACATGTCACCTCCAGCCACCCTGTGTCTACTGTGGTGACACCTTCTTATTCCTGGAATGCACGCAGTCCCTGTCCAGCTCCGTTTTTGCCCACATGGCTCTCCTCTTACACACCCACCTGCCTCAGCCCTCCTCTGTGCCCCCAAAGCCTCACTTGCTCTTCAAGCCTCAGCTTCTAGGACTCTTCCTACTTTCTGCATTAGGTGAGGTCCCCTGCTTTGTTTTTTCAGAGGCAGGGTCTTGCTCTATGGCCCATGCTCAAGAGCAGTGTCACGGCTCACTGCAGTGTCAAACTCCTGGTCTCAAACAGTCCTCCTGCCTCAGCCTCCAGAGTAGCTGGGACCACAGGCACACACCACCATACCCAGCTAATTAAAATTTTTTAGAGAAAGGGTTCCACTATGTTGCCTAGGCTGGTCTCGAACTCCTGGCCTCAAGTGATCCTCCCACCTTGGCCTCCCAAAGCACTGAGATTACAGGCCTGAGCCACCGCATGAGCCTTACTCTGTTTTGTGCTCCCTGGCAGCTGCTTCCCCAGTCAGGACACTCAGCTGCTTGGCCTCCCAGCTAGAAGGGCAGGGCTCAGTAAATATGTGTTGAGTCAATGAGCAGGGACTGCGTGCCAAGTCTTGGATGCCTGCCACGCTCTTGTGACTTGTCTTTCTGCCTTTAGTCTTGTCGCTTCCTTCAACTTCCCACCTGCCCCTAAAGTGGTCTTTCTAAGACCCAGCTGGGACCCGTCACTCTGCCTGTCAGGTATCCAGAGCTCTATCCAAAATCATTCCAGGTTGGGCATGGTGGCTCACGCCTCTAATCCCAGCACTCTGGGAGGCTGGGGCAGCAGGATGGCTTGAGCCCAGGAGTTTGAAGCCAGCCTGGGCAACATAGCAAGACTCCATCTCCACAAAAAAATAAAAAAATTGGCTGGGCATGGTGGCTCACACCTGTAGCCCCAGCTACTCTGAAGGCTGAGGCAGGAGGATTGCTTGAGCCCAGGAGTTTGAGGCTGCAGGAAGATGTGATCGTGCCACTGCATTCCAGCCTGGGGACACAGAAAGACCTTGCCTCTGAAAAAAGAATACTTGTCCTGCCCCCACCGCCCCCCCTTTTTTTTTGAGATGGAGTTTCACTCTTGTTGCCCAGGCTGGAGTGTAATGGTGCAGTCTCAGCTCACTGCAACCTCTGCCTCCTGGGTCCAAGCAATTCTCCTGCCTCAGCCTTCCAAGTAGCTGGAATTACAGTCGCACGCCACCACACCCAGCTAATTTTTTTGCATTTTTAGTAGAGATGGGGTTTCATCATGTTGGCTGGACTGGTCTCGAACTCCTGACCTCAGGCAATCCGCACACCTTGGCCTCCCAATGTGCTGAGATTACAGGCGTGAACCACTGCGCCTGGTCTCCAAACCCCTTTTTGAAAATGCCTCCCATCCAGCCACAGTGCTTCACCGGGATGGGCCCCTCCCTCTCTGACATTTACCATATTTAACACTTTTTTTGTTGTTGTTTTTGTTTTTGAGATAGGGTCTTGCTCTGTTGCCCAGGCTGGAGTGCAGTGGTGTAATCACGACTCACTACAATCTCAACCTTCTGTACTCAAGCAATCAAACCTCCTCATGCCTCAGCCTCCTGAGTAGCTGGACTCCAGGTGTGCGCACCACCATGCCTGGCTAATTTTGTGTTTTTTGTTTTGTTTTTTTTTGGTTTTTTTGAGACGGAGTTTTGTTCTTGTTGCCCCAGGTGCAGTACAATGACCTGGTCTCAGCTCACTGCAACCTCTGCCTCCC
>NW_012104476.1:4249109-4250089 GCF_000951045.1 Mandrillus leucophaeus
CTATATTGTTTTTTAAGGTCTCACTCTGTTGTCCAGGCTGGAGTACAGTGGTGCAATTGTAGCTCACTGCAGCCTCCAAGTCCTGGGCTCAAGCAATCTTCCCACTTCAGGCTCCCGAGTAGCTGGGACTATAGGTGTGCACCACCACGCCTGGCTAACTTTTTGTATTTTTGTATCATTATGTTGCCCAGGCTGGTCTCAAATTCCCAACCTCAAGCCATCCTCCTGCCTCAGCCTCCCCAGATGCTGAGATTACAGCCATGAGCCATTGTGCCTGACTCGTGGCAACAATATTAATCACATTCTCAGTCTCTGAGTATTTTCTGGATGCTGGGCACTGTGCTAAATGCTTTGCACATTGTCTCCTGGGATCCTCCCAGCAACCCTCCAAAATCCTATTCACATTTCACTCATGAGCACCCGAAGGGGCAGGGCTGTTAAAGGACTTTCTCCCAGGCCAAGTCTGTGTGACTCCAGAGGCCACATTCTTTCCTGGGCTCTTTAAGGCTGGGAGGGGATGTGGGGCCCCGGGAGAGGCTCTGGGAGTTCTGGGGAGGCTGGGCCTGCAGGCTAGGTGGTCCAGGGAGGGTATAAAGAGGACCTGGGGCCAGGTGCAGTGGCTCACACTGGTAATCCCCTAGCACTTTGGGAGACCAAGGCGGGTGGATTGATTGAGGTCAGGAGTTCGAGACCAGCCTGGGCAACATGGTGAAACCCTGTCTCTACTAAAATATAAAAGATTTATATTGCTGTGGTTATCACTGATGTATGGTGGCCCCGAGCAGAGAGTTCACAGGTCCAAGTAGACAGGCAGTGCCCCAGGGAAAGAAACTCTGGTTTGGAATGAGAAGTCCTAAGTTCAAATTTCCCTGTGGCCACTTACTATTATCACTGTGTGAATTTGGGAAAACCGATGAACCTCTCTGAGTCAAATGGGGAAACCAGTGTGAGGTGAGACTCAGAAAACACCGCATGCATAC
>NW_012104476.1:4250727-4251444 GCF_000951045.1 Mandrillus leucophaeus
TGGGCAGGTCCCTTCCTGGACCTCCGCTGGCCCATCTGCCCAGCGGGGATGTGAATTCCTGCCTGAGTGCCTGTGAGTACCCCGTGAGAAGGATGGGCTACCTCTTGGGTGAGACGGGTGGATGCATCTATAACCCCTAAGGCCGGAAGGTCCCCCCTCAAAGCCCAGTGCCTCCCCATCCCCTGGGCCCACATGCCAGAGTAGACGGCCCTGCCCGACCAAGCGGGGAGGGTCACAGAGACGAGGGCTGGAGTCCAAATCTGTGCAACTTTACCATGAGTGAGATCTGATTGGCTGATGCCACTGAATCCGGGTTAGAGGATGAGGAAGAGGAAGACAAGGAGGAAGAGGAGATGGAATTTCCTTCCGAGACCCGCTTTCTCTTGCGCTTGGGAATGCTGCTGTCTTTGGCTGGAAGGAGGGGAAAAGCCTGTTGATGCTGGAAGCTGAGGCTTTTCTGTCTCAGCCTCCTGAGCTCTCTGGAAAAGTGTTCTGTCTGAAGTTTTCGAGTCCCCCTTTCAGGATTTCAGGCTCCTGATCCCCTGGGGGTCAGGGCTCACCTGTCCAGAGCCCACGTGTCCAGCCTCCTTCCCAAAGCAAGCCCGAGGGCCCACTCTCCCCAGCCTCCTGCTCTTGCTGGCCTGCCTGCCTTTGCTAACACTGTATCCTCATCCCCAGGTGTCCCTCCTCCTCCCCAGCAAACTCACCCCTCAGGCC
>NW_012104476.1:4255838-4256849 GCF_000951045.1 Mandrillus leucophaeus
AGGGTTTCACCATGTTGGCCAGGCTGGTCTTGAACTCCTGACCTCTGGTGATCCACCTGCCTCCCTGCCTCAGCCTCCCAAAGTGTTGGGATTACAGACGTGAGCCACCGTGCCCAGCCTCATCTCTGCCTTTGACCTGCGAGCAAACCAAGTCGCCTCCAGATCCGTGTGTTCAGTGCCATGCCTGACCCTTGTAACTGGCTCTTTTTTTTTTTGGAAACAAGGTCTCAATCTGTCGCCCAGGCTGGAGCGCAGTGGCGCAATTACAGCTCACTGCAGCCTCCACCTTCCAGCCTCAAGCACTCCTCTTGCCTCATCCTTTTGTGTAGCTGGAACAACAGGTATGCATCACTGCGCCTGGCTAATTTTTAACTTTTTGCAGAGATGGTGGGGCGGGGTGGGGGGTCTCACTATATGGGCCAGGCTTGTGATCAGCTCTTGATGGAAGGAGGTGGCTTCTAGCTGGGTTGTGCCACCTCAGGCTCTGGAGTTCCAGGTGAACCTGGTCCTGACAGGAGGAGTCAGGGCCTTGGGTCTCAGGCCAGGTTGTAGCGTGGCCTTGCTGAATCCTATCACTATCCTGGCTGAGCAGCCATACTGGGCCCTGTGACCCCCGGTGGTCTATGGTTCAGATGGGTGGTCCTGACAGCAGGGTCTACACAGCATCTGACTCACTATGTGGCCTGGGCAAGCCCCTGGGCGTCTCTGCGCCTCAGCTTCCCAGCTGTACAATGAGGTGGGGTAAGAGTAGATCGGTATTTTTTCTTTCTTCTTTTTTATTTCTTAGGAGATGGAGTCTCAACCAGGCACAGTGACTCTCACGCCTGTAATCCCAGCACTTTGGGATGCTGGGGTGGGAGGATCACTTGAGGTCAGGAGTTTGAGACCAGCCTGGACAACATGGTGAAACCTCGCCTCTACTAAAAATACAGGAAGTTAGCTGGGTGTGGTGGTGCATGCCTGAAGTCCCAGCTACTCGGGAGGCTGAGGCATGAGAATCGCTTGAACTCA
>NW_012104476.1:4258674-4260548 GCF_000951045.1 Mandrillus leucophaeus
GGCAGGGCCTCCCCTCTGCAGGGCACCTGCAGGTTTCCGGGGGCCTCTTGGGGATACCTGGCCTCATTCATGGAGACCTCAGGCTCCCTGGGGAGGTACCAGGGTGGAGAGGGGCTATATATTTTTCAAGGTGGTCAGCCATCTATTGCATGCCCACCTGGACTACATCTATCTCTGCCTTTAAGAAATTTATTCAATTTTTTTTTTAAGAGACGGGGTCTTGCTCCATTGCTCAGGCTGGAGTGCAGGGGCACGATCTCAGTTCACTGCAACCTCCGCCTCCTGGGTTCATGCAAATCTCCTGCCTCAGTCCCCTGAGTAGCTGGGATTACAGGTGCCCACGACCACGCCCAGCTAATTGTTGTATTTTTAGTAGAGACGGGGTTTCACCATGTTGCTCAGGCTGGTCTTGAACTCCTGACCTCAAGTGATCTGCCTGCCTCAGCCTCCCAAAGTGCTGGGATGACAGGCATGAGCCACTGTGCCCGGCTCTACCTTTTTTCAAAAGGAACAGTCTCTAGTCCCCGCGGGGCAGAAGGGCGGCTTCTTCACCTCCGACTCACCTGGCACCTTGGCATCATTGCAGATTTCTGCAAAGGGTCTGAAAAAGAAAGAAATTAGGTGGCAGTTAGAAAATGAGGTTTTCTCCTCCTTTTTTTTTTTTGATATGGAGTCTCGCTCGGTCACCCAGGCTGAAGTGCAGTGGTGCAATTTCGGCTCACGGCAGCCTCCACCTCCTGGGTTCACGCCATTCTCCTGCCGCAGCCTCCCGAGTAGCTGGGACTATAGGCGCCCGCCACCACGCCCAGCTAAGTTTTATATTTTTAGTAGAGACATGGTTTCACCATGTTGGCCAGGCTGGTCTTGGCCTCAGGTGATCCTCCTGTCTCCGCCTCCCAAAGTACTGGGATTACATTGCATCTGGCTATTTTCCCCTCCTTCTCACCTGCTGCCTGAGATGTGCTGCTGCTGCTGCCCAGTAAGACCCAAATAAAAATGGAACACACCGTCCCAACAGAGCAGCCCCCATATAGGCCCTGGATGATGGGCCTGTGCCAGCAAATCATTCCTCTGGGTCTGCTGTCCTCATCTATAAAGTGAGGATGTTGTCTGCCCAAGTGATCAGAAATGTGTGCCCAGATTTATGCAAGTGGATAGTCATCACAGCATTATTATTAATTATTATTTTTGAGACAGTCTCACTCTTTTGCCCAGGCTGGAGTTCAGTGGTGCCATCCTAGCTCACTGCAGCCTCGAACTCCTGGGATCAATTGATCCTCCTGCCTCAGCTTCCCAGTAGCTGGGAATGCAGGTGCATACCACCATGCCTGGCTAACTTTTTAAAATTAATTATTATTATTATCATTATTTTTGAGACGGAGTCTCGCTCTATTGCCCAGGCTGGTGTGCTGTGGCATGGTCTCAGTTCACCGCCACCTCCACCTCCCGGGTTCAAGCAATTGTCCTGCCTTAGCCTCCCGTATAGCTGGGATTACAGGCGTAAGCCACCACACCTGGCCGTTTTCCTGCATTTTCTAGTTGTTACTTCAGGGGGTCAACTATCTGTGGGAGAAAGGAAACCTCCACTTTTTGATTTTGAACAATTTGGTTTTTTTTTGACACATGCAAATATTATCTTAATTTAAAAAAACAGGTAGACCAGGCACGGTGGTTCATGTTTGTAATCCCAGCACTTTGGGAGGCCGAGGTAGGCGGATCACATAAGGTCAGGAGTTTGAGACCAGCCTGGCCAACATGGTGAAACTCTGCCTCTACAAAAATACAAAAATTAGCTGGGTGTGGTGGCGGGCACCTGTGATCCCAGCTATTCAGGAGGCTGAGGCATGAGAATCGCTTGAATCTGGGAGGCAGAG
>NW_012104476.1:4261057-4262930 GCF_000951045.1 Mandrillus leucophaeus
CCCAGCACTTTGAAAGGCTGACATGGGAGGATGGCCTGAGCCCAGGAGTTCGAGACTAGCCTGTGCAATACAAAATAAAATAAAATAAAATAAAATAAAATAAAACAAAATAAAAAGTGGCTGGGCGCGGTGACTCACGCCTGTAATCCTAGCACTTTGTGAGGCCAAGGTGGGTGGATCACCTGAGGTCAGGGGTTTGAGACCTGCCTTACCAATATAGTGGCCTGCAAGACAGAATGAGACTCCATCTCAAAAAGAAAGTAATAATATATTAATAAAATAATAATTTAAAAATATAAAGAAATGCATCACAGTGTTGACTTTCAGTAGGAGAGTTACAGCTATGTTCTTTTCTTCTATTTTTTTTTTTGTATTTTCCAGGTTGCTTTGTGTATTGTTCTGAAAATAATAAAATCATCTATTGTATTAAAAAAAAAGACTGGGCCGCACAGTTTGGGTGTGGTGGTTCACACCTGTAACCCCAGCACTTTGGGAGGCTGAGGTGGGAGGATCACTTGAGCTTAGGAGTTCAAGACCAGCCTGGGCAACACAGTGAGACCCTGTTGAGGCTGCAGTGGGCCATGATCATACCTCTGTACGCCTGCCTGGGCAAAAGAGTGAGACCCTGTCTCAAAACAAAAACCAAAACCCAAAAGACTGTAAGGATATATGGTATAATAGTAATAACGGAGGCTGAGTGCAGTGGCTCACGCCTGTAATCCCAGCACTTTGGGAGGCTGAGGCAGACAGATCACTTCAGGTCAGGACTTTGAGACCAGCCTGGCCAACATGGTGAAACTGCATCTCTACCAAAAAATACAAAAATTAGCTGGTATGGTGGTGCATACCTGTAATCCCAGCTACTTGGGAGGTTGAGGCACGAGAATCGGTTGAAGCCAGGAGGTGAAGGTTGCAGTGAACTGAGATTGTGCCACTGCACTCCAGCCTGGGTGACAGAGCAAGACCCTGTCTCAAAAAAAAAGAAAAAAAAGTAATCACTGAGACTATGGAATTATAATTATTTTTTTAAAATAAATATTCATATTTTATTTAAACATTCATATTTAAATACATATTTATATTTACATATGTTAAAAATCAGAATTGTATAATCAGAAAAAGTCAAATTTAATGAAAACATATTTTGTTTTTGTTTCTTCCCCAGAGAACAAATTTAATATCTAAAAAAAAAAAAAAAATCTTTAAAAATAAGTAAATGTCCGTGAGCGTTGAAGTGTATGTTTCAGGAGAAAGAGGCAGGAACTATTACAGTACACCTGGGTCTAGATCCCAGCTGACCCACCGTGACCTTGACTTTCACCCTCCCCATGGCCTCACCCTCTCTGTTCCCCATTCCAGAGGCCAGGCCCTCACTGGAGCTGGTTAATGATGACCATGCGGACGTGCTCTCGGGCCTTCAGGATCTTCTCCAGCCGGTGGATGTCGTAGGTGTTGGGGTTCCGGAAGGGGATGTCATCAGGCAGGCCCGTGACCTCCACGGCATCTGGACTGTCCCGGATCGGTTTATAAGGGACCAGCACTGGTCGGTTCAGGCCCAGGGCCTCACCTAGAGGGCACAGGAAGTCACAGTGAGGAAAGATGTCTCCTGTCCAAGGCAAAGCCGGGTAGGGAAAGGGCTGGAGTCTGGTCTGCCTCAGCCCAGCAGCCATCACACCTAGAGAGTTTAAAAATCAAGGCCGGGTGCGGTGGCTCAAGCCCAGCACTTTGGGAGGCCGAAACGGGTGGATCACGAGGTCAGGAGATCGAGACCATCCTGACTAACACAGTGAAACCCCGTCTCTACTAAAAAAATACAAAAAAATAGCCGGGCGAGGTGGTGGGCGCCTGTAGTCCCAGCTACTGGGGAGGCAGA
>NW_012104476.1:4264185-4265618 GCF_000951045.1 Mandrillus leucophaeus
CTAATTTTTGTATTTTTTAGTAGAGACGGGTTTTCACCATGTTGCCCAGGCTGGTCTCAAACTCTTGGGCTCAGGTGATCCACCCACCTCAGCCTCCCAAAATGCTAGGATTACAGGCTTGAGCCACTGCGCCTGGCGGTAGCTGGTTTCTAGTCTCAGTTGTTGGTCTGTCCATCCATCCATTTTTCTTTTTTTGAGACATGGTCTTGCTCTGTCATCCAGGCTGGAAGGCAGTAGTGCAATCATAGATAGCTCATGGTAGCCTCCAAATCCCAGGCTCAAGTGATCCTCCTGCCTCAACCTCCTGAGTAGCTGGGAATACAGATGTGTGCCACCATGCCTAATTTTTTAAATTTTTGTTACAGATGGAGCCTCGCTATGTTGCCCAGGCTGATCTTGAACTCCTGGCCTCAAGTGATCCTCTTGCCTTGGCCTTCCAAAGTTCAGGAATTACAGGTGTGAGCCACGGTGGCCAGCCCATCCCACATTTTCTTACCAGTGTCCCCAGCACAGGCCCTGTGTTAGCACGAAACAACCTAAAGAGAAGAGACAGGGCTGCTCCCCTGAGGGGATCCCAGCCAGAGGGGTTGTCACCTGGTCACCAAAGTACAACAGAACACACTTAGGAGACAAGGGGCATGAATCAGGAATGCCCACCCTGTCTGGGCAAGTCTGGGGAGACCTCCCCCAGGAGAGCAGGATGCTTGAATGGGCTCTCAAAGCCTGACATGGTGGCTCATGCCTATAATCCCAGCACTTGCGGAGGCAGAGGCAGGCAGATCACTTGAGGCCAGGAGTTCGAGACCAGCCTGGCCAACATGGTGAAACCCTGTCTCTACTAAAAATACAAAAAGATTAGCTGGGTGTGGTGGCGGGCACCTGTAGTCCAGCTACACGGGAGGGTGAGGCAGGAGAATCGCTTGAGCCTGGGAGGTGGAGGTTGCAGTGAGCAGAGATCACATCACTGTACTCCAGCCTGGGAGACAGAGACCTGTCTCAAACAAAAATGAAAACAACAACAGAAAAAAACGGACTCCGAAAAGGCAGGTAGGAGTTTGTGAAGGATGGAGTGGCAGTGGGAAGACAATGGGGCAGAAGGACCATCCAATCACAGGCACTCAAGGGTGAAAGATCCTGTGTTGGCCGGGTGCGGTCACTCACACCTGTAATCCCAGCACTGTGGGAGGCCAAGATGGGCAGATCACCAGAGGTCAGGAGTTCGAGACCACCCTGGCCAACATGGCGAAACCCCGTCTCTACTAAAAATACGAAAATTAGCCAAGTGTGGTGGTGGGCACCTGTAATCCCAACTACTCAAGAGGTTGAGACAGGAGAACTGCTTGAACCTGGAAGGCAGCGGTTGCAGTGAGCCAAGATCGTGCCACTGTGCTCCAGACTGGGCGACAAGAGTGAAACTCTGTCTCAAAAAAAAA
>NW_012104476.1:4268699-4269288 GCF_000951045.1 Mandrillus leucophaeus
CAACATGGTGAAACCCTGTCTCTACTAAAAATACAAAAATCAGCTGAGTGTGGTGGTGTACATCTGCGGACTCAGCTACTTGGGAGGCTGGGGCAGGAGGATCGCCTAAGCCCAGGAGGTGGAGGCTGCAGTGAGCAGAGATTGCACCACTGTACTCCAACCTGGGCAACAGAGTGAGACCCTGTTTGAAAAAAAAGAAAATCAACATACACAAAATGTGGGTCATGGGCAGAGCAGCCGTGTCCCCAGGGAGCAGGCAGGCCAGCTGGGGTCTTCTGAAGGCGAGGCTGGCTGCAGAGGGAGGGAGGGCCTCCTGCTTCCCCGGGGAGGAGGGCTTGGTGTGCTGATCCCAACCACAGACACTGACCGTATTTCTCGTTGAAGAGTTCCTTCACCTGCTCCCGCAGGATCACCTTCTCCCCGAGTCTGTTGGCGTCATCTTTATCTAAAGAGGAAGACAAGGGGGCATGAGAGTGGGCATCGGCTTGGCCACCGGACCTGCTGCTTCTCCCACCAGGCATCCCTGACTTGCCAAAACATTATCTGCAGGCCCCACCCATTCCCACGCACCTGTTTGTCTATTTATTTA
>NW_012104476.1:4274505-4281629 GCF_000951045.1 Mandrillus leucophaeus
TCAAAAAAAAAAAAAAAAAAAAGGAAAAAAAAAGAAAGATCCTGTGTCCTGGAAGTGGCTGAACTTCGGGGTGGTATAGGGGAGACGACTGATGGGCCTAGCGGGGTCTGTGCACAGGGGCTGGTGTGACTGTGCTGGGCTATTGGAAATCCCCTGACTGCTCGCTGGCCAAGGTCTGTGAATGGGAAACAGACCGTGTCTGGGAGTGTGGGGGCTGTGCATTCTCCCCACTCACTGCCCAGGCAACCGTTATGGCCTATCTGCTACTTGAGCCCTGGCGTGCTCTGCTGTCCCCTCCCTGTAGCCTAGAGAAGCTGCTGGGGTCAGTTGGCCCTGGAGACGGGCCTGAGCTGGGCTGTAAGGCTGAGGGGTGGTTGGGCTGGAGATGGGGTCTGGGGTACAGCTCTGCAGCAGCCTGCAGGCTTGTGCCAGGGTTGAGGATGGGGCTGGGATTGCAGGAAGGGTGGTTTGCATGTCCAACAGGAAATCTCCTCTCTGAGAAGCATGGGGTCACATGGGCTGGGCCTCTGGGGCAGGCGGATAGGGTAAGGGTGAGATGTTGGGGGAGTAGAGCTAGAAGCAGGCCGGGAGCCAGGGCCGGATGATGTAGGGCAGAGCAGACTGATGGATCTTTGGAACAAAATGACTCCTGTTCTTTTTCCTCTTTGTTTTTCCAAGACAGAGTCTCACTGGGTTGCCCAGGCTGGAGTGCAGGGGTGCGGTCTCGGTTCACTGCAACCTCTGCCTCCCAGGTTCAAGCTATTCTCGTGCGTCAGCCTCCTGAGAGCTGGGACTACAGGCGCCTGCCACCACGTCTGGTTAATTTTTGTATTTTTAATAGAGATGGGGTTTTGCCATGTTGGCCAGGCTGGTCTCGAACTCCTGAGCTCAGGTGATCTGCCTACCTTGGCCTCCCAAAGTGCTGGAATTATAGGCGTGAGCCACCGTGCCCGGCCTAACTCCTATTTTTTGAGACTCCCTGTTTCCCAGGTTGGAGTACAGTGGTGCCATCATGACTCACTGCAGCCTTGAACTTTTTGGTTCAAGCAATCCTCCCCACTCAGCCTCTCAAGTCCCTGGGGCTCCAGGCATGGACTACCGTGCCAGACTAAGGTTTTTTAAAAATTTTTTGTAGAAAGAGTCTCTCTCTGTTGCACAGGCTGTTCTCCAACTCCTAGGCTCAAGCGATCCTCCTGCCCTCAGCCTCCGAAAGTGCTGGGATTACAGTTGTGAGCCACTGTGCCTGGCTCTTTTAATCTTGAAAACTCTGCGAAGAGCTCACTTCTGTTTAGAGGCTGCCTTGGGAACTGCATCTCCTGGGCTGGTGCTCTGTGCTGCTTGGAGTCTGCTGACCCCATCTGGGTGGTTTGGCCTCCTATGCACAAGCTGCCCAGAAGGGAAGCCCTGTTCCCAATGTGGGGGTTGCCCCAAAGAGCAGGGAGCTTCCCACAGGAGAGAGGCTGGGCACCTGCTTGGCCTGGTTCCTCCTTTTCCCAGGGCTCCAACACTCACCACCTCAGGTCCTTCCAAACCCTGCAGGTCCCTGGCCTGGTCCATCCACACCCACACTGAGGAATCTCCGCACATCTCTGAGTTGCTGCATCTGTCTTCAGGCACGGCCTGCCAGCCCCCCTGGGTGCCCAGATACACTGCAAACATCAGCCATCCCGGACAATGTCCTCCTCCCGTGTCCCTATCTTGTGGAGTAATGCCTCTAATTCAGCCACACCAAGACCCCACGCTCCACATCCCCTAGAACCCTCCTCTTCTCCTGTGGCCCAACATGGCCCTTTCTTTCAGGACTAGGATGTGGGAAGAATCAAGGCCACCCTTGTCCAAATCCCATGCAGACCACTGTAATGGAGTCCTGGGCCCAAGGACCAGCTCCTAGAGCCTGCAGGGAAGCGACGGCACATTCCATCTGTCCCCATGCCACTGAGGAATCTTTGGTGGCAGAATTCTCAGTAGGCACGGCTGTGCGTGCACAGTACAGAGAAAGGATGGCCTGGATCACACACATCACTGTGTGCAGATGCTTTCCTAGACACTGCAGCCAAGGACACAGAGGCTCAGAGAAGTAAAGAAGCTTGCCCAAGGTCACACAGCCACTAAGCACCAGGAGTACTCTGTGTCGTCCCCAAAGCCCTGGTCTTTCCACTCTACCATGAGCCCTGGGTTTCCTGATGTCTCGGATTCCCCTACATTTCTTTCTTTCTTTTTTTTTTTTTTTTTAAGAGTCATGCTCTGTCACCCAGGCTGGAGTACAGTGGTACGATCTTGGCGCACTGCAACCTCTGCCTCCTGGGTTCAAGTGATTCTCATGCCTCAGCCTCCCGAGTATCTGGGATTACAGGTGCCCACCACCATGCCTGGCTAATTTTTGTATTTTTAGTAGAGACAGGGTTTCACCATGTTGCTCAGGCTGGTCTCGAACTCCTGGCCTCAGGTTATCTGCCCACGTCAGCCTCCCAAAATGCTGGGATTACAGATGTGAACCACCATGCCTGGCATCTGCTACAGTAGCTGTAGAAAGCAGGCTTAATCTTTAAGATAGTTTCCTCTAAATCTGTTGCTCTCAGCCCACAATGCCACCCCTCTGTCTTCTCCTGTGCCGGGACAGAGTGAGACTCAAAGTCAGATCTCTACGAAGCCTGCAGGATAGAAAGAAGCTTAGCAGGCCCCTCAAAGACGAGGCCCAGACCGGGCATAGTGGCTCACTTGAGGTCAGGGGTTCTAGACCAGGCTGGCCAACATGGTGAAACCCCGTCTCTACTAAAAATACAAAAAATTAGCTGGGCGTGGTGATGCGTGCCTGTAATCCCAGCTACTCAGGAGCCTGAGGCAGGAGAATCCCTTGAACTGGGAGGTGGAGGTTGCAGTGAGCTGAGATTGCGCCACTGCACTCCAGCCTGGGCGACAGACCGAGACTCCATCTCAAGAAAAAAACAAAACAAGACAAGCAAACAAACAAAAAACATGGGACCCCAAACTCACTATGCCAAAGGGAAATGTTAAGCTTGGGAACTGAGTCACGCGATAGCCTTTTGTCCCTAAGCAGATGGTTGTGAGACAGAAGGTCACCTATCTCCCCTGGTGGCCTCCCTCACCCTGGCCATGTAAAATCACAGCTTATCTTCACCGGCAGGGGACAAAGATAAGAAGAGAAATCATTGCTCTGTCCACCCAAGACAAATGTGTTATTTGACTTCCTCTATTCTGTTTATCTTATGTAAAATGCAGATTTACTGAGCACAGGACTAATACATCATTAACTATTCCCCTTCCCCCTTTATTTTTTTATTTTTTGAGACCGAGTCTCACTGTTTTCCAGGCTGGAGTGCAGTGACCTGATTTTGGCTCAATGCAACCTCCGCCTGCCGGGTTTGAGTGATTCTCGTGCCTCAGCCTCCAGAGTAGCTGGGATTACAGGCACCCGCCACCACGCCTGGCTAATTTTTTTTATTTTTAGTAGAGATGGGGTTTCATTATGCTGCCCATTATGCTCCTGACCTCAGGTGATCCACCTGGCTTGGCCTTCCAAAGTGCTGGGATTACTAGCGTGAGCCACTGTGCCCAGCCCCTCTTTCCCCTTGAAATACCAAAGTCCTCAAAACCCTCTCTGGAAAAAAGCACAGGCCACAGACCCTATTGCAGCTTGAGTCTCTTTTTCCTGGCTGTGTCCTCCACCATGGCAAAATAAATCTCTAAATTGATGGAGACCTGTTTCAGGCACTTTTTGGTTTACATGGCCCACGGGAGCCTGTAACAGGGATCCTGACTCAGCTGGGAGTCAGGGAGGGCTTCCCAGAGGAGGTGACCACCAGACGGGGCCCAAAACTCCAAGGATGTGGGCTCATCTGCACGCTGGGGCTCATCACACGGACCTCCAAGGCAGTTGGGAGCGGCGAGTAAGACACAAGGAAACTTGCAGTATCCTGTAATTTCAGGTGCTCAACATGCATTAGCTAATCAGGAAACTTCCCCTGTTCCTTCCAAGTCTTGCCTGGTCTGGGTAGAAGTGCAACCCTAAACCAAGCTGCGGCTAACCAGGAGTGACACTACAGGGCAGTCAACAGGACACTATGGCAGTTCTATATGGCGCACACAGGTACCAGGCAGTGAACCAGAAGTGGCGGGAGTGTGCATGTGAGGAAAGTGGGGCTGGGCTGGCTGAGGGGGCTGGTGGTTTGGGGAGGCGTCCTGATCACCTCTGGAGTGTGGCAGGGATGGAGTGGGGCTAAATGCCTTTGTTAATAACACCAAGAACTGGCCGGATGTAGTGGCTTATGCCTGTAATCCCAGCACTTTGGGAGGCTGAGGTCAGGAGTTTGAAACCAGCCTGGGCAACATGGCAAGACCCTGTCTCTAAAAAAAAAAAAAAAAAATTAGCTGGGCATGGTAGTGTGTGCCTATAATCCCAGCTACCCGGGAGGCTGAGGTGGGAGGATCGCTTAAGCCTGGAAGGTTGCAGTGAGCCATGATCGCACCACTGCACTCCAGTCTGGGCAATTGAGCTAGACCCTGTCTCAAACAACCAACAAAAATTAAAAAATAAAAAACAAGCTCGGCACATACTATGTGCAGACACTGTGCAAGGCCCACAATGTGCCTTGTCCGTGGGATTCTCTAGCTCAGTCAACATCAAGCTCAGGAAGAACACTGATTTTTCTCTGTAGCTGCTCTTGCATTTTCCTACCTCTTTCTTTTTATTTAATTTAGAGGAAAGAGAATTACTTTTTTTTCTTTTTTTGATACAGACAGGGTCTTGCTGTCATTCAGGTTGAAGTGCAGTAGCTAGGACTACAGGTGCAGGCCATCACGCCCAGCTAATTTTTCCATTTTTTGTAGAGATGAGATCTTGTTATGTTTTCTCATCTTGTTATGTTGTCCAAGCTACATTTTTTTAAATCGTGAGTTTTTGAAGGAAATGGGGCAGGGCAGGCTCTGGTAGGGGCTGGACTGGATGAGCCCCTGCTTGAATGCCTGCATACAGTGGGGAAAAGGGGGATTTCCAGGGACAGGGATGGGGAAAGTTCCTAGCTCATTAGACAGGAAGGCAATCTTGATTCTAACCCCTAATGCTGTGTGGTGTATGGAAAGTCACTCAACCTCTCTGAGCCTGTTTCCACATTCCTCAACTGGGACTCTGGGCCTGTTGGATCTAATCTCACAATCAAAAAGCACTACAGGCTGAGCAGAGTGGCTCATGCCTGTCATCCCAGCACTTTGGAAGGCTGAAGTGGGAGGATTGCTTGAGGCTAGGAGTTCGAGACCAGCCTGGGCAACATAGGGAAACCCTGTCTCTAAAAAAAAAAAAAAAGGTGGGGTTTAGTTTACTGTCCTGAATGCCAAGTCAGCAAACCTATTATCGGGGAGGGGACCTGCCTGAGCTTCCCTGAACCCAGACTGGCTGTAAATGACACCCATGGTTGCAAATATTTCAGTGTTCCCTTTTTGGAAATGTCATAGTTAGGACTCAGTGTGTGCGGGGTTTCACCTTCATGTTTCTGCCCCCAGTGCTGACAGAAAGTCTTGCTGAAAGAATCCATCCCCACAGCAGTGACCTCTTGCCCACTGCCCCGGACAGTGACGCCTTTGGTGGACAGGCCGTCCCTTGACATTTTTCCTGCCCCCTCCTGCTCATTCTGTTCTTCGGTCTCCTCTCTCTTCTGAACGCTGCCTGGGCAATTCTCATCTTATCTTTTCCAACCTGCTGTCTGTTAGCCCAAGGAGTAACTGAATTTTGCCAACGAGAAAAAAAAGACAACCAAGCTCACTGAATCAGCCATGCTATGTACACAATTTTAAACCAACTGGCTCGGGTGATGCCTGGGCTGGCTCTGCGGCTCTCTCCCGGGACAAAGTGCAAGAGCCCTGGGCAGCCTTGGCCTCTCCCCACCTAGTTAGAGGTCTTCGGCTCAGACTGACGATCTCATGTTGGTAATTACGACGGATTCACAGCAGGGAGACGCAGCCAGCGATGAGAAAGGGTGGCTTAGAGGGGAGAGACTACGATCTGTAGCAGAAGCGTGGCATAATAGTCCTCCTCTCCCGTCCTGAACCACTTCACAGAGCCCCAACTCGCTGCCGGGCCCGGGCAGAGTTCACGGCTGCAGCAATTGCACCACTGCATTCCAGCCTGGGTGACACAGTGAGACCCAGTCTCGAAAAAATTTAAAAAAGGTACATTCAGGTTCAGTTTTTAACCCCTTGTA
The DNA here is from genome assembly GCF_000951045.1 of Mandrillus leucophaeus. Taxonomy (NCBI): domain Eukaryota; kingdom Metazoa; phylum Chordata; class Mammalia; order Primates; family Cercopithecidae; genus Mandrillus; species Mandrillus leucophaeus. Next base: position 4,280,721 of record NW_012104476.1, read on the forward strand.
GGGCGTGTGCACAGGTTTAGCAGGAATTCCATCAGCTCCATTTCATGGATGAGATAACTGAGGCCTGGAGAGAGGAGGGCCAAGCTACAATGGGGCAGACACCTGTGCCCAGGCCAGTGATCATGAGCCTGTGCTTCTCCTGCCACCCCAGACCTGGCTGGGCCTGGACACTGCATGCAGGAGGGGCCCTTAAGCCTTGACCCATTTTACAAAGGGAACTGACGTTTTTTTCTTAAGATGGAGTCTCGCTCTGTCATTCAGGGTGGAGTGCAGTGGCATGATCTGGGCTCACTGCAATCTCCACCTCCCAGGTTCCAGCAATTCTCCTGCCTTAGACCCTCGAGTAGCTGAGACTACAGGCACGAGCCACCACTCTTGGCTAATTTTTGTATTTTTAGTAGAGATGGGGTTTCACTATGTTGGCCAGGCTGGTCTCGAACTCCTGACCTCAGTTGATCTGCCCGCCTCGGCCTCCCAAAGTAATGGGATTACAGGCGTAAGCCACCATGCCTGGCTCAAAGGGAACTGTCTTAAAGTGGGATTGAGTTGTCGAACTACTCTCTGGGTCCCCAAGACCCCTCCTTCTGAACCCCTCTAGGGCCTAGACAAGCCAGAGTCATCAAACCCCCAAATCCAAACCTGCAGTGGGGGTGGGAAGGAGGCTGTTGGAATGGGGGAATCTCCACTTCTCTTCCTCTGCTTTTCATTTATTTATTTTTTTCAGATGGAGTCTCGCTCTGTTGCCCAGGCTGGAGTGCAGTGGCATGATCTCAGTTCACTGCAACCTGCACCTCCTGGGTTCAAGCGATTCTCCTGCCTCAGCCTCCCAAGTAGCTGGGATTATAGGTGTGTGTCATGACGCCAGGCAAATTTTTTTGTATTTTTAGTAGAAATGGGGTTTCACCATGT
>NW_012104476.1:4283679-4293106 GCF_000951045.1 Mandrillus leucophaeus
AGATGGGATTTTGCCATGTTGCCCAGGCTGGTCTCGAACTCCTGAGCTCAAGCAATCCGCCTGTCTCAACTTCCCATAGTGCTGGGATGACAAGCATAAGCAACCGCGCCCAGCCTGGAAGCCCCTGTCTAATAAAGGCAAAGAAGCTTGGGGTTCCCTTCCCCGACGTGTGTGTGGAAGGTTGGGGGGCAGAATGGGGCTGTAATGACCCCAGCTGAGTCCCTAACAGCCAGAAAAGGGCAGGGTCTCCCCAACATGCCATCATTTCATGGCCGACTCTGCCACTTTAGGCACTGGGCCAACTCTAGGCCTGGCAGTAGGGCGTCTCGTCTGCCCACAAAGGCCTCCAAGCCCTGCCCCGCAGATGCCAGCTTTCCCTGGGAAGGCAGAAGGGAGATCATTACTGAACCCTAATTAACAAAGACAAGCAGACACATTTCAGTGGAGAAACATGTGACTGGTGCTGGAATTGCGATCTCTTTAGAAACTCGAGAAAGATGGTCGGGTGTGGTGGCTCATGCCTGTAATCCCAGCACTTTGGGAGGCCGAGGCGGGCGGATCATGAGGTCAGGAGATCAAGACCATCCTGGCTAACATGGTGAAACCCCGTCTCTACTGAAAATACAAAAAATTAGCCGGGCGTGGTGGTGGGTGCCTGTAGTCCCAGCTACTCAGGAGGCTGAGGCAGGAGAATGGCATAAACCCGGGAGGCGGAGCTTGCAGTGAGCCGAGATCATGCCACTGCACTCCAGCCTGGGCAACAGAGCGAGACTCCGTCTCAAAAAAAAAAGAGCTCTCAAGAGCTCAAGACAGAGTTGGAAGGGTGGAGAGGGGGTGGGGAAGGCTGAGAGAGGGAGGCAGGGGCCAGAGGGTGTGTGCCTGTGTGTGACTGGGGACAAGGAAATGACTCTCAGGTCTTGGGCAGCAGAAGGGAGGATCATGGAGAATGTCCTTGTTCTGTATTACCTCAAAGAAATAGAGGCCCAAAGACAGTTAACTCATCCAAGATCAGAGACAGCAAGTTAAGTTATCCAAGATCAGAGACAGTAGGTTAACTTATCCAAGATCACACAGCTCAAAAGTGATGGTACTGCTTCCTGAGAAGGCAAAAAGGGACCTATCCCTGTGCCTGCCACTGTTCAGTCCCTCCCCGTGTCCCCCCAGTACCCTCTGCAGAGGTCAATCCTACACTAGCATCCAGGCCTGGCTCAGCTCATCCTCTCCAGGAAGCCCGTCCCACCACAGCACCCACTGGGTGACAGGAGACCCCACAGAAGAGAGAGACTTAGCAGGAGATCAAAGAGGACGATGACAAGTGGTGCTACTGTATTTGAGGTGTCTGGCCTTTCTCTATTTGTACCCCCTGAAAAGGGATCACAGCCCTCTGCCTGGCAGGCGTTTCCCTCACAGCTGAGCTTCTCGAAATGGGCCTCAAACAATTCTGGTGCGGAGAGAGGTGAGTGCAGGTGGAATGATCTTCCTCAGCGACATGTAATTTTTTTTTTTTTTTTTTTTTTTTGAGACAAGGTCTCACTCTGCTGCCCAGGCTGGAGTACAGTGGCAAAATCATAACCCACTACAGCCTCCAACTTCCAGGGTCCAGCGATCCTCCCACTTCAGCCTCCTGAGTAGCTGGGACTATAGGCATACACCACCATGCCCGGCTAATTTTTTATTTTTTGTAGAGACAGGACCTCATTATGTTTCCCAGGCTGGTTTCGACTCCTGGATGCAAGCGACCCTCCTTCCTTGGCCTCCCAAAGTGCTGGGATTACAGGCGTGAGCCACTGCACCCAGCTAGCAGCATGCAATTTGACATAGTTCCTTAAATTGAGATGAAAGTGGAATGTTTACAGAGGAGACGATGTGGGGATGTCCTAGATAAAACTGGAGCCCGCCAAGAGCTTGGACCCAACCAGTGGGGCTGTACGGGCTCCTCAGTCATGGGGACATCAGCAGAAGAGCTTGCCAGGGCCAGGTCTGAAGGGCCCAGTCCATGTTGCAAAGCCAGGCCTCCCAGGCTGTCCACGCTCCAGCCTGGCCAGCCTGTCTGCCTCACCACGTCCCACTCATGACAGCCCATCCCTCCTCCTCACCTGGTCATGCACTCCAGGGTGGCCCCAGGGGAGGCAGACGTGGCATGGGCAATTCTTCCCATTTTACTGGGAAACTGAGGCCCAGGTAGGCAAGCCTGACTTACTGGAGTCACACAGGAAGTTGCCAGCTCTGCTCCATCCCTGGGTCTGGAGCCCCTGCTCTGGGGAAGGAGAGGTGGGGTGCTGCCTTCCCAGAGTCCCCTCAAGCTGGCAGGGATGGCTGTACCCCCAGGGTCAGAGGAGAACTAAAAGGAGCGGAAGCTGGCCTGGGTCCGGGGAGAGCCCTTGTGTTTGCCCAAAAGGGAGCTGGAGAGGGGCAGCTCGGCCCATATGCAGGGAGGAGCTGTGGGGAGCAGCAAAGAGAAGTAGATTTGGTGGGTAGAGGGGCCCCCCCTTGGTTCTAGTCCTCCCCGCAGGCCCTCCCAAATGGGCAGGGCTCTCCTGTCCCTTTCTCCTCTCCTGCAGCAAGCCCTATGGGAAGCGGCCTAGCTGGTGAGTGGCGGCTCAATCTCTGCTTAAATGCCTGCAGCGATGGGGAGTTCACTACCTTCCAAAGCTTTTAAAAAATGTTAACCACTGCTATTCAAGAACAATTCTAGAATTTTTTCTTTTGAAAGACAAGGTCTCATTCTGTCTCGCAGGCTAGAGTGCAGTGGTGTGATCACAGCTCACTGCAGCTTTGACTTCCTGGGCTCAAGCGATCCTCCCTCCTCAGCCTCCCGAGTACCTGAGACTACAGATGTACAGATGTGCAGCACCACACTGGCTCATTGTTTTCTCTTTTTGTAGAGACAGGGTCTCACTATGTTGCCCAGGCTGGTCTCCTGGCTTCAAGCAATCCTCCTGCCTTGGCCTCCCAAAGTGCTGGGATTACAGGCATGAGCCACTGCATCTGGCGGGTTTTTTGTTTGTTTGTTTTTGGGAGAGTCTTGCTCTGTCACCCAGGCTAGAGTGCAGTGGTGTGATCTCGGTTCATTGCAACCTCTGCATCCCCCAGGTTCAAGCGATTCTCCTGCCTTAAGCTCCCAAGTAGCTGGGATTACAGGTGTCTGCCACCATGCCTGGCTAATTTTTGTATTTTTTGGTGGAGACAGGGTCTCAGCATATTGGCCAGGCTAGTTTCGAACTCCCGACCTCAAGTGATCTACCCGCCTCAGCCTCCTAAAGTCCTGGGATTACAGGCTGAGCCACTGTGCCAGGTCCTGCTGTTGCTTCTGAGGTTTGAAAACCGCTGTCTCAATGCTCCTGACTCAGCTCTTCTTACCCAAAGTTTTCCCCACCTCGTCTACTCTGTTCCTGCACAGTCGCCCTTTCCTCTGGCGCCCTGGGCAGGTCTCTCTCTGCCAGCTCCACAGTTCTGAGAGGCCCCCAGCCTGCCTGCCACCCTGCCTGCAGTAAATACCACTCAGGTTTCACCTACTGAACATGGGCCCCTGGATGTGTCTCACAGGATCACAGATCCAGCCTTGGAGACCAGCACCACCATCACCCTTCCAGAACCTTCTGCCCTCTTCACACCCTGCTGCTGCCTCTAGATCCTAACCCCATCCCTCGTGGGGCCCAGCTGCCCATTGCCTGGGTTCAGACCTTCTCAACCCTCCCTGGCTTCTCTGCCCTATTTTTGCCTTCTCCAATCCACCCTCAGTGGGTGGAAGTACAGTTACCATGGTAACCTGAAGACAACGCAAATCTTATTGTATCATTACAATGACTGGAAAAACCGTCAGTGCCACAAAATAAAGTTCAAGTCACTAGCTTTGCAGTCCAGGCCCTTTACCATTCTGGCAGCATTTTTGGGGGCTATTCTCCTTCCCCCTACTGCACAATCCCGCCTGGCCACCCCAGGCTCAGGCTGCAGAACAGCATAGACCAGGGAATGACTTTGGCCTCTTGCTAACTACCTGGTTTTTGTCTCTTTCAGGCTGTTTGCTCAGTTGCAAAATGGGAAAGACAACAGCACCCGCCTCACAGGCTAAGCGTCTAAGAAGCTGTGTGTGAAAAGCCTGCAGCACAGGGTCTGGCACGCGTGGACATGCGAGATGGGAGGAGGGGATTTCCCAGCTCCTCATCTCTGCAGGGACTGGCCCCTGGCCTAAGGAACACCAGTTCTCCAAGGAGGGGGAGCTTTCTCTGACCCCCCGATGTGTGGCACGCAGAGGAGAGCGAGCTACTTCTGGAAGGGGAGTTGGGGGAAAGGGCAAGTTAGTCTTTACTGAGGGTGGCAGTGAGGTGGCACTTTGGTCTCACCTTGGCTGCAGAAACCCATCCTGCTCCTGTCTTATTTCCTGGGGATTTCAGCTGTGTGCAGGCACAGATGCATCTCCCAAGTGCCCCACACGTGCCTTGACCTCCTCTCCTCCCTCTGGCCAGTACTGAACCTCTTGGTGATCCACGATGGCACCTCTGTGTCCTACATCCTTCTCTGGCCATCTCCTTCCCTCCTTCCAGCCCTCCCTCTAGGACCCTGACCCCAACCGTCCTTCATCCCCATGAGGACATTCAGTCCACTGTCCCTCCCCTATCCCTCCCTGAGAGAAGGAGCAGGCAGAGAGGATCTTGCATGAGCCTTCAGCAACCCTCTTCCACCCATCCTGTTTCTTTCTTCTTCTTCTTTCTTTTTTTTTTTTTTTTCCCCAGAAAAATAGAGATGGGGTCTTGCTATGTGGCTGGTCTCAAACTCCTGGGCTCAAGTGATCCTCCTGCCTCAGCCTCCCAAAGTGCTGGATTATAGGCATGAGCCACCACACCCAGCTTCATTCCTTTTCTAAGTAGGGTACTCCTTTTCTTGCCATTCCCCCCATCCTCCTTCCTCTCCCACCACTCACCTCCCTCTCTACTGAATATGCTGAAGATCATGCAGCTGCTGTTCCTACCTCTAAAACCCTCTCTTGGCTGGGTGTGGTGGGTCACATATGTAATCCCAGCACTTTGGGAGGCTGAGGCGGGTGGATCATTTGAGGTCAGGAGTTTGACACCAGCCTGGCCAACTTGGTGAAACCCCATCTCTACTAAAAAATACAAAAAATAGTTGGACGTGATGGCACGTGCCTGTAATCCCAGCTACTCAGGAGGCTGAGGCAGGAGAATCGCTTGAACCCAGGAGACAGAGGTTGCAGTGAGCTGAGATCATGCCACTGCACTACAGCCTGGGTGATAGAGCAAGACTCTGCCACCTCCCTTCACCAAAAATATAAAGCCCTCTGCATCCATTCCACTCTCCACTCTTGTTCATTCTCTCCTGCCCTCTAAACAGTGATCTGTCCTTGGCAGATTCAATCACTTGTCTTTCTCATTCTCTCCTGAGTCCACTATTCCACTCTGGTCCCTACCTCTTCCCCCAAAACTGCTCTGAACCATTCCACTGCAACTTGTTGCTTAGCCCCTCCATCTAGTCTCAGGCATTAGGACTGACCTCCCAGCAGAGGCTGGTGCAACCGATCACCTCCTGTAGTAAGTTTCTCTCTGGGCTTCACTTGTGGGCTTTCCTGTCTCTCTCTCTTTTTTTTTTTTTTTTGAGACAGAGTCTTGCTCTGTTGCCCTGTTGCCAGGCTGGAGTGCTGTGGCGCAATCTCAGCTCACTGCAACCTCTGCCTCCCGGGTCCAAGCGATTCTCCTGCCTCAGGCTCCCAAGTAGCTGGGATTACAGGCACGTGCCACCACGCCCGGCTAATTTTTGTATTTTTAGTAGAGACGGGGGTTTCACCATGTTGGCCAGGATGGTCTCGTTCTCCTGACCTTGTGATCCATCCGCCTCGGCCTCCCAAAGTACTGGGATTACAGGCGTGAACCACCGCACCTGGCCCTCCATACATTTTTGATGTACAAATAAATGAACCCAGAGGATTAACTATGAGTCTAAAGGTTTACATAGGCAGGACCTGTGTAATAGCTGCTGGTAGCCAGGAGGGGACAGCAAAGAGCCACCCAGTGTGGATGAGACCAGAGCGGTGGTGGGGAAAGAGGGTGTGGCCACAACCCACTTCAGGAACCAACACCAAGCCCTAGGCTAGTGGGAGACCCTGCCCTGGGTTCTGAAGTATAATAAAATGGTAAAGACTTTAGGTTCAAATCTCTGCCACACTATGCTGTGTGGCCTTGAGAAAGCTGCTTAATATCTCTGAGCCTCAGTCCCCTCCAGTAAGTCCAGCTACTCGGGGAGATGACATGATAACATGAGTGGGCTTTGTAACCAGCAAATCGTAAGTGTGATGGGGTCAGGCGTGGTGGCTCACACCTATAATCCCAGCACTTTGGGAGGCCAAGGCGGGTGGATTGCCTGAGGTCAGGAGTTCATGACCAGCCTGGCCAACACAGCAAAACTCTGTCTCTACTAAAAATACAAAAATTAGCCTGGCGTGGTGATGGGTGCCTGTAATCCCAGCTACTTGGGAGGCTGAGGCAGGAGAATCACTTGAACTCAGGGGGTGGAGGTTGCAGCAAGTTGAGATCACACGATTGCACTCCAGCCTGGGCGACAGAGCGAGACTCCGTCTCAAAAAAAAGTGTGACGTGAGTGTTAGGTGTCTGTGGTGTGAGCGGCTGCTCAGAGGTCCATAACTGGGGCACAGGGTAGTTACATAACCATGATACAGGCTAAAGAAGAAACAGAGCTTTTTAAAGACCTGGGAACATGTTTATGTTTTAAGGTTAAGTGTGTAAATTTATAGAAAGAAGAACAGTGAGGCGTAAAATTAATAAGCTTGGGGGGAAATCTGGAAGAAATGTATCATCATAAAAATGAACAGCCATCTGGGTTGTTAGATTTCTGTATTTTCCAAATTTATACCATGGGCATATATTTGCATCTCTCTTTAGGGTGTGTGTGTGTGTGTGTGTGTGTTTTAGAGACAGGGTCTCACTCTGTCACTCAGACTGAAGTGAGGTGATGTGATCATTGTGATCACAGCTCACTGCAGCCTCAAACTCCTGGGCTCAAGTGACCCTCCTGCCTCAGCCTCCTGAGTACCTGGGACTACAGGGACGCACCACCACCCACCGCCATGCCCAGATAATTAAAAAAAAATTTTTTTTTTAGAGATGGGGTCTTGCTATGCTGCCCAAGCTGATCTCCAACTTCTGGCTTCAAGCAATCCTCCTGCATTGGCCTCCCAAAGCGCTGGGATTACAGGCATGAGCTATCATGCCCGGCCCCCTGTAGGTTTTTATGACTTACTAGAATGTTCTTCAGATGGAATATTATAGCAGCTACCTGGGTAGTGGGTCTCTCTTGCCTTAGTCACCACCACTTTTCCCAGCATATCCCGAACAGCCCCCATTAGCTGTCCTGGGTTTTCTTTGTTCTTTTCTTTTTTGCGACCAAGTTACACTCTGCCATTCAGGCTGCAGTGCAGTGGCGCGTCTCTCAGTTCACTGCAACCTCCGCCTCCCAGGTTCAAGTGATTCTCTTTTCTCAGCCTCCGAAGTAGCTGGGATTACAGGCATGCACCACCATGCCTGGCTAATTTTTGTGTTTTTAGTAGAGTCAGGGTTTCACCATGTTGCCCAGGCTGGTCTCAAACTCCTGACCTTACGTGATCCACCCGCCTCGGCCTCCCAAAGTGCTAGGATTACAGGCATGAGCCACCACACCTGGCAGTCTCTCTAATTTAATTCAGTGCCACTGTAGGCAGGTGGGGTGTGGCTTGGCTGGGCATTATAGAGCTACCAGCTACAAATGGTGTTCAGCCCCTGGGATCAAGTGTGGGTTGTCTCAGCCCCTTGCAGGCAGGGCTAGAGTTCCTTCTGGTACAAATTGGGGGACCCAGCTCCCCCATCCCTCTGCAACCCCAGGCCCCCCACCAGGTCCCCTCCAGTTCAGCCTGGTGCCTTCCAGCACCCCTGGCCCCTAGAAATCCCTGGCCCACGGCTCCCTTGACCTGAGGCCTGAAATTCACCCACTGCCCTCTGAGGCTTGGTCCAAGTCCAAGTATGCCTTCCTCTCCAGCCAGACGCCTGCTCACCACTCAGCATGTCAGAGCAGGCAGGGCCTCTAGATTGTAATGGAGAAACTGAGGCACTGAGGGCAGATGTGATATCCCCAGTTAGGAAAACATTAAAGACATTCTGGGCTTCTCTCTCTCTCTCTCTCTCTCTTTTTTTTTTTTTTTAGAGACAAGATCTCACTCTGTCATGCACGCTGGAATCATGGCTTACTGCAGCCTCCAACTCTTAGGCTCAAGGGATCCTCCCACCTCAGCCTCCCGAGTAGCTGGGAATACAGTCGTTCGTCCCTACCATGTCTGGCTAATTTTTAAAAATGTCTTTACAGGATGGGATCTTTCTCTGTTGCCCAGGCTGGTCTCAAACTCCTGGGCTCAAGTGATTTTTCCCATCTTGGCCTTCCAAAATGCTGGGAATATAGGTATGAGCCACCACGTCTGGTCTGAGTCATCTCTTTTGACCCAGAACAAAACCAGCCCAGGAGTGGCTGTACTCTCACCCTACACTGGGGAGGCCCACAGCTTCAGGGTGCAGTGGAGCTCTTGCAATTTAACGACTGATTCATCTTCAAAAAAGCACAATCTCAACCAGGCGTGGTGGCTCACACCTGTAATTCCAGCACTTTGGGAGGCTGAGGCGGGCTGATCACCTGAGGTCAGAAGTTTGAGATGGCCAACATAGTGAAACCTCGTCTCTACTAAAAATACAAAAATTAGCCGAGTGTCATGGTGCACACCTATAATTCCAACTACTCAGGAGGCTAAGGCAGGCGAATCACTTGAACTCGGGAGGTGGAGGTTGCGGTGAGCCGAGATCACACCACTGCACTCTAGCCTGGGCGACAAGAAGCAAAACTCCATCTGAAAACAATAAAACAAAACAAAACAAAACAAAAAAAGCATAATCTCTTTCAGAATTTTCACCTTCTCATGGTGGTTCTGTTAGGAAAGGCTTCCATGGGAGCCTTCAGTAAGTGACCTAAAAAAAATCTCAGAGCCATTCTTTTTTTTTTTTTCAGATGGCGTCATGCTGTGTCACCCAGGCTGGAGTGCAGTTGCACAATCTCAGCTCACCGCAACCTCCACCTCCCGGGCTCAAGCCATCCTCCCACTTCGGCTTCCTGAGTAGCTGAGACTACAGGTGCGTGCCACCGTGCCTGGCTAATTTTTAAATTTTTTGTAGAGACGGGGTCTTATTATGTTGCCCAGGCTGGCCTCAAACTCTTGGCCTCAAGTGATCCTCCTACCTTGGCCTCCCAAAGTGCTGGGATTACAGGGGTGAACCACTGTTCCTGGTTTAGAGCCATTCTTCTTTTTTGGTGGTTCTGAGACGGAGTTTCACTCTTGTTGCTCAGGCTGGTGTGCAATGGCGCGATCTCGGCTCACTGCAAC
>NW_012104476.1:4301911-4304091 GCF_000951045.1 Mandrillus leucophaeus
GCCAACATGGTGAAACCCCATCTCTACTAAAAATACAAAAATTAGCCGGCCATGGTGGCATGTGCCTATAATCCCAGCTACTCGGGAGGCTGAGGCAGGAGAATCGTTTGAACCTGGGAGATGGAGGTTGCAGTGAGCAGAGATTGTGCCACTGTACTCCAGCCTGGGCAACAAAGTGAGACTTGGTCTCAAAAAAAAAAGAAAAAAAAAAATATATATATATACACACACACACACACATATAAAACACAAAAAAGGGTCAGGAGAGGCACTGCACTGTTGAAGGCGGGGTAGACACCCCCCACATCTTACCACCACGCTTGCAGTTCCCATGGAGACACCCCTCCTTCTGTGGTTAGGAACCCACTCACCGACAACCTCATCTATTCACTAAGGTCAACCAGACCCCCTTTATCAGGAGTGGGCACACTGACCTGGCCTGACCCCTCCCTCCTGAACCCAGACTGGGTAAAACTTAGAAATCACTGGTACCACCACTCCTTTCTCTTCCCCAGGATGTGGGGCCACATTCAAGCTTCGCCTTCCTCCATCTACCTGGGTCAGGCGCCCAGGTGAGGTGGCTAAACAGAAGGGCAGGGGCCTAGGCCGGGCACGGTGGCGCACGCCTGTAATCCCAACACTTTGGGAGGCTGAGGTAGGTGGATCACTTGAGGTCAGGAGTTGGAAACCAGCCTGGCCAACATGGTGAAACCCTGTCTCTACTAAAAATACAAAAAATAGCCAGGCGTGGTGACAGTTGCCTGTAATCCCAGCTACTCAGGAGGCTGAGGCAGGAGAATCGCTTGAATCCGGGAGGTGGAGGTTACAGTGAGCTGAGATCACACCACTGCTCTCCAGCCTGGTTGACAGAAAAGAACTCTGCCACAGAAAAAAAAAAAAGAAAGGCAGGGGCCTGGCTTCTGTTCCCAGCCCCCAGAACCTGTGCCCCACAGCAGGCTTAGCTCCAGCCCCCAGCACCATGACTGGGCCCTATTCCCAGTGCCCCTCCACAGCCAGTGCCTCTTACCAGGCTTTGGGATGAGTCCTTGGAAAGGCCTAGAAGAGAAACAGAGGCAGGGGTGTCATGGGGAGGGCCTGGAGGATGAGGAAGACCCCTGGGATGCAGTGGCCTCCGTCTCTCCTGGGAGCACCCCAGACCTACGGCAGCAGAATCTGCATTTTAACAAGCTGCCCTGGGGTTCTGTGTGTGCAGGACACTGAGACAATGTGGCAGGGTGCTGGCATTGGCAGTGTCACTCTGCAGGACGCAGACCTGGGCCTTGTGCAGGCTCTGCCCTGGCTGGCCCTGGGACCTTGGGCAAATCCCTCTGATGGGGGCTGAATGCTTTTCCCGGGGGCTGGGGGTGCAGTGAGCGGGTGTTGCTGAACAGGTTGAAGATGCCCTTGAAGGCTGCCCTTGCCATGGTGGGGTGACCAGTCCCACTTCTGAAGGGTTCCCTGCACTCGGGCTGGCCTGCAGTCCCTTTCTGGCCACCCCCAGGACCCAGGATGGTGCCAGGAGAGCCACATTGTCCAGTAGGGAGAGCAGGACCTAGGGAAAGGCTAAGGATTCGCAGGTATAAGCCTCCATCTGAGCTAGTCCCGCCTCTTCACCCTCATCCTTCCCCCTGAGTACCTGGTGACTGTGAACTTGATCTTGTTGGCCACGGCAAGAATCCTCTCCAGGTTCTGGGAGCCGAAGGTGCAGGGCTTTCGGAACGGGATTCCCGGGGGCAGCCCCTCAATGATCACGGAGCAGGGTTACTCTTGATCCGCTTGTAGGGGACCTGGACCGGGTACTTGATACCCAAGACTTCCCCTGTGGGTGAGAGGCAGGGTCCTGCCCATCAGGAGTGAGAGGCAGCGTGGGGTGTGTGTACATGGGATTGCAGGGGTGTGAATGGAAAGACATGCGTGCAGGAGAGTGAATGGCACGAGAAAGGTCTCGGGTAGCACCGTGGAAAGGTATAGGCATTACAATCTGAGCTATTTGATCAGAACATTAAAAAAAGGCCAGCATGGTGGCTCATGCCCGTAATCCCAGCATTTTGGGAGGCCAAGGCAGGAGGATCACTTAAGTCTAAGAGTTCGAGATCATCCTGGGCAACAGAGCAAGACCCTGTCTCTACCAAAAATTTCTAAAAAATAGCTGGACATGGTGGTGCATGCCTGTAGTTCCA
>NW_012104476.1:4305116-4306313 GCF_000951045.1 Mandrillus leucophaeus
GATCCTCCTACCTTGGCCTCCCAAAGTGCTGGGATTACAGGGGTGAACCACTGTTCCTGGTTTAGAGCCATTCTTCTTTTTTGGTGGTTCTGAGACGGAGTTTCACTCTTGTTGCTCAGGCTGGTGTGCAATGGCGCGATCTCGGCTCACTGCAACGTCCGCCTTCTGGTTTCAAGCGATTCTCCTGCCTCGGCCTCCCGAGCAGCTGGGATTACAGGCACCTGCTACCATGCCCAGCTAATTTTTTTGTATTTTTAGTAGAGACGGGGTTTCACCATGTTGGCCAGGCTAGTCTCGAACTCCTGATCTCGTGATCTGCCCCCCTCGGCCTCCCAAAGTGCTGGAATTACAGGCATGAGCCACCGCGCCCGGCCCTAGAGCCATTCTTAACAGGGTTTGTCCCCCTGGAAACTTCCCGAAGCCTCACCCTCCTGGGAATTCCCTGCTGGGTGCCACAGTCATCTCTTCACCTCTCAGTTTCCACTCTCCTATCGTTGCACCGACATCCGGCTGTTAGGCCTTCTTCAAGCATGGACCTTCTCATGCTCAGTCTCTCTGTGCTGTGCAAGAGTCTACTGGGTGGGCCTCACAGAAGGTTCCAGGCCCCGGCGCAAGCCCAAGGCAAGCGATGATCCAAAATGGACTCAGATAAAGTTTCTGCCACTATGCATTGGGGGCTTTTGGTAGGAGTCCAGTTCAATTTTAGAAAAATAAAAATACATGTCTCGCACTTCTGAGTGTGCAGACTAAGGTCCATTCTGTATTTGCAAACGAGGACAAAAAGAAAGGCGGTTGGGTGCGGTGGCTCACCCCTGTAATTCCAACACTTTGGGAGGTCAAGATGGGCAGATCACTTGAGGCTGGCCAGGAGTTCGAGACCAGCCTGGCCAACCAGCTTGGCCTTTCACCATGTTAGGGTGCCTAAAAATACAAAAAATCAGCCAGATGCTGTGGCACATGCCTGTAATCCCAACTACTCAGGAGGCTGAGGCAGGAGAATCGTTTGAGCCTGGGAGGCGGAAGTTGCAGTGAGCCAAGATCATGCCACTGCACTCCAGCCTGGCCAACAAGAGCTAAACTCCATCTCCAAAAAAAAAAAGAAAAAGAAAAAGAAAAAGAAAAAAGGCAACTGGGGGAAAACAGTCTTCCCAGCTCACCTGGCACTGCCCGTCTTTTTCCATATTCAGATCACATGGC
>NW_012104476.1:4306763-4309336 GCF_000951045.1 Mandrillus leucophaeus
AAAGCCCATGCTTGTGCAGGAGTAGCCCTCTGTGACCTCTGGTGAACCCTTGGAGACTCCCAGGAGCCTGGACATGTTCCCAGCCCAGCATGACTAGAGGCATGAGTAAGAGTGGAGCTGGTTCTCCAGGCGGCTACCTGGCTTGGGTGCCAATGCCATCCCTGAGGGCTGGGGCCATGGCCACCTGCTAGCCCTGGGACACACAGTATTAACATGTCACTCACACTGAGCCTCAGTTTCCCCCTCTGTAAGGTGGGCTCTAGCGTCTACCTCCTAGGTGTGAAGCCTAAATGAGATGCCTCCTCTGTCTGCACTCCGCTGTAACCCTGGTTCCTAGAACACCGCCTTGCCCCAGCAGGACCTCCTGAAATACGTGTGAAAGGCACCCGAATACAGCACCCAGTGCAGGGCCAGAAACCCAGTGACCTCTCAGCTGGGTGCCCACCAGAGCCACACTCACTGCATTGTGCTGCTGCAGCTTCCACTGTCTCTACCTTTCCAACATCACCTGACCATTCTGCCCCTCTGAGAGCTCCGGAAACACACTTCTGGCATCCAGTGACCCCCCAACCCCTGCCGTTCACCCCGCCAAACACAGCCCACCCTCCTCTCTGCCTCTCAAAGTCCCATCTTCCCCTGAGGCCCAAGCACGGCCTTCCTTACTCCAGGATCCAACTACCCCTCACCCTCCTGATCCCCCTTCTGGGGGTTCCCATGGCCTGTCGGCAGCCGCCACATCACTGTACCCTAAGTACTTTTTTTTTTTTTGAGACAGAGTCTTGCCCTGTTGCCCAGGCTGGAGTGCAGTGGTGTGATCTTGGCTCACTGCAACCTCTGCCTCCTGGGTTCAAGTGATTCTCCTGCCTCAGCCTCCCAAGTAGCTGGGATTACAGCTGCGTACCACCATGCCTGGCTAATTTTTGGATTATAAGTAGACACGGGGTTTTACCATGTTGGTCAGGCTGGTCTCGAACTCCTGACCTCAAGTGATCCTCCTGCCTTGGCCTCCCAAAGTGCTGGGATTACAGGTGTGAGCCACAATGCCTGGCCCACCCTGGAGGCTCTGGCCAGTCCTTAGTGCTCACCACGTGGCATGTTTCCCTGCAGGGACAGCCTCTGCAAATCTGGGTTTGGGAGGCAGGGCACAACCCATGGTGGACATGGAGGTGGATGGGTGGCTTAAAAAGGGTCAGGAGGCTGGGCATGGTGGCTTATGCCTGTCATACCAGCACTTTGGGAGGCCAAGGCAGGAGGATCACTTGAGGCCAGGAGTTTGAGACCAGCCTTGCCAACATGGTGAAACCCCATCTCTACTAAAAATACAAAAATTAGCCGGCCATGGTGGCATGTGCCTATAATCCCAGCTACTCGGGAGGCTGAGGCAGGAGAATCGTTTGAACCTGGGAGATGGAGGTTGCAGTGAGCAGAGATTGTGCCACTGTACTCCAGCCTGGGCAACAAAGTGAGACTTGGTCTCAAAAAAAAAAGAAAAAAAAAAATATATATATATACACACACACACACACATATAAAACACAAAAAAGGGTCAGGAGAGGCACTGCACTGTTGAAGGCGGGGTAGACACCCCCCACATCTTACCACCACGCTTGCAGTTCCCATGGAGACACCCCTCCTTCTGTGGTTAGGAACCCACTCACCGACAACCTCATCTATTCACTAAGGTCAACCAGACCCCCTTTATCAGGAGTGGGCACACTGACCTGGCCTGACCCCTCCCTCCTGAACCCAGACTGGGTAAAACTTAGAAATCACTGGTACCACCACTCCTTTCTCTTCCCCAGGATGTGGGGCCACATTCAAGCTTCGCCTTCCTCCATCTACCTGGGTCAGGCGCCCAGGTGAGGTGGCTAAACAGAAGGGCAGGGGCCTAGGCCGGGCACGGTGGCGCACGCCTGTAATCCCAACACTTTGGGAGGCTGAGGTAGGTGGATCACTTGAGGTCAGGAGTTGGAAACCAGCCTGGCCAACATGGTGAAACCCTGTCTCTACTAAAAATACAAAAAATAGCCAGGCGTGGTGACAGTTGCCTGTAATCCCAGCTACTCAGGAGGCTGAGGCAGGAGAATCGCTTGAATCCGGGAGGTGGAGGTTACAGTGAGCTGAGATCACACCACTGCTCTCCAGCCTGGTTGACAGAAAAGAACTCTGCCACAGAAAAAAAAAAAAGAAAGGCAGGGGCCTGGCTTCTGTTCCCAGCCCCCAGAACCTGTGCCCCACAGCAGGCTTAGCTCCAGCCCCCAGCACCATGACTGGGCCCTATTCCCAGTGCCCCTCCACAGCCAGTGCCTCTTACCAGGCTTTGGGATGAGTCCTTGGAAAGGCCTAGAAGAGAAACAGAGGCAGGGGTGTCATGGGGAGGGCCTGGAGGATGAGGAAGACCCCTGGGATGCAGTGGCCTCCGTCTCTCCTGGGAGCACCCCAGACCTACGGCAGCAGAATCTGCATTTTAACAAGCTGCCCTGGGGTTCTGTGTGTGCAGGACACTGAGACAATGTGGCAGGGTGCTGGCATTGGCAGTGTCACTCTGCAGGACGCAGACCTGGGCCTTGTGC
>NW_012104476.1:4312486-4314606 GCF_000951045.1 Mandrillus leucophaeus
AAAAAAAAAAAAAAAAAAAAAGAAAAGAAAAGAAAGAAAAAGCTACACCAATATGCTCCTATGTCATATGCTCCTTTTTTTTGTTTTTTTGAGACAGAGTTCTGCTTTTGTTGCCCAGGTTGGAGTGGAATGGCACGATCTCAGGTCACTGCAACCTCCACCTCGCAGGCTCTAAGTGATTCTCCTGCCTCAGCCTCCTGAGTAACTGGGACCACAGGTGTGCACCACTGCACCTGGCTAATTTCTTTTTTGTATTTTTGGTACAGATGGGGTTTCGCCATGTTGCCTGGGCTGGCCTTGAACTCCTGAGCTCAAGTGATCTGCCTGCCTCAGCCTCCAAAAGTGCTGAGATTACAGGCATGAGCCACCGAGCCAGGCCCCTGTCTATTAAATTCTGTGTGTAGTAGTTGAAAGTGTGTCTCACCTCACTGGTCTACAAGGCTCATGAGTACAGGGACTGTGTCTGTTTTATTCACGGCAGTATCCCCAGTGCCTGAGACAGTGCCTGGCATGTAGTAAATGCTCAAGACATACACGTAAAGGGGTGGATCGTTTCCCCAGAAATGCCCTCGACTGGAACTGGGAAACCTCCCATTTCTCTGCCCACAGCAGCTGCGTGTCCCTCCCCAGGAGGTTCTGCGCTGCTTACCGTATTTCTTATTGAAAAGCTCCTGGACCTGCTCCCTTAGCATGTGGGCGATGTAGATCCGTGAGAGCCTCGCGTCGTAATTTTCTGCAAAGCGCAAAATGATTATGGGTTTGGGCTGTTCAGTGAAAAGGCATTTGGTGACTTTTAAGGAAGATGATTTTCTAATTATGGGGAACTCTTTCTCTGACAATTAACGGATCTTTGGAGTGGGCCCCTCAGGTCCTTCAGCACCAATGTCTTGATGGAGATGTGTGTTTTCCAGAAGGACATGCACTGTTACCACCACAGTGATGACTTGGAAAAGTTAATTGTTGACATTTGAAAACCACCAAACCAATAAATAAGCCCCGGAGGGGAGGGGCACCATGGAGTGCAGAGTCCTGTGCCCCGGGCTGGCGAGCAGGGGACGGGGGCTTCATGAAGTCACTCGGGGGCTGGAGACAAGGAAGGAATGGAAGACCAGCTGATCCAGCAGATGGTGGAGGACGGGCATTCCCCACAGACACAGCGGACGGGCCTGGCAGCTCCCAATGCAACCTCCACCTCCCAGGCTCAAGTGATTCTCCTGCCTCAGCCTCCTGAGTAGCTGGGACCACAGCCATGTGCCACTGCGCCTGGCTAATTTATTCTTTGTGTTTTTGGTAGAGATAGGGTTTTGCCATGTTGCCCAGGCTGGCAGCAAACCCCTGAGCTCAAGTGATCCACCTGCCTCAGCTGGGATTACAGGCATAAGCCACCGAGCCACCTTCACCCATTAAAAACCCCCAAGTGTGGCCAGGCGCGACAGCTCATGCCTGTAATGCCAGCACTTTGGGAGGCCGAGGCGGGAGGATCACCTGAGGGCAGGAGTTGGAGACCAGCTGGGCCAACATGGTGAAACCCCATCTCTACTACAACTACAAAAATTAGCCGGGCATGGTGGTACATACCTGTAATCCCAGCTACTCGGGAGGGTGAGGCAAGGTAATCCCTTGAACCTGGGAGGTGGAGGTTGTAGTGAGCCGAGACTGCATCACTGCACTCCAGCCTGGATGACAGAACAAGACTCTGTCTCAGAAAAAACAAAAACAAAAAGCTGGGCGCAGTGGCTCACACCTGTAATCCCAACACTTTGGCAGGCTGAGGCCGGCAGATCATCTGAAGTCACGAATTCGAGACCAGCTTGTCCAACATGGTGAAACCCCATCTATACCAAAAAAATACAAAAATTAGCCGGCTGTGGTGGCATATGCCTGTAATCCCAGCTACTCAGGAGGCTGAGGCAGGAGAATCGCTTGAACCCAGGAGGCAGAGATTGCAGTGGGCCGAGATTGTGCCATTGCACTCCAGCCTGGGCGACAACAGTAGAACTCCATCTAAACAAACAAACAAACAAACAAAGTGTCAGCATGCGCCGGAAGGATCCAAGACCACCATTTCTCTCTTTCCCTCTCTCTTTTTTTTTGAGACAGGGTCTTGCTCTGTTGCCTAG
>NW_012104476.1:4315286-4317547 GCF_000951045.1 Mandrillus leucophaeus
GGCAGGCTCCTGGGCCCTATACCTTCCCATTCTCCAAGTTCCCCCCACCATCCACCTGTAGGCACCCCCTGTCCCCTGGAGTCTCTAACACAGAGCTGGCAGGGTACAGCCGGGCCTGGGCTGCCAACCTGGCTTGCCTGGTTCCTTAGGCCCTGAGGTTGGGGGCCAGCTCCTCCCCACTTCCAGCCTGGCCCTCCAAACCCAAACCAGGTCAAGGTCATGGTGCTGGGACAACAGACCTCCCCCCTGAGCTCAACCTTACCTTGAAAGCCCTGTCTCTTCAGGTTCTTGTCCACCAGAGGGTCCCCGGAGTCCCTCTCTGGGGGCAGGGCAGGGGGAGAGACGCCAGGTGAGGAGGCAGTTCCTGGGACCCAAGATGGCATCGTTAGGGGAAACCCAGTGCGGGGGTGTGGGGAGAATGCCAGGGCCAGGATGGGAGCAGGACAGAGGCAGCAGGAGGAGGGGCTGGTGGCAGAAGCCCTTGGGGCCCTCCCTTGCCCGCCCACACCACAGCCTGCGACCCCACGCTGGGTACCTTGACTCTCCACGATGGGCTCTTTGAGCAGCTCGGGCCTGGAAAACACAAGTGGGGCTATCACAGAGGTCCCTCCAAGCATCTGTGGGACTGCCCAGCCCTCCCCTCTGGGCCTTGGTCTGCATATCCCTGTAATGGACCCTCCTGGGTCCGCACAGTTCAGGCCTGGAGTCCCTGCTGCCCCACATGTGGAATCTGGGGGGCTGTGCTGGGCTTGAAGGGTCCAGCTGGGCATGAGACCTGCCCAGTCCTGAACACAACTGTCTGATATCTCACTCCTGCTCCCAGGACATTGCACGATTGTCACTACCTGGGATTGGAGCAGGTGGCCTCAGGGAGCCTCCATGTGGTTTAAAGTGTAGAAACAAGGTCTAGTGCAGTAGCTCACTCCTGTAACCCCAGCACTTTGGGAGGCCAAGGAGGATGGATCACTTGAGGTCAAGAGTCTGAGACCAGACTGGCCAACATGGTGAAACCTGTCTCTACTAAAAGTACAAAAATTAGCTGGGCATGATGGCAGGTGCCCATAATCCCAGCTACTTGGGAGGCTGAGGGAGGGGAATTGCTTGAACCCAGGAGGCAGAGGTTGCAGTGAGCTGAGATAGCGCCACTGCACTCCAGCCTGGGTAACAGAGTAAGACTGTGTCTCAAAATGAAAGAAAATAAAAGAAAATAAAGGAAAGGAAAAGAAAAGAAAAGAAAAGAAAAGAAAAAAGAAAAGAAAAGAAAAGGAGTAGAAACAGTGGGGGCCCACTACATAGCAAGAACTCTGAGCTTCTGGAAAGGTCTGAGATCTACGGCTCACATCTGAGAGCTGCTGTGTCACTGCAGTCAGGAGTGCCAGTGACCAAGCCCAGCTTTGTATTCTGCTAATGTCTTTAGCTCCACAGACTCCAGAAAGCCCTGCCAGACATGAGTCAACCTTCTTTATCATAGAGCACTGCTTCTTAAGGCCCCATCTGCAGCACAACTTGTCCCCTTAGAGCAAGCCTGTTGGGGGGCTCAGGTTTGTGGTGGGTAGAGGACGCTGGGAAAATCATGCTGGCCAGAGCGGGGCTGTCAGGGAATGGCAGGGTGGGCCATGGAGTGCAGAGGTAATGAGCTCTCTGGAGAGGTAATGGACTTGGAGAGGTAATGAGCTCTCTGTCACAGGGGTAATCAAGCAGCTGAACCGAGGAGTCTCTGTCTGGGAGTGAGCCCAAAGGCCAAACTCTCAGGGAGGGCACCCCCTGGGTCCCCAGTAGATGAGGATTTGGTTCCCGCTCTGGCAGTGGGCATCTCTTAGGCTTCTGTACAGTGCCAGGCGCACAGCTGGGGTCACAGGGCCAGGGCTGGGAGGGGGAAGCATAGCTCTGCCTTGAACCACAGTCTCAGGAGCTAGAAAAGGTTTCAGATTGGCCAGGCACGGTGGCTCACGCCTGTAACCCCAGCACTTTGGGAGGCCTAGGCGGGCGGATCACGAGGTCAGGAAATCGAGACCATCCTGGCTAATACGGTGAAACGCTGTCTCTCCTAAACAACATACAAAAAAATTAGCCAGGTGTGGTGGCAGGCGTCTGTAATCCCAGTTACTTGGGAGGCTGAGGCAGGAGAATCGCTGGAACCCAGGAGGCAGAGGTTGCAGTGAGCCGAGATCGCGCCACTGCACTCCAGCCTGGGCAACAGAGTGAGTGAGACTCAGTCTCAAAAAAGAAAAAACAAAAAACAAAAAAAAACCCAACTCGGG
>NW_012104476.1:4322462-4327695 GCF_000951045.1 Mandrillus leucophaeus
AAAAGAAAAAGAAAACACCCAACGAAACATAAAACACACGAGTGCCCCGTGTCCCCAGCGACTCTGGGCCTCACGGAGCCCCTTGCCAGCCAGCATGGGGGTCCCCACTCCAGCAGCCTCCGGCGACTGTCCTTCCAATCCCACGTGCTTTTTCTTTCTCTTCCCCGCTTCTTTTCTTCTTCAGCACGAAAGGCGTGGAGACTCGGGGACTAACATTTTTTCCCCTTTTTAAAGTTATTGACGCCCAGTGCGCCTGGCCTCTTGACAACTCAATGCTGTGTTTTGCCCACTGGACTCCCAAAGAGGGGCTGGGGGACTCCCTCAGTCGCCCACCCTGGGAAGTGCCTAAACTTTTTTTTTTTTTTTTTTTTTTTTTTTTGAGTAAGAAGAACGCCTGACCTCACAGGTTGAAGAAACGCCCAGGGTCCTCTATTCTGGCCAGGTACCCCATCCCTCTGCAGAGGCTGGGAAGGGTCCCTGGGCTGGAGTCATGGGGGCTCGGGGCTCCTCTGGGTTGTGCCTCCAGGGGCGACATTGGCCACTCCAGGCTGCCCAGGGGCTCCAGAGGGCTGCACGGCCACCCTGCCCCAGCTGGAGTGCACCCCACTGGAGCCCACGTGGACTTGGAGGCTAGAAGGATGGTCCCCAGTAACACTCAGAGAAAGGCCACTTGGATGGGGCCATTTCTTTTCGTTTTGTTCTGCTTTGTGTTGTGCCCAATTTGGAAACAGTGAGGGTGGGGTGCGGACTTTTACAGCATATTCTCAGGTGTGTACCGGAGAGGTAGAGAGAGGGACTTGGCCCGCAGCTCCGGCCTTGTACCAAGTACTTGTGTCCGCCCCCGAGGAGCGGGAAGCCAGCACTTGCACTTTGGCCAGGGCCACGTGGAAGGTGGCAGCAGGCACCGGCCCTGGCAGCTTCCAGGCCTGGCTGGCCACAGCCAAGGTCTGATGGGGAGCCCGCCAGACCACGGCTGCGCACTGAGCCACAGCCCGGGGGACCGCCTCCCGGGGCCCCTTTAGGCACTGAGGCCCCCAGACTGGTTCTCCCCCAGAGACTTGGAAGGTGGGGAACAAGGGGACTGTTTTTGGGGAGGTGCCTCTTTCGCCTGCTGTTGACTGACCACTGCAGCACTCTGTGGGTCTGGGCTTCGCACAGCTGTCCCAGGATGGATCGCCCGTGCTGCCCTCGCCCACTGCGATTCTGGGACCCTGGACGGCTGCTTCTGGCCTTGACAGATTATAAAAGAAACAGCCCCAGTCGGGAGCGGTGGCTCAAGCCTGTAATCCTAGCACTTTGGGAGGCCGAGGCACGAGGTCAGGAGATCGAGACCATCCTGGATAACACGGTGAAACCCCGTCTCTACTAAAAAATACAAAAAACTAGCCAGGCGAGGTGGCAGGTGCCTGTAGTCCCAGCTACTCGGGAGGCTGAGGCAGGAGAATGGCGTAAACCCGGGAGGCGGAGTTTGCAGTGAGCCGAGATCGCGCCACTGCACTCCAGCCTGGGCGACAGAGCAGACTCCATCTCAAAAAAAAGAAAGAAACAGCCCCCAAATAAGACCACCCCGACCAGCAGTTCCCGCCTGCCACTGTCACGCCTGCCCGGGTCTTCTTCTGCGCAGGGCTGTCTGCTGGCTTCTGGCGGGAGAAGAGGGGGAGCCCTGTGGAGGGGACAGGTACATTTCTGGTGATCAGCCCCACTGGGAAACCGGGCAGCGTCCCCGCGCCCCTCGCCACTCTTCCGCTTTTGTCTCTCCCAGAAGCGTCCTTTTTTTGTGCCAAGTGTCTACTTAAGAGGGTTGGCGCCAGAAACCCCCATGGTGAGTGCTGGGGCCCGGCCGTGCCCTGGGGGAGCAGATGGTGCCACTCCTGGCGGGGCCAGTGTATCCACTGCCGGCAGCGGACCCCTCTAGGGGGCCTAGACTTGTGGCATCTCTGAGGGCCCAGATCGCACAAGGGGACCTGGACCTGGCACAAGGGTGGAATCGCCCAGCGTGCAGGCTGGGGTGCTTAGTATTAGCCCTTCCAGGGGAGGGGGCTGTGCCAAGCATCCCAGAGCCAGGTTGAGGCCACCAAACCGTTTGGCCTGGGTCCTCTGGGTCTGAGTGCCTGATCCCTTGACCTCTCAAAAAAGCAGAGGTGGGTGTTACAGGCCTGGGGTAGGGCTGCCTGCCCCAGTAGAGTCCCAGGCAGTGGTTCTCGCACCAGTGACACCCGCAGGTCGGGGAACGGGCAGCCGACCCCCACCCGTGTCATGTGTGGGACCACGTGTGGGGTATATGTTTTTACCTTGGTGAATCTCACCTGCCAATGCTTTCTCGTGAGTGCTGACCACCTTCTCTGACCATGTCACGCCCAGGCGGCAGCAGCCCCTGGCCACCGCAAGACCCATGCCCTGGGTCCCCCAGCTCCCCTAGAGGGGCATTCCCTTGCCAATGTCCCCCAGTGGTGGCAGCAGATCCTGCGACTGGCCTGGCAGATGGGACCCAGTGATACTTGTATATTACACTGTCCTGATTTCAGATAATTTCAACCTTATTTAAAAAAGAATATTCTATACAATGCTGTTTTTAAACCTTTTACTGTTTGAAATGCATGTGTCGTGCACGTAGGGGGAAGGGAGGAGGGGCTGAGGAGCGGCTCAGTGTCACCTCCCGTGGCCACTGGCCCTGATCCTTAATCCAGACACCGATGGAAGTTGACTTTTCATATCTTCCTCCTGAAATGAACTCTGTTTTAAATTGGAATATATTTTGTTTAAAAAAAAAAAAAACCCAAAACCCAAAAACAAAACAAAAACAAAAAACAAAAACCCACTATGAGATCCCTCTACAGAGTCACCGAAAATCCTAAAGCTGGAAACACTAACAGTGCCGAAGATTTAGAGGATGTGCTGTAAGAGAAATCCATACAGCTCTAATGGGAGTTTACGCTGGTGCCCCCACTTTGGAAAACTGTTTGGTAGTGTGTTGGTGCTGGTGCTAACACACTCGCATCTCCCTATTTTATCTTTTTGAGACAGAGTCTCACTCTGTCGCCCAGGCTGGAGTGTAGTGGTGCGATCTCGGCTCACTGCAACCTCCGCTTCCTGGGCTCAAGTGATTCTCCTGCCTCAGCCTCCTGAGTAGCTGGGATTAAAGGTGCCCACCACGACGCCTGGCTAATTTTGTATTTTTAGCACAGATGGGATGTCACTGTGTTGTCCAGGCCGGTCTCAAACTCCTGAGCTCAGGCAATCTGCTCACCTTGGCCTCCCAAAGTGCTAGGATTACAGGCGTGAGCCCCTGCGCCCGGCCAGTTCACTCTTTAGTAAAATTTTTATAGCAACTTCTCATTCCATAGTGATTTCAGTCACTCTCAACAAATTCACTTACAGTTATCAATATTGGAACTTTCGCAGGTGTTGTCATAGATAAGGAATTTGGCCAAATGGACTCTTGATTATTGCAGTAAAAATTCTGCTCAAATTAGGTAACAGGCATTTGAAGTTTAAAATTATGCAAACTGTGTTGCAAAAATTTCGCTTCTAGGGATTTAAGAAACAGTCATGATTGTACAAATAAATGTGCTGTAGGGATGTTCATTTAACAAAATGTATAAAACAGGGAAAACCTGTAAACAAGCTAAGTGTCCTATAACAGAATTCATTAAATCAGTTATGATACATACATATGATGAAATGTATGCAGCCATTAAAAAATGTTATGAGGGGCTAAGTGCGGTGGCTCATGCCTGTAATTCCAGCACTTTGGGAGGCCGAGGTGGGTGATCACCTGAGGTCAAGAGTCTGAGACTAGCCTAGCCAACATGGTGAAATCCTGTATCTACTAAAAATACAAAAAATTAGCTCAACGTGGTGGCGCATGCTTGCAATCCCAGCTACTTGGGAGGCTGAGGCAGGAGAATCACTTGAACCCATGAGGCAGAGGTTGCAGTGAGCGGAGACTACACCATTGCACTCTAGCCTGGGTGACAAGAACGAAGCCCCGTCTCAAAAAAAAAAAAAAAAAAAAAGGAAAAATATTTGACACGAAAGGTATTTTTTATAACACATTAAGTGAAAGAGCAGATTACACCACAGTATATACAGTGTTTATATTTTGAGAAAATACGTTAAGTGAAAGAGATTACACCACAGTATATACAGTGTGTTTATATTTTGAGAAAATATGTATTTTGAATATTGGAATTATATACACCCAACTAGTAATGCTATCCATTGAGTCATGGAATTACAAGTGATGTGTTTTTTTGCTTGTCCCTATTTTCCAATTTTTCTACAGTGACCGTACTTGCAATAATTAAACATAGTATGGTCATTTAAAATACGTCCACAAATTCTCTGATACTCTCTTCAAAAGGCAGAGCCCAGTTCCTATCCCCTTGAGTGTGAGCTGGGTTACATGATTCCCTTTTGACAGATGGGAAAAAGCAAAAGTGATGGCTTGCAACTTTGCAAACTACATCATAAAAGGTACTGTGGCTTCCTCTTGCTCACTCTTTGATTGCTCACTTGGGAAAGCCAGCTGTCACACCATGACACCTAAGTAGCCTGTAGAGAGGCTCATGTGACAGGAACTGAGGCCTCCGGTCAGCAGTCACATGAGCGAGCCATCTTGGAAACAGGCTTTAGGTGACTGCAGTCTCAGTGGACAGCTTGACTGCAATGTCACGAGACACCCTGAGCCCAAATGACCCAGCTCTGTCACTCCTGAATTCTTGACCCACAGAAATGGAGATCCTAAGTATTTTATTTATGTATTTGTGAGACAGAGTCTCACTCTGTCACCCCAGCTGGAGTGCGGTGGTGTGATCTTGGCTCACTGCAACCTCTCCCTCCTGGGCTCAAGCGATTCTCCCACATCAGCCTCCTGAGTAGCTGGGACCACAGGTGTGCACCACCATGCATGACTAATGTTTGCATTTTCTGTAGAGATGGAGTCTCGTTATGTTGCCCAGGCTGATCTTAAACTGCTGACTCAAGCGATCTGCCTACCTCGGCCTCCCAAAATGTTGGGATTACAGGTATGAGCCACTGTGCCTGGCCCTAAGTATTTACTTTTAAGCCACTAGGTCTGGAGTAATTTGTTACATAGCAGCAGATAAATAATACACATATTTCTATAGGGATCACATTTATAATTTAAATTGAATTAAAAAGGCCAGGAGCGGCCGGGCGCGATGGCTCAAGCCTGTAATCCCAGCACTTTGGGAGGCCGAGACGGGCGAAT
>NW_012104476.1:4333210-4339096 GCF_000951045.1 Mandrillus leucophaeus
GTGTTAGCCAGGATGGTCTCGATCTCCTGACCTCGTGATCCGCCCGTCTCGGCCTCCCAAAGTGCTGGGATTACAGGCTTGAGCCACCGTGCCCGGCCAGAACAGCATCATTTTCTTATCACTTACACATTAGTTTGAAGGAAGGGAATCACTGGTAAAAGTTTCCATTTTCTTTTTCTGAGACGGAGTCTCACTCTGTAGCCCAGGCTGGAGTGCAGTGGCATGATCTTGGCTCACTGCAAGCTCCACCTCCTGGGTTCACACCATTCTCCTGCCTCAGCCTCCCGAGTAGCTGGGACTTGAGGCACCTGCCACTACACCTGGCTAATTTTTTGTATTTTTTAGTAGAAATGGGGTTTCACCATGTTAGCTAGGATGGTCTGAATCTCCTGACCTCGTGATCTGCCCGCCTCGGCCTCCCAAAGTGCTGGGATTACAGGCGTAAGCCACTGTGCCCGGCCAAAAGTTTTCATTTTCGAAAAAAGCATTAAAATATAGCATGAGGCCAGGCATTATGGCTCATTCCTGTAATCCGAGCACTTTCGGAAGCTGAAATGGATTGCCTGAGCCCAGGAGGTTGAGGCTGCAGTGAGCCATGTTTGTGTCACTGCACACCAGCAGCCTGGGCAACAGAAGACCCTGTCTCAAAACAACAGAACATGGTTTACCACAACCAACAGGAAAATTCTGGATAAAGCTATGTATGACATATTTACTGCTGTGCTCAACAAGGTAGTGTAGAGGTCAAGGGCAAAATCCTGGGGTCAGGTCACCTAGTCTGCTGTCTAATTAGCTGTGTCATCTTTGGAAAGGTACTTGAACTCTCTGTGCCTTAGAATTCGTTTTCTAAAATGTGGGCAGGGCGTGGTGGCTCATGCTTGTAGTCCCAGCACTTTGGGAGGCCGAGGCGGGTGGATCATCTGAGGTCAAGAGTTCGAGGCCAGCCTGGTCAACAAGGTAAAACCAGGTCTCTATTAAAAACACAAAAATTAGCCGGGCGTGGTAGTGTGCATGTGTAATCCCAGCTACTGGGGAGGCTAAGGTTGCAGAATTGCTTGAACCCAGGAGGCAGAGGTTGCAGTAAGCCGAGATCACGCCACTGCACTCCAGCCTGGATTACAGAGCAAGACTCTGTCTCAAAAACAAACAAACAAAAAGTGGATAGTAGCATCTACCTCGAAGAATTGTTGTGGGATCAACAGTGCAGAGAACCTAGCAACTATAAAATTAAAAAAAGTTTCAGGACCCTCTATAAATTTATCATGCCAAGAGGGAAGTTACACCCTGACAGAGTCACATAGCATGTTTGTGACTTCTGCTTCTTAAATTATAATTTATTCCTTCCTTATTTTCATTCTGTAAATGACTATGAGAGACCAGAGACTAGTCCTCCTCTCCTTCCAATCACTCATCTTTGTTACAGATTAACTGCCTCCTTTATTGTTCTGTACCTAACTCACACCAGATGGCACAAAAGACCCCACGACTTACATCTTCAGTGTAGATGGTAAAATACACTCTTCCCAGAAAAAAAGACCACCCTATCTGGGCACCGTCGCTCATGCCTGTAATTCCAGTACTTTCGGAGGCAGAGGTGAGCACACTGTTTCAGCCCAGGAATTTCAGACAGGCCTGGGCAACGTGGTGAAACCCTGTCTCTACAGAAAATACAAAAATTAGTCAGGTGTGTTGGTGCATGCCTGTAGTCCCAGCTACTAGGGATGCCGAGGTGGGAGGATCGCTTGAGCCAGGGAGGCTGAGGCTGTAATGAGTGGCAACTGCACCACTGCACTCCCACCTGGGTGACAGAGTGAAAGAAAGACCACCCGGACCAATCAGATTGTTTTAAGTATGTATTAAGCCTTACACGGAGAGATGCTGCTAAGCTTCCCTAAACTTTGTCTATGCAAGTGATCCCAAACTTCTAAGCCTTGGAACACTGTCTTCCACTCTTGGGTATCTGTGCTTCCCAGGTGACCCTCCTTAAACTCTCTGCATGAATAAACTCCCTTTAGATTCTGACCCTTTTGATTATTTGAGGTTGACACATTGTGCAATATACATCAGAATACCAAATATTAACCTTCAGAGCAGTCTGTGACATTTAGGTAGAAATCTTTTTTTTTTGGATGGAGTCTTGCTCTGTCGCCCAGGCTGTCGCGCAGTGGCATGATCTCCACTCACCACAACCTTGGCCTCCCAGGTTCAAACGATTCTCCTGCCTCAGCCTCCCAAGTAGCTGGGACTAAAGGCGCCCAGCACCATGCCCATCTAATTTTTGTGTTTTTAGTAGAGACGGGGTTTGGTCATGTTTGCCAGGCTGGTCTTGAACTCCTGACTTCAGGCAATAGACCACCTCGGTCTCCCAAAGTGCTGGGATTACAGGCGTAAGCTACTGCGCCCGGCCAACATTTAGGTAGAAATCTTACACATATTCCTATCTTTGGTCTCTCCCCACTTACATTTCTGACCTCTTTACAGCTAAGAACAAATCATTTGTGAACTTGAAAAGAGTTACCATAGTAACTGCAAAAAAAAAAAAAAAAAACCCGGAAGAGTTAAAATGCCACTTTCGCTGCTCTCTTTTAATTAATAAACCCTAAAAAGGCTACTCACTTGGACACTACTTAATTAACAATCAATTAGTAAGGAAAAGATACTGAAGCAGTAAACTTCAGTGACAGTGAAAAATTCTGTTGACCAAACAAGGATTCTCTCCTCCTAGAACCAAGTTACAGTTGGAGTTACAGAAAATACTTTGAACAGGTCCTTCGGTATCCTGTAGGAAATCAGACAAAAACACAGATCAGTTACTTTTTCTTTTTTTGACACAGTGTCTTCCTCCGTTAACCAGGCTGGAGTGCAGTGGCAAGATCATGGCACACTGCAGCCTCCACCTCCTGGGCTCAAGCGATCCTCCCGCCTCAGCCTTGCAAGTAGCGGGGACTACAAGCACGCGCCACCATGCCCAGCTAATTTTTTGTATTTTTGTAGAGACAGAATTTCACCATGTTGCCCAAGCTAGTCTGAACTCCTGAGCTCAAGGGATCCGCCCACCTCGGCCTCCCAAAGTGCTGGGATTACAGGTGTGAGCCACCACGCCCGGCCCGATCGCTTATATTTTTAAAAAGATGTTTTCTTGGTTTCCTAGCCCCTTGTATCCCCCTACAAAGTTCCAAAGGCTTTGATGTTGTTGCAACGGCCATCAGAGGTCAAGGCAGCTCCCTAATGCAGGGCAGCCTCAGACCTGGCCGATCCTGCGCGGCGCCCGGCGGCGGGGGACGCTGCTGGCGTCCCCGGGACCTGGCTGGGGGAAGTGTTGGGAGGCGCACCTACACAGGCTCAGGTGACGCGAGTGTGCGGCAAGGGCTGCAGCCGAAGCTAGCGGGCTTGCGGTGGCCACTGAGGAGCTTCCGCCCGATCTTGTGATTGTGCCCGCCAGGCGATAGCCGCTTGGTGCGTAGCGCCTGCTCTCTCAGCGTCAGGCCCTTGCTGCGCCCTAGGCCGCAGGCTGGCAAGTCGCGCAGGTAGCAGTAGTACAGCCAGTGGTAAAGCTCCTCCTTGTAGGTTATTGGTGTCGGCGGCCAAGTAGGAGCCTTGCGGGCCCTAACACACAGCCTGCGAACACTGACCGGCAGCCTGTGGCCACGCGTCTGCGCATGGGCGCTCCTGGAACACCCAGCCGCCGCGCCTCGACTTCCGATTGGTTCCACAGGAGGGGGCGGGTCTCTGTGACGTTACAGGGCCTCTGTGACGACGTGAGAGCGCCGGCCTTTGGCGGCGTCACGGTGACGCCACAGTGCCTGGAGCTGGGCTGTGTTTTTCTCGGAGTGGACCCCGGTAACCGCGAGCTTCCCCGCTGTCGGAGTGGACCCCCTAACCGCGAACTTCCCCGCCATGTTCTGTGTGTTGCTGGCTGGAGAAGGGTAGTTGACAAACTCCGACCCAGCTCAGTGTTTCTGTGGGTCAAAACTAGAAAACTGTCCGGACGCGGCCGAGGCGGAAGGAACCCTTCATTCAGGCCAGGAGTTAAAGAGCAGCCTGGGCAACATGACACGACCCCTTCTCTGTAGTCACACCTCAGCTTCCCAGATACTTGAACCCCAAGGTTCAAGGCTGCAATGAGCTATGATCCCGTCAGAGCACTGCATCCTGCCAGACTGAGATAAACCCTGTCTAAAAAAATAAACCATCCAAGTGTGCAACAGAGAGGGACTGCTTAAAGAAAACATGATAATTGTATGTTCAAATACTTTAACAAGGGCAAAATGTACAGGCTTAAATAAATAGGGCTGGCCCTGCTTGTTGGCTCGCGCCTGTAATTCCAACATTTTGTGTGCCCGTGGCATTCCGATCACTTGAAGTCGGGAACTCGAGACCAGCCTGGCCAACATGGTGAAACCCCATCTCTACTAAAAATATAAAGATTAGGCCGGGCACCTTGCATCCTTTCAGGGGCTCGCACCTCCCTAAGGACCCGGTAATTGAACCTCTCGGACCTGAGAGTGAGAAGCCCTTGCTTAGTTCTTCCCAGGGTGATCAGCCCAGGGGTAAGGGAGGAGAGGCCAATAAGCAGGACCCATGAGAAGGGCCCCCTCCTGGAGTTTGAGGCCCATTCCCTCCTGCCCCTGTGTCTCCTGTGTCCAGGACTCCTCCCTGCTCTGCCCCACTCCTGGGGCCATGGCCATGGGGGGCTGCTTTTGGGTACAGGCCCCAGCGGCAACCCTGGGTACAAAGTGGGCAGCTCACCTGGAGGGGATTAGAATAACATGGCAAAAAGCGAGGAGAAAAGCCGCGCTGGAACCGCGCCTCTGGAGCCCCTGACATCACTGGGTGCACTCCTCCCTCACCTCACTCAGGCAGCGGCATGAGTTCCACGGGAGCGCTGTCCTGCTCCCTTTGCTGCCTCTTTTTAGTCTTGTGGCTGCCATAACACTTTCCCTTCCCCAGCCCTGCCAACCTGGTGGGACATTGGGCTTCTGTCTCACAGGGTTCTGGGGACAGGCCCGTCCTGTATCATACCCGCAGCGAGAGCCTTTTTTTCTCCAGGGCCTGGGGAGCAGCCAGGCTTCGTGAGTTAAATGCAGATCTGAACCATACTAAGCTGGGGCTGGGGTACACACTCTCCTCCTCTGAAAACTAGCTAGGAGTTCCAACTTGGTGAGAGGGAGAGTGGGACACAGCCAGACCAGACAAGGACTGATCACCTGGAAAAACCTACCATCAAAGACCTTGAGGAGTGCTGGGTGTGGTGGCTCACGCCTGTAATCCCAGCACTTTGGGAGACTGAGACAGGTGGATCACTTGAGGCCAGGAGTTCGAGTCCAGCCTGGACAACATGGCAAAACCCTGTCTCTACTAAAAGTACAAAAATTAGCTAGGTATGCTACGCTCCTGTAATCCCAGCTACTCGGGAGCTTGAGGCACGAGAATCGTTTGAACTGGGGAGGCAGAGGTTGAAGTGAGCAGAGATCGTGCCACTGCACTCCGGTCTGGGAGACAGAGTGAAACTGTGTCACAGATATGAGCCACTGCGCCTGGCTCCTTCAGGTGGGTTTTGAGGCTTCACTACAATACTGGTTCCCTGTTGCTGCTGCAACAAATTACCACACACTTAGTGGCTTAAAACAGCACAGAGGTATTCCCTTACAGTTCTGAAGGCCAGAATTCTAAAGTCAGTTCCACGGAGTCAAGGTGGGAGCAGGGTCAGTGCCTTCCCAGGCTCTGCGGGAGATTCCATTTCCTGGCCCTGGAGGCGGCCTACTCTCCTCAGCTTGTGCTGCCC
The DNA here is from genome assembly GCF_000951045.1 of Mandrillus leucophaeus. NCBI lineage: Eukaryota > Metazoa > Chordata > Mammalia > Primates > Cercopithecidae > Mandrillus > Mandrillus leucophaeus. Next base: position 4,338,996 of record NW_012104476.1, read on the forward strand.
TTCTCCAGTGACGCGAGTTTCCTGCTTTCATCGCTACATCTCCCTCTGCTCTCCATCACCTGCTCTGCTCTTATAAGGATCCAGGTGAGTACATAAACCCT
>NW_012104476.1:4339146-4348284 GCF_000951045.1 Mandrillus leucophaeus
TTGCTTAGTTCTTCCCAGGGTGATCAGCCCAGGGGTAAGGGAGGAGAGGCCAATAAGCAGGACCCATGAGAAGGGCCCCCTCCTGGAGTTTGAGGCCCATTCCCTCCTGCCCCTGTGTCTCCTGTGTCCAGGACTCCTCCCTGCTCTGCCCCACTCCTGGGGCCATGGCCATGGGGGGCTGCTTTTGGGTACAGGCCCCAGCGGCAACCCTGGGTACAAAGTGGGCAGCTCACCTGGAGGGGATTAGAATAACATGGCAAAAAGCGAGGAGAAAAGCCGCGCTGGAACCGCGCCTCTGGAGCCCCTGACATCACTGGGTGCACTCCTCCCTCACCTCACTCAGGCAGCGGCATGAGTTCCACGGGAGCGCTGTCCTGCTCCCTTTGCTGCCTCTTTTTAGTCTTGTGGCTGCCATAACACTTTCCCTTCCCCAGCCCTGCCAACCTGGTGGGACATTGGGCTTCTGTCTCACAGGGTTCTGGGGACAGGCCCGTCCTGTATCATACCCGCAGCGAGAGCCTTTTTTTCTCCAGGGCCTGGGGAGCAGCCAGGCTTCGTGAGTTAAATGCAGATCTGAACCATACTAAGCTGGGGCTGGGGTACACACTCTCCTCCTCTGAAAACTAGCTAGGAGTTCCAACTTGGTGAGAGGGAGAGTGGGACACAGCCAGACCAGACAAGGACTGATCACCTGGAAAAACCTACCATCAAAGACCTTGAGGAGTGCTGGGTGTGGTGGCTCACGCCTGTAATCCCAGCACTTTGGGAGACTGAGACAGGTGGATCACTTGAGGCCAGGAGTTCGAGTCCAGCCTGGACAACATGGCAAAACCCTGTCTCTACTAAAAGTACAAAAATTAGCTAGGTATGCTACGCTCCTGTAATCCCAGCTACTCGGGAGCTTGAGGCACGAGAATCGTTTGAACTGGGGAGGCAGAGGTTGAAGTGAGCAGAGATCGTGCCACTGCACTCCGGTCTGGGAGACAGAGTGAAACTGTGTCACAGATATGAGCCACTGCGCCTGGCTCCTTCAGGTGGGTTTTGAGGCTTCACTACAATACTGGTTCCCTGTTGCTGCTGCAACAAATTACCACACACTTAGTGGCTTAAAACAGCACAGAGGTATTCCCTTACAGTTCTGAAGGCCAGAATTCTAAAGTCAGTTCCACGGAGTCAAGGTGGGAGCAGGGTCAGTGCCTTCCCAGGCTCTGCGGGAGATTCCATTTCCTGGCCCTGGAGGCGGCCTACTCTCCTCAGCTTGTGCTGCCCTTCTCCAGTGACGCGAGTTTCCTGCTTTCATCGCTACATCTCCCTCTACTCTCCATCACCTGCTCTGCTCTTATAAGGATCCAGGTGAGTACATAAACCCTGCGGGGACAAGCTGGCCAAAGACCCTTAACTTCATTATACTTGCAAAGCCCCTTTTGCTGTGTAAGGTCATGTTCACCGGTTCCCGGGATTAGGATATGGGCATCTTGGGGGCATCAGCCTGCTACAGCTAGGCTGCAAAACTGTTATACCCTCCTGGTGTTTCAATGATTGGGATAAAAAGGGCTGGGGTTTTTTGCTTTAGGGTCCCTGTTAAACTTGTATCTGTAAAGTCTGGGGTCCCTCTTAACCTTGTGTTTTTGTTTTTTGAGACAGAGCGTTGCTCTGTCATCCAGGCTGGTAGTGGCGCGGTCTCGGCCCACTGTAAAATCCACCTCCTGAGTTCAAGCAATTCTCCTGCCTCAGCCTCCCAAGCAGCTGGGACTACAGGCGCTTGCCACCAGGCCTGGCTAAGTTTTGCATTTTTGGTAGAGAAGAGGGTGGGACTGGGAGGTGGGGGAGGGGAGGGGGGTTTCTGCTATGTTGCCCTTAGCTCAAAGCGATCTGCCCCGCTTCTGCTCCTGAAGTGCTGGGATTACGAGCCTGCACCACTGCAACTGTAAAATCTTATTTCTACACAGCTGAGAGAGTGTTTTAGGAAGTGTTTTAGGAAGTTTGCTAAAAGACCCTTGGAGACCTCCTCATTGTGGCCTCCCTGCTGTTGTGTTTAATTTGATTGATCTTTTCTGCCCTCTTGCTTTTCAGAAATTAAAAGGCTAAAAAGAGGTACTAAACTTTAAAACTTCTCTTATAGTCTCCCATTAAAGTAATTGTAAGAACTACCAAAAAGGGAAAAAATTTTTTTGAAAGCAGTAAAATGATATGGTCTGTTAGGATGTAAAATATAGAAAATTAGTCATTATATGTTATTGCTGCTCTGACATAGGGATGTATTATTGAGAATAAACTTTTGGTCGATTTTCAGAAAAATGGAATAATCATATTGCTGATCTACGTAGTTTCAAAGAAAATATGGTATGTCTAAACTGGAAAAGTCCTGTAATAGTGTGTTCATCAGCATTTACACAATGGAGTTACTGTTCATCAATGGGGATACTGTGGACAAGCCCAGGGCTGCTGGTGAATCCTGCCATCCTTACACATCTCTCCTTGTAAGGTACTTTGTAGTGTCTGTCTAAATATTAGCAACATTCTTTGTTTCTAGATTATTAGAAAGCTAAGGAAAAGTTGTATTTCTCTAATTATCAGTTAGCATTTCTTTTAAACTTTCAGCATAGATATTTGGGATTTATTTACATATTTATTGCAAAGCCCTGGATCTTAGGGATTTACCCTATGTGTGTGTGTGTGTGTGTGTGTGTGTGTATTTTTTTTTTTGAGATGGAGTCTTGCTCTGTCGCTGAGGCAGGAGTGCAGTGGCGCGATCTCAGCTCACTGCAACCTCTGTCTGCCAGGTTCAGGCAATTCTCTGCCTCAGCCTACTGAGCAGGTAGGATTACAGGCACCCACCACCATGCCCTACTAATTTTGTATTTTTAGGTGAGACAGGGTTTCACGATCTTGGCCAGGCTAGTCTTGAATTCTGGACCTTGTGATCCACCCACCTTGGCCTCACAAAGTGCTGGGATTATAGGCATGAGCCATTGCGCCTGGCCAAATATTATTTTTTTTAAGGTAATTGCTTCTCTCAGTCTGCTTTGTTAAATTCGTTATTCAGCCAGGCACGGTGGCTCATGCCTGTAATCCCAGCACTTTGGGAGGCTGAGGCAGGCGGATAACCTGAGGTGGGAGTTCGAGACCAGCCTGACCAACATGGAGAAACCCTGTCCCTACTAAAAACACAAAATTATCCGGGCATGGTGGCATGTAGTCCCAGCCTGTAGTCCCAGCTACTCAGGAGGCCGAGGCAGGGCCTTGTTGTCTGGGCAACAAGAGCAAAATTCTGTCTAAAAAAAATTCGGTGTTTACCAAGATGCCTCTATTGTCTCTACTTTTATCTTGATGCATCGCTGAGTTGATGTTAGATTTCAAATTCTTCTTTGCCCTTATACCATTCTATCTTAAAGCCACCTTTATATAATGATGAAAGAAATTCGCAATTTGTTATTATCATCTCTCTGATGGTATATAGCAAATGCTCACCTAAAAATAGCAACATCCAGTGAAAAACATCACGTGTTTTGTTGTTTTTATTTGAATGACTATTTACTTTGCAATCTACTAGCAAGCTGTAGAATTGTATGATATGCAGAATTTTAACTGAAGTGCTTTAAGTGACCATTTAACCATGATAAACCATATTGATGGTATTTATGTTAATATACTTGAAACGAACAGTTTTTCTTCATCATGAATTATATAACCTACCCCTCAATAAAAGTCTAGAATTAGAGTAAATTTGCTAATTAATTCAATAACTTTTCCATAATATTTTTAGTTATGTACTTAAATACATAAGGTTCTTTTAGTGATTCTTCCAGTTTTTAATAACGTACACCTTTTTTGCCTTTGTTTTTTATTGGTTCATTTTAAAGCAAAAACCTCATAACATGTGCTATTTGGAAGCACTGTAACCTAGTGGTGAGATCATAGGCGCTGGGGACACAGCCTGGCCACATCTCTTCTCCTTTCTGAGCCTTAGTATCCTGTTTTGTGTTCATGAGAACTGAAGATCCATCCCGAAGATTTGATAAGATAGTAAAGTGCCTCACATAATACCGGGCTTATAAATACATAGAAAATGCTTCCTTCATGTGTTTTTATTTATTGATTGAAGCAGAATCTTACTCTGTCACCCAGGCTGGAGTGCAGTGGCACTATCTAGGCTCACTGCAACCTCTGCCTCCCAGGTTCAAGAAATTCTGCTGCCTCAGCCTCCCAAGTAGCTGGAATTACAGGCATGCACCACCATGCCCAGCTAATTTTTGTATTTTTAGTAGAGACAGAGTTTTGCCATGTAGGCCAGGCTAGTCTCAAACTCCTGACCTCAAGTGATCCACCTGCCTCCGAAAGTGCTGGGATTACAGGCGTGAGCCACCACACCTGGCCTATATTTTTATTGTTAATTTAGTACTATTCTGAGTAAAAATAATTTACTATTACAGTTTTATAAATTGACTATGACAGTTTTATAAATGTCAGTGCTTTTTTATAAGGTGAAATATTATGTTGTGGAGCTTTTGTTGTGATGGTGATTTATTAGATTACTTTGTTTACAGACAATAATGTTCAGCTGTTGTGAAATTATAAAAACAATCTTCACATTTCATAATTTTAAAGCAATATTAATGGTAATTACCTTAGGGAAAGATAGTTTTGTTGTGATATATAAGTATGATCCTGAAGTTTAGTGTACAGCAAAGGATATTACTAAGTCAGCACTATTGTGTTATATGGTACACTTGAAACTTTAGTACAGATATCAATGTTTAGCAAATAGACATTAACACATAATGATAGCAAAAAAAATGGAGCTGTTCTGATGGGAGACCATTGATTATGTTTGATTTTAATACTTCCCATGCTCTTGACTTTTTTTTTCTTCTTTGAGAGAGAGTCTTGCTCTGTCACCCAGGCTGGAGTGCAGTGGCACCATCTTTGTTGCCCAGGCTGGAGTGCAGTGGCATGATTACAGCTCACTGCAACCTTCGCCTCCTGGGTTCAAGGAATTCTCCTGTCTCAGCCCCCCCAATTACCTGGGATTACAGGTGCACGCCACCATGCCTGGCTAATTTTTGTATTTCTAGAAGAGACGGGGTTTTACCATATTGGCTAGGCTGGTCTCAAACTCTAAACTTTGTGATCCACTTGCCTCAGCCTCCTGAAGTGCTGGGATTACAGGTGTGAACCACCGCAACTGGCCCTCAGCATGCTTTTTATTTAGCCAAAGAATCAAAGCATTGCTGAAGAATCAAAGATTAGAAGAGACATATTTTTTGCTAAGGGAGGTAACAGAGAAAGAAAAATATTTCTGGAGGTAGATCTTCAGTTTGGATTAGTCTGAACATGATGAAACCTGTAGAAACCTTCATTTCTCAAGACAAAGCTCAAATTCAAGGTTGTGATGAGTGCAGTCACCACTTTTGTTAGTGGCATTTGTGACAGTGATTGCAGAAACTGAGGGTGTGAAGCCTGTATTATATAAAGAATGTGCAAATGCCGTAGAAGACACTGCAAGGATTGGGTGCTGAAACAGTGCCAGACCTGCCATTGTCACGAGAGTGCAGCAGCTGTCACCAAAAGGAGAATCTCCACTCTTCCTGTCACTAGCATCACTCGATTTTGTCCCACTCATAAAAGATCTTGGAAGGAGTTAAAGGTGCTTAGTGGTTCCTCATTCCAATAGAACCTCACTTGGCCTGCACATGGAACATGCATTAGTCTTTGGACAGGACAATTCAATTCACAGACCACATGACAAAAGAATTTTGTGGCCATCAGACCTGTCTGCTTAAACCCACCATGGGTGCACTATGTTCTCAGCTTGGTAAAAGGTAGATGCCACACGCAAGAAAGCAGTAGAGCCAGGAACATGGTGGGGCCTCAAACAGTGGGAGGTGGCACCTCGCTCTGTGAGGAGGGTGTGAATCTCCTCCTGGGGAGGAGCAAATGCCAGAAAAGGAGGTGAGGGTGGGCAGAAGAGGAGGCTGAGCAGCAAGTGAATAAATGCACTCGACCTCAGAGGAGGAGAGTCCTGTGTCTTTATTGGTAATATTCAAATGTGGTTCATACCAGAGTTATTTTCTGTGGCTGAATGGTTCAACTACTCTGAAATACACAGGAAAAAGAGGGAAAAAAAATCTCATACTTAAACCCTTGAGATGCTATGTTTTCTTTTAAAGTAAAATAAATGTTACAAGATTTTCTGAAACCAACCTTTAGCAATATTTTAAGACCTTCTCCAATATTTTCCACTGCCTTTGTCAGCAATCAGAGATGACCTCCACACTGAGGCAAATCTTCCACTCCCCTTACCCTTTTCCTTGTCTCTTTCTCTCCTTTCCTCATTCATTAACTCCAGTTGGCCTCCACTGTCTCCAGGTCGACTTTCGTCTTCATCCACAGCTCCTCCACACAAGCCCTGAACACCTGTCCATGTAAGTGACATCCGATATGTCTTTATTTTTATTTTATTTTATTTTATTTTTATTTTTGATACAGTCTCGCTCTGTTGCCCAGGCTGGAGTGCAGTGGTGTGATCTTGGCTTACTGCAACCTCTGCCTTCTGAGTTCAAGCGATTCTCCTGCCTCAGCCTCCTGAGTAGCTGGGATTACAGGTGCGGGCCACCACTCCTGGCTAATTTTTGTAGTTTTTGGTAGAGTCAGGATTTTAACCCTGTCTCTTATACACATCTAGATGTGTATAAGAGACAGGTGCGGGATCCATTGCTAGTAAAATATGTCTAATACCTGATGCTTTTTGGTCTCCTAATGACCTATGAAACTGCAGGTCTCTTGGCTTTGTAATATATTCAGTTCCACATTTATTCACTAAAGAATTGAAGACCTTTTATATCCCCATTATGTGCCAAGTACTGGGTGGGATGCTGGGTGACAGAGATGAACAAATCCCTGATCCCAGGATTTCACAGTGGATGTTGGAATTCAGTGCCATTTAGCTTCATTCAATTCTGCAGTAGTCCCAAGATTTTCCAAGATCGTCTTGTCCTCCAGTGTCCTGTTGATTCAACTTTAGAATATATCCCAGAGTCTGTCCCTCTTCACTCCTCACTGCTGCCACCCTGGACCTATCTGCCATGATCTCTCACCTGGATTATCTCAGTAGTCTCCTAACTGGTTTCCTTGTTTCCATGCTTGTCTCCTTCAGTCTACGCTCTTTTTTTTTTTTTTTTTTGAGTTGGAGTCTTGCTCTGTCACCAAGGCTGGAGTGCAATGCCATGATCTCGGCTCTCTGCAACCTCCACCTCCCGGGTTCAAGCGATTCTCCTGCCTTAGCCTCCTTAGTAGCTGGGACTACAGGCGTGAGCCACCATACCCAACTAATTTTTTGTATTTTTAGTAGAGGCAGGGTTTCACCATGTTGGCTGGGCTGGTCATGAACTCCTGGCCTTGAGTGATCCACCTGCTTCGGCCTCCCGAAGTGTTGGGATTACAGGCGTGAGCCACCGTGCCCAGCCAGTCTACTCTCAATACAACAGCTAGAACATTCCTTTTACAGTGGAATTTAGATCATGTTTACCCCTCTGTTCAAACTCTCCAGTGGCTTTCTGTCTCTACATGATCTGCCCCCCTACTACCTGTCTCTCTGTGCTTCCTGCTACTCTCCTGCTCTTACTTCTTTGTATAAACACTGAGCTTATGGTGTTTCCTTTAACATGCCAGGCATGCTTGACCCTGTCCTATCTCTGGGCCTTGCTGTTCCCTCTGCCTGGAACATTCTTCCTCTGGCGTCTGCATGGCTCACTCTCTCACTGCTTAGGATTTCAGCTCAAAAATCACCTTATCAAGGGCCTCCAGGCCGCTTTGCATAAAATATATTCTCAACTCATATTTCCTACTTGATATTTGACTCCCCCTTCTCCTTCATTAAACTGTAAGCTCCATTAGGGACGGGATTTTGTCTGTTTTGTTCTGTTGTATCCCTAAATACCTAGAAGGTGCTCAGTAAATATTTGTTGGTTGAATGACTAAATCAACCTATTACTGAATCAGTCAATGTCCTCTGTACAAGGGACTTCTCATACCTGGTGCATATCTGTATGCACATCTGTATGATACCTATTGTAGGGAGGCACGTGGTCAGAATGGCTCTGTCTGTGTGGAGTAGTTTTGCTTAGCATAATCCCAGCAGGCTCCCATTGGGGTTAAGCCACAGTTTTAGCCTTATTAAAATAACTTTTTAATCATAAAGTCAGAGGATGTAAAGATTGGAAGGGATCTGGGAGACTTTTCAGTTCGCTTTTCTCATTATTGATGTGAGAATAACAGAGCCTAGAGAAAGTAAGTTAATTACTCACAATTGTAAAGCTGTACAGGTCAATCTGAAATTAGGCTTCTCATGTCAGATTCTGTATTTTTTCCTATATGTGTTCCCCCTGCCTGGGACAGTTCATGGGCTTTCAGATTGGACAGTTTTCTCTCCAGTGTGTAAACAGGAGCTTTTATCTGGACATTCTAGGTTAGCATAGATCGACAGTGACCCTGCAATGTGTGAAAAATCCCAAAGATTGACCACTGTGAATGGGAACTACCCTAGATGTGTGAGGAGCACCGCAGGCACACTCACTCCTCCATTTGCTGGAGCTGTGTAGGGTGGAAAGGAAACCCAAATTAAAACCCTTTGCTAGTTCAGTTTTTTATTGCATGTCACAGTCCAATGTATCTCCATTTAAATTCAGATTGATGAATGGTCAGACCAGCTGTAGGCCCTTTGGGCCAGAAGTCTTGCTCTCACCAACTGTTCATTTTCTTGAGGGACTTCCTTCATTCAGGCATTTGTGTGTAGCCGGTCTACTGTGAAGTTCAGAGGGGTGTAGAGCCCTCTCTTTTTGGGACAGCCTGTTCTCCCTGTGCAGCATGTCTTGAAGCTGGCCTGTCTCCATCCTGTTTCTAAGTGTGTGAGGTGCTTTATTAAGCAGGGTAAAGTGAGAGAGGACTCCTAAAGAGAGAAAAACTCCAGCATTTGCTGAAACATGTTAGTGAAATGATCAAGTTATAATTGGGATGGCATGAAGAAGACTAAAATTTATTTAATTTCTTGTCATCTGGTTTGTGATATATGGTGCCCCAAATTGAGTTTAGAAGGAACTTTGGTCATAGGTCAAGAAGATGTTTTTTATATATATATAA
>NW_012104476.1:4348484-4356240 GCF_000951045.1 Mandrillus leucophaeus
ATTTTATTTATTTAATTTTTTTTTTAGATGGAGTTTTACTCTGTTGCCCAAGCTGGGGTGCAGTGGCATGATCTTGGCTCACTGCAACCTCTACCTCCTGGGTTCAATTGATTCTCCTGCCTCAGCCTCCCAAGCAGCTGGGATCACAGGTGCCTGCCACCACGCCTAGCTACTTTTTGTATTTCTAGTAGAGATGAGGTTTCACCATGTTGGCCAGGCTGGTCTCTTACTCCTAACCTAAGATGATCTGTCCACCTCGGCCTCCTACAGTGTTGGGATTACAGGCATGAGCCACTGCGCCTGGCCAAAGGTGTCATATTTTATTCTACTCCCTGTGGCTTCTCTTACAATATCAATCATGCATGAAGCTCATGGTTTTGCTGCATCTAATGTTACTCAAGCAAAGGCTCTGGACTTTCTTAGTTTACACTAATGTATTCTAGTTTGCATTTGAAATGTACTCTGAGATTGCTGACTTCCAGATAGCCATTTTTGGGTCAAGGAAAGTTCAAGTATCCTGAGTATAGTAGCCATACCACCTAGAGAGCTTCCTTTTGGTTTGCTTACAAAATGTGTTTTAGCTTAGTTGTCTTACAGTAGGTGGGCAAAACAACAAGGAGCAGAAGGCTGGGCACAGAGGCTCACGCCTGTAATCCCAGCACTTTGGGCGGCTGAGGCAGGCAGATCGCCTGAGGTCAGGAGTTCAAGACCAGCCTGGCCAATATGTTGAAACCCCATCTCTGCTAAAAATACAAAAATCAGCCGGGTGTGATGGTGTGTACCTGTAATCCCAACTACTTGGGAGGTTGAGGCATGATAATCGTTTGATCCCAGGAGGCGGAGGTTGCAGTGAGCCGAGAGTGCACCACTGCACTCCAGCCTGGGGGATAAAGCAAGACTCTGTCTCAAAAAGAAAAGAAAAAAAAGTTTAGGGACACTCAGCAGAACTATAAGGCCTAGAATTGGAAAGTGGAAATTACTCTGTTCGTAGATGATTTCTTTTCAAGATGGGCTAGTGGAGTTTCTGAGCAGCGGCAACGTTCTCCTTTCACATCTTCAGGTTTTATGAGATTACCTTTTGCCCTCTGAGTGATCAGATCTGCCTCACAGTCACTCATGGGAGCCCTTGATCTCAACAAAATGGGCCTTGAGTAGCTGAGTTCAAAGAACGGAGGTGGCAAGAGGGGATCTCCTTCTTGGTTCTTATATATATATATTTTTAATGAAAGAGCTAGAGAAGCAATCTCAAGGTCAGGATAACTCTCCCTGTTGTTCTTCTCACTTTTCAGGGATTGTGCTGCATTCTGACATAGGTTCTGCCATCAAACACAGAATGCCCTGATCCTTACAGGCAGAGGCAGCTCTTCAGCCTATGGGGTAAGTAACCAGGGAATGGAATTCTCACCATTTTTATTGTCTATGCTAAGTTTTACTTTTAGATTTGGGCCTGGCTGGGCGCCAGCACTTTGGGAGGCCAAGGCGGGCAGATCACAAGGTCAGGAGATCGAGACCATCCTGGCTAACACGGTGAAACCCCATCTCTACTAAAAGAACAAAATATTAGCCGGGTGTGGTGGTGGGCGCCTCTAGTCCCAGCTACTCGGGAGGCTGAAGCAGGAGAATGGTGTGAACTTGGGAGGCAGAACTTGCAGTGAGCCGAGATCGCGCCACCGCACTCCAGCCTGGGCGACAAAGCAAGACTCTTGTCTCAAAAAAAAAAAAAAAAAAAAAGGATTTGGGCCTGCTTCTTTTTTTTTTTTGAAATGGAGTTTCACTCTTGTTGCCCAGGCTGGAGTGCAGTGGCACTATCTCGGCTCACTATAACGTCTGCCTTCTGGGTTCAAGGGATTCTTATGCCTCAGCCTCCCGAGCAGCTGGAATTACAGGCATGCACCACCATGCCCAGCTAATTTTTGTATTTTGTAGTAGAGACAGGGTTTTACCATGTTGGCCAGGCTGGTCTCAAACTCCTTACCTCAAGTGATCTGCCTGCTTTGGCCTCCCAAAGTGCTGGGATTACAGGTGTGAGCCACCATGCCCAGCCTAAACTGCCCAATTTTAAGGGGACAATTGGGAAAACAATGTTTAAAAAGGTAATGAAGGTGTTGCCATGACTGTGGTTAGCCGTGTGAAAACCCTAGAAAATCTGTGTGAACCCCTGGGGGCTCATAGTCTACTACTTGGTCAAGAGCCTTAGAAAACTTGGATGTACATGTTAGGACACTAGGTTCTGAAAGCTCCCAGGGTTGTATAAACTTCTATATTAGGTTCCATGATGCCCGATGAGTAGTCCCACATTTCCACAGTAGACACACTATTGCTGCTGCTTTCCTTATCATGAGAAGAGCAGAAGATGCAGATAATACATGAAGCAGGAAGACAAAGGGGAGACACTGAACTTGTCACCTACCTTTGGGTGCCCCTCATGCTTCGTGTTTCCCATTGAGCCTCACTAATCAGTGACACAGGGAATGGTCCCTTTGCTCTCTACTTTCCCTGTGGCTGCCTGGAGGTAGGGGAGGCAGATCGTGCCACTTGCCGACATTATGTTGCTGTGGATGAGTTGGAGGGACAGGAACAGGAAATTTTCCTAGTGGTGTTTGTGTCACTGGGGCTCACAGGGGTACTTCTTAATCTTCTCACTGGCCTCTGTGATTCTGTGACCCTGGTTATTACACGTTCAGAAAGTGTCAGCTTATTTGAAAGGGATACTCTTATTTTCTATTTAAACATTGCCAAAAACCATCACACTTTTTTTTTAATTGAAATATTTTTGTATTTTTTATTTTTTGGAGATAAGAGTCTCGCCCTTTCACACGAACATGAAGGGACCCATAGTCCTTCCCCTACTGTCGGTCTTTAACTTAACGTATCAATGAAGGGTTGTGTCTGAATGAATTATAGAAGTTTAGGACCTAAAAATGGAAGGTCCCAGAAACCGGGCTTTGGTTTATTTCTACTACTACACTTGCTATTGAAATCAAGCAGGTGACTTCATTTCTCTTGGATTCAGCTTTCTTATGTGTCAGGATGGGAGAGGAAGGGCGGCATTGGGTGAAGTGTCATTCCACTGTCTGTAGTTCAAATCTGGCTAACACATGTGTGGCAAATTCTTAGATTTGTTGACAGCGGTTTCCTGGAGTGCTGTCTTGAACGATTCTGAACAGACTCAGCAAGAAAGTGTGTTTCAGTTGATTGGGTGTGTCTGTCATGGAGAAGGAAGTAAGGAGTGGGGAGCACGCAGCATTCCCAGAGCATTCCTGCTTATTATCTCAATACCTGCTGCTGACGTTTCCTGTCCCTTATCAGGAATCCTGTCTACTCTGTGTCTGATGACTTGAACTTACTGAGTGCTGCTTCGTTGCATCATAGACACCACCTGTCTTTGAACAGCTACCCTGCCTCTTGATGAGAATGCAAAGGCTGCCAGGGGCCACTGCTGTATGGAATGGCCTTCGATCATTTCTGCTTAGAGCACAGAGGTCATTTTGGCTAATAACGTAACTCTCCTTTTGAGTGAAAGTGTTAAAATGTTCCTCCTAAAAATACTATTTTTTAGGCTTCTTCTTCAGATTTGCCCAATATCCTAAGCAAAATGCCTTCAATATGAAGTGAATATTGCTCGATTGTAGGGAACTTGTCCGTAATGTACTGGGAATGCAGATACAAATAAAAGAAGGTCTATATCAAATTTTATCTTCCACAAATTATGTTCTCTTGAACTTTCAGCTCAAGCTCTTGGACTCACTGAGGCAGTAAAAGTACCATATCCTGTTTGAATCAAATCCCGAGTTCCTGTATGTAGAAGCCTTGCCAGAGGGGATTCCCTTCCGAAGCCCTCCTGGTTTGGAATTCCATGACTGGAAAGGATTGTCCATGGGGGTAATAAAATCAAGTTTGTTGTTAAAAAGTAAGTTTTAGGCCAGGTGTGGTGGCTCACGTCTGTAATCCCAGCACTTTGGGAGGCTGAGGCGGGCAGATCACCTGAGGTCCAGAGTTCGAGACCAGCCTGGCAAACATGGCAAAACCGCATATCTAATAAAAATACAAAGAATTAGCCGGGCATGGTGGTGGGCACCTGTGATCCCAGCTACTCAGGAGGCTGAAGTAGGAGAATCACTTGAACCTGGGAGGCAGTGGCTGCAGTAAGCTGAGATCACAGCACTGCACTTTAGCTTGGGTAACAGAGAGAGATTTGCTTCAACCACAACAGCAACAATAAAAATGTAAGTTCTGTTTGCCACTGTAGTCATTTCTGGAATTAAAACAGTAAAATGACATTTATACTAAAATGTTTTTCTAGCTGGAGGTGACAAGTGTGGCTATAAGTCCTTGATGGAAAAGCCTGACTCTGAGCTGCAGTCCTGGCACTCTCCATTGCCCCTGCCATTCCCCATCCCGTACTCAGTTGTCTTCATCAGTGAGAGAATAGTGACCACTGCCTCCACGGTGTTCAGAGGCACTGTGGTGGCTCGCACTATGCCTGAGTACTTGAATGAAGTTTAATCTGCTGGGTTTTATCTGCTCTGTTATTCCTGGGTCAATCTTGTTAGCAAGTAAATATTGATGATTGAGTACCCTTTTCTTTTTTTCTGAGATAGAGTTTCACTCTTGTTGCCCAGACTGGAGTGCAATGGTACAATCTCAACTCACTGCAACCTCCGACTCCTGGGTTCAGGTGATTCTCCTGCCTCAGCCTCCCAAGTAACTAGGATTACAGGCATGCACCACCATGCCCAGCTAAGTTTTGTATTTTTTGTAGAGACGGTGTTTCACCAAGTTGGTCAGGCTGGTCTCAAACTCCTGACCTCAGGTGACCCTGAGGTCATATCACAACCATTTTACTGGCTATGAGGGCACCATTGTACTGGCTACCATAACATTTCTTGGTTTTCTTTCTAGACCTGAACTAGTTATTTCCTACTCGCCTCCTGGAATGGCTAATAAACACTAAAGGTAAGAGATTACCTGTATTGCGTATTATATTTCACTGCATTAAGACATTCTTTCTCAGCATTCCTTAAATCACACGGAATCATTGACCACTCTCTTTGGGGGACTTGCAGTTAGTTTCTTGGCTTTTTAAGGTATTTTATTTAATGGACTTCTTTTTCTTTCTTTTTTTAAAAAAAAATTTATTGGAAGTGTCACATTTGCAATCCCACTTCATTCATGTTTCCATGGCTTTGTTGAGCCCCCTGTGGAGGATTACACTACAAGTTTAATTCTGCAGTTTCCTTTGAAAAGAGCCAAAGTGAATGAATTTTAATACTCTGCGCTTATAAAGCATCTCCTTCTGTATTTTTTCCTACAGTATACTAAAGTAATTCTGTGCTTATTTTACAGTTTTGCAGTTTCTGGGAAGACCATGAAGCCCTGAGAGTAATGAAAAGTTTCCTGACATTGAGGTCACTGTGGAAGATAAGAGCCAGTTCTTGGCATGTTTCTGTTGATTCTCCAGTTTAATAGTTATGTCAGTTCACTAGCTACATGTTTATACAGATGAAGGTAACCAAATTAGTGTTACATGTGAACAGCTGCCTGTGATAAAGCTAAATTTCTGAATGTCTTTAATTGAAATTTTGAAAATCATTAACAGAAAATAAATAACATGGATCACATCATAAACTGCACTCAAGAGAATCCCTAAAATGCTTTTACTTTATTATAACAAATAAGGGTACAGAGGGTCACGTGGAATGTTTCTTCATCTTTTGTCTTCTTTGTTTTTTCTATTCTTTTTAGGAAAGAAAGTTGAGGAGTGGTTTAAAAAGTAGTGCCAGGAATGAAAATATTTCCTACAACACCCTCTAATGTACTTCTTTCTCTCTATGCCCATGGGGTCTGCAGGGTTCTCATCTTTTCATGTTCACATTATTAAAATACTTCATACAATACCAAAGACAGTTCCCAACCAACCATCAAATATGGGTGTTTCTTCCATCTTCTCATAAATGCAAAAGCAAATAACTGCATTAGGATCATTGTTTTTTATTTGGAGATGAAAGTCTCGCTCTGTCACCCAAGCTGGAGTGCAGTGGCATGATCTTGGCTCACTGCAGCCTCAGCCTCCCAGGTTCAAGCAATTCTCCTGCCTCAGCCTCCCGAGTAGCAGGGACTACAGGCGCACACCGCCATGTCCGGCTAATTTTTTGCATTTTAGTAGAGATAGGGTTTCACCATGTTGCCCAAGCTGGTCTCAAACTCCTGAGCTCAGGCAGTCTGCCTGCCTCGGCCTCCCAAAGTGCTAGGATTACAGATGTGGGCTGCCGCACCCAGCCTAGGATCTTTTTTTTATGTCCTAGGTGTCGATTTTTTAAATAAGAGTTTGCAGTACTGGTGTTTAGTGGTGCAGTAATTTCCATTTAATCATCTGGCGTACTCGGAGAGAGGTTCCCAGATGACTAAGAGTATACCTCACAGAGAGTATACCAGATGACTGAGGATACCAGATGACTGAGAGTATACCTCACAGAGAATATACCAGATGACTAAATGGGGACTAGAGTATTTAAACTCTTCATTCATGATCCTATTAAAGGAAAGCTTACTTAATAACATAAACTCTTGGTTATGAATTAGATGTTTCTCCTATGAAAGCTTGTAGGCATCTTTGAGCAACTTAATACCTGATCATTTCTGTTCAAAAATGCCAAGAATAAAAATACATTCAAATCTTTCCTTTTCTTCTTTTGGAAAAGATCAAAGGATCAGAGATCTCTCCTCTACACGAGGTGCCATCCTTTCCTGAAGGAGCTCCTTGTAAAGTGTGTGAGGTGTTCCTTTTGGTAAAAAGACACACTGTGCGACCACAGAGACCTGAACCTGAACCTATAAAGATTTGAACAAGGTGAACGTTGAGACTATATAAAGGAGAGGTTAATTCCAAGGTGACAGGAGCTTTATAGAGAAGATTATGATTTCTACACTTCCAGTCCCCTTCTAACTCTAGTATAAAGGTACATTGTATATGCTGGTGCCCTAATCTCAGTCTGTGGATATTAGATATTAAGATTGGGGAGAAAACACAACAGCCAGTTAATGTGCACCATTTTTACAGGCACTGTCAGTAGCATATAAGAAACAGCATGTTTCTCAAAAGTAGATTAGTTCATAGTAGTCAGTTGGCACATTTGGCAGGTACTTCTATGAGCTTTTTTTGGGGTATCTTTAAACTCTTCATTCATTGATCCTGTTAACCCAAAGCTTATTTAATAACATAAGCTTTTGGTTATCAGTTAGATGTTAGGAAAAACAGATAAATGAACAGCTAATATAATGAGGTAAAAGGATTGAGGCTGTAGGAATAATGTTACGAAGAATAACTTTAGGATTGTTTGCTACTGTAGCTAGCTGTGATTTTCAAAATAGGGAGATGCTTGTTTTTCTCACATAAAAATAATTGTGCAGGTAGGCTGAGGCTGACATTGGTTCAGTAGCTCAAACATGGTAAGACTGGCTTCCCTGTGCTTCTCTTCACTCTCCTTTCTGGTACACGATGACCGAGAGAGCTCCTGTCATCATGTCTCCATCCAAACAGGACACATGTAAGTAAAGAAAATGCAGCATGAGCCCTGCCTGCACCCATGGTCAGGAAAAGCAAGAGGTGTTTTTTGAATCCTAGCAGAATTTTGCATAAGTCTCTTGGTTTTAAAAACGATGAATTTTAAAATAATAAAGTAAAAGAAAGCACAAACTCTGAGGCCAAAGTGATAGGATTTAAATCTGTGCTCTGCCACTTAGAAAAGTTACTTAA
>NW_012104476.1:4357285-4363423 GCF_000951045.1 Mandrillus leucophaeus
TGATTTTACTAATGAATTTTTCAGAAGTCCCTTAGCTAGCAATGAGCCTAACCAGCCTCCCACTCTCACCATTCAGTGCTCTTTTGTTCTTACCTGTTTCTCTACAAACTTGGTTACTCTCACAAAGTGATAAAAACTTGCATTTCTTTTCTTTCCTTTTTAGAGACAGGGTCTTGCCCTGTCAGTCAGGCTGCAATGCAGTGTTGTGATAATGGCTCGCTGTAGCTTCAAACCCCTGGGCTCAAGCAATACTCCTGCCTCTGCTTCCCAAGTAACTGGGACTACAGACGTACACCACCATGCAAAGCTAAATTTTTTATTTTTTTGTTGTAGAGATGGGATCGTGCTATGTTGCCCGGGATGATCTCAAACTCCTGTCCTCAAGTGATCCTCCTGTCTCAGCCTCCCAAAGTGCTGGGATTATAGGTAGCCATGGGCCACCTGTGTCCAGCTCGCTATTTTCTTTCTTTTAAATAACAACTTTATTGAAATGTAGTTCACATACGATGCAATTTATTTATCAAAGTATGCAATTCAGTGGTTTTTAGAATATTCATGGAGCTGTGATCTATCACCACAATCCATTTTAGAAACTTTCATTACCCTGCAGAGAAACCCACTGTTCTTAGCCACTAGCTAGTAGCTTACTCCCCCCATGCCCCTGTGTTCCCTCCCCATAGGAAACCACTGATCTCTTTTTGTCTCTATAGATTTGCCTAATCTAGACCTTCTATATAAATAGGATTGTGCAATATGTGATCGTTTGTGGCTGGCTTTTTTTTTTTCCTCTTAGCACAATGTTTTCAGAGTTCCTTCCTGTCATAGCATGTGTCAGTATTTCGTTCCTTCTATGGCTGAATAATACTCCATGGTAGAGACACACCACATTTTGTTTATTCATCAGTTGATGAACATTTGGGTTGTTTCCATGTATTGGCCATTATGAATAATGCTGCTATGAAGATTCATGTACGAGTTTTTGTGTGGACATATATTTTTATTACTCTGGGATATGTACCTAGGAGAGAAATTGTTGCATTCTATGATACTGTACATTTAGCCTTTTGAGAAACTGTTTTCCACAGTGGTTACACCAGTCAGGTGCAGTGACTCACACCTGTAATCCCAGCTACATGAGAGGCTGAGGTGGGAGGATCACTTGAGCCTACAGGAGACATCAGCTTGGGCAAGACAGCAAGACCCTGTCTCGGTTTTTGAAAAATTAAAACGGAAAGAAGACAGGTGCGGTGGCTCACGCCTGTAATCCCAGCACTTTGAAAGGCCAAGGTGAGTGGATAACTTGAGGTCAGGAATTCAAAACCAGCCTGGCTGGGCATGGTGGCAGATGCCTGTAATCCCAGCTACTCGGGAGGTTGAGGCAGGGGAATTTTTTGAACCCAGGAGGTGGAGGTTGCAGTGAGCCAGGATCACACCACTGCATTCCAGCTAGGGCAACAGAGAGAGACTCTGTCACACAAAAGTAAAAATATAAATAAATAAATAAAATAAAATGACAACAAAAGAAACACCTAAAGTAGTTACACCATTTTGTGTTCCCACCAGAAATGTATGTGGGTTCCAATTTCTCC
The DNA here is from genome assembly GCF_000951045.1 of Mandrillus leucophaeus. NCBI lineage: Eukaryota > Metazoa > Chordata > Mammalia > Primates > Cercopithecidae > Mandrillus > Mandrillus leucophaeus. Next base: position 4,358,875 of record NW_012104476.1, read on the forward strand.
ACATTTTCATCAACATTTCTTTTTTTGAGACAGGATCTCGCTCTGTCACTTAGGCAGGAGTGCAGTGGTGTGAACACAGCTCACTGCAGCCTTGAACCCCTAGACACTCGTGATCCTTTTATTTCAGCCTCTTGAGAAGTTGGGACTACAGTCAAACTCCACCACACTCAGCTAATTTCTTTAATTTTTAGTAGAGACAGGGTTTTACTATGTTGCCCAGGCTGGTTTCTAACTCCTGGACCCAAATGATCCAGCTGTCTTGGCCTCCCACACTGCTGGGATTATAGGTGTGAACCACCATGCCTCGTCCTCTCTCTCTTTTCTCTCTTCCCTTTATTTCTTCCTAGAGGGAAATATGTCTTGTACCAGCTATCCATCCAATGACTGCCCATCCGTTCCAAATTCACCCTTCACTGCTTGATCTGCAAATATAGATGTGGGTTCCTTAAATGCTTCCTCCGTCAGCTAGTACATGATTAAATGTTGTCAGTACATGGTTCTAGAGGGACCTTGTAAGAGACTTTTCTTTCTGGTTGTGGTGTGCGAATCTCCACAGGCACTGAGCATCTGCAGCACTGGGCCCCTGCCCTGCATGGTGCTCAGCAGCACCCAGTGACCAGCAGTTTCTCTGCACCTGCCTGGGTGGTTTTGTAGTGAGACAACTGTTCGTTAATATCTTAATCTAGCATCATAGAGGGCGGATTTTCAGCAAATTCCAGAGGGCAGATTGCTAGCATCTTCCACCATGTGGTAATGCAGCAATTCTGCCATTGAATTACCCATGACTGTGCCCTCTCCAAGGGGGGCTGGATCTCAGCCCTAGTGGGGAGTCTTTTCCTTGATCTCAGCGTTGGGACAGTAGGGACAGTTACTGCTTGTTTTATCAGCTGGTCCTATACTTTTTTTTTTTTTTTTTTTTGAGACAGGGTCTCCCTCTGTTGCCCAGGCTAAAGTGCAGTGGCAAAATCATGGTTCACTGCAGCCTTGACCGCCCGGGCTCAAGCAATCCTCGCACCTCAGCCTCCCAAGTAGCTAGAACTACAGGTATGTGCCACCACACCCAGGTTTTTTGTTGTTGTTAGTTTGTTTGTTTGGGTAGAAACAGGGTCTCACTGTGTTTCCCAGGCTGGTCTCAAACTCCTGGTCTCAAAGAATCCTCCTGCCTTGGCTTCCCAAATTGCTGAAATTGTAAACATGTGCCATCGTGCCTGACCTCTGCTAGTCCTGTATTCTCTAGAGTTCTCTTTACTTTTTGGTAGCCAATCTCTCATTATGCTGTTGCCCTGTTATAATTAATAATTTTTTATTTTAAATTTAACACTTTAAACTTTTGAGTGGTTTATGTCTCCTGTTTGGACTCTGACAAATACAGAATTGATGCTAGGAAGGGTCCCGGGAGATAGACCCACATAGATGGGATTTGGGCATAGGTTTGGTTATCCAAGGGGCAGTGCTGAGCTCCTTGCCAATGGGAAATGAGACGCTGGTGAGTTCCAGGAAGTGACCTCACAATGATTCAAGCTACCACTTATTGTTGATTGTGATGAAATGCCAGCTGAGGCACATGCCTTGGGAGCTAAGTGGCTGCTGCACTTGACCACTATGAAGATTGGTGTGGAAAGGGTCCTTTTGGATGCACTTGAGCGGGGGCCCCGAATCCCTGGATCACAGGCCTGTATTGGGCCACACAGCAGGAGGTGAGCAGTGGGTGGGCGAGTGCAGCTTCATCTGTATTTACAGCCGCTCCCCACATTACCGCCTGATCTGTCTCCTGTCAGATCAGCGGCAACATTAGATTATCATGTGAGCACAAACCCTATTGTGAACTGTGCATGCGAGGGATCCACCTTGCTCTGTCCTTATGAGAATCTAATGCCTCATAATCTGTCACTGTCTCCCATCATCCCCAGATGGGACCGTCTAGTTGCAGGAAAACAAGCTCAGGACTCCCACTGATTCTACATTATGGTAAGTTATATAATTATTTTGTTATATGTTACAATGTAGTAATAATAGAAATAAAGTGCACAATAAATGTAACGTGCTTGATATATCCCAGAACTGACCTTCGCTGCCCCCAGTCTGTGGAAAAACTGTCTTCCACAAAACTGGTCCCTGGTCCCCCCAAAATTGGGGACCGCTGCACTTGAGCACTTACAGAGAGAAAAACAAAAAGCTCTAGTCTTTACCTTTCAGCATAAGTCATGGTCTAAGATCCAGAGAGCTTCCATGATAGCCCAAACACAATTCCTTATTTCTTGCATCCATAGGGCTGATATTATTGGAAATCAAACACAAACTTAAATGTGTGGGTTGCTGAATTACAATGACAGTTGAATTCACTGTGTCACCAAGGTTCTCTTGAGAATGTTAGGGCACTAATAAGTGAAGAATGGGATCTTTTTCTTTTTTTCCTTTTTTTTTTTTTTTTTTTGAGACAGTCTCCCTGTCTTGCCCAGGCTGGAGCACAGTGGGGTGATCTCGGCTCACTGCAATCTCAACCTCCTGGACTCAAGCTATCCTCTCGCCTCAGCCTCTGGGGTAGCTGGGACCACAGGTACGAGCCACCATGCCCATGCCCAGCTAATTTTTGAGTTTTGTAGAGATGTGGTTTCATCACACTGCTCTGGCTGGTCTCAAACTCCTGGGCTCAAGCCATCCGCCCACCTTGGACTTCTCAAGTTTCGAGATTACAGGTAGGAGCCACCATTGCCCCGCCCTGTTCTCTTTTACACTGGTTTATTGTAAGGGCCTCCAGTTGTTTTCCTGACTTCTAGGCTTGCTCCCTTCGGCCTGTCCACTGAAGCCAGAGGAATTCTCCTAAAAGGCAAATTTGGGTCAAAATAGTTCTTGATTAAAACCTGCTGGTGACTGCCCATTGCCTTTAAGACAGAGTCAAACTAATTTGGCCACAGGGCCTGGTAAGAGCTGGTCTCCGCTCACCTTCCCAGTTTTATCCCGCACCACCCTCCCCATATCCCTACCCTCCAGCCACACGGAATGTCAGTTTCCTTGGGGGACTTTACTGGTCCTTCAGGAAACCCTCTCCCTACCCCCATCATCACTCTTTCACTCTCATCGTTGCTCATCTTTAGCCTCAGCCGAGATGTCTCACCCCACTCTCTGTGATGCAATAAGAAGCCCCTTGGGAGCGTTTCAGTCCCACTCTGAACTTCTGTCATGTGCTCATCACAGTCTGGTAAGTGTTGGCCTATGATTCCTAGATTAGTCCATTTTGTATTGCTATAGGGAAACACCTCAGGCTGGGTAGTTTATAAAGAAAAACAGTTTATTTGGCTCACAGTCCTGCAGACTATACAAGTAGCATGGTGCCAGGCCGGGCACAGTGGCCCACACCTGTAATCCCAGCACTTTGGGATACTGAGGCAGGAGGATTGCTTGAGCCCAAAAGTTTGAAACCAGCCTGGGAAACATGGTGAGATCTTGTCTCTGCTAAAGATAAAAAAAATAGCCAGGCATGATGGTGCACTGATGCATGCCTGTGGTTTCAGCTACTTGAAAGGCTAAGGTAAAAAGATCTCTTTAGCCCAGGAGGTCAGGGTTGCAGTGAGCCATAATTACACCACTGCTCTCCAGCCTGAGTGTCAGAGTGAGACCCTGTCTCAGAAAAAAAAAAGCATAGTTCCAGCATCCGCTGGTGAGGACCTCAGGAGGCTTCCTCTCATGGCGGAAGGTGGAGGAGGAGCCAGCATGTCACTTGTTGAGAAGAGGGAGCAAGGAAGAGAGGAGGAGGTGCCAGGCTCTTTAAACAATCGGCTGTCATGTGAACTAGTAGAGAGAGAACTCACTCATTACCATGGGGAGGGCACCAAGCCATTCATGAGGGATCTGCCCCCATGACCCACACACCTCCTACCAGGCACCACCTCCAACATTAGGGATTTAAATTCAGTATGAGATTTGGAGGAGACAAGCATTCAAACCCTATCAATTTCCTGCTACCCTATACGCTCTGCGAGGGCAGAAATTGTTTTTTTGTTTTTCGTTTTTTTTGAGAAGGAGTTTCACTCTTGTTGCCCAGGCTGGAGTGCAGTGCCACGACCTCAGCTCACTGCAACCTCCACCTCCTGGGTTCAAGCGATTCTTCTGCCTCTGCCTTCCAAGTAGCTGTAGCTGGGATTACAGGCATGTACAACCATGACCCACTAATTTTGATACTTTTAGTAGAGACAGGGTTTCACCATGTTCATCAGGCTGGTCTGGAACTCCTGACTTCAGGTGATCCACCTGCCTCGGCTTCCCAAAGTGCTGGGATTACAGGTGTGAGCCACCGTGCTCGGCCAAGGGCAAAAACTCTTATACCTTGTTCACTGCTGTTTCCTGGGCACCTGTTATACTGCCTGGTATATAGTAGGAGCTCCAGAAATTTGTTAGGGCCTGATGTGTTGGCTCAAGCCTGTAATCCCAGCTCTTTGGGAGGTGGGGGCCAGAGGATTGCTTGTGCCCAGGAGTTCAAGGCCAGCCTGGGCAACATAGTGAGACCCTGTCTCTAGAAAAAATAATAAACTTGCCAGGAACGGTGGCTCAC
>NW_012104476.1:4369843-4372082 GCF_000951045.1 Mandrillus leucophaeus
CATGTTCATCAGGCTGGTCTGGAACTCCTGACTTCAGGTGATCCACCTGCCTCGGCTTCCCAAAGTGCTGGGATTACAGGTGTGAGCCACCGTGCCCGGCCAAGGGCAAAAACTCTCATACCTTGTTCACTGCTGTTTCCTGGGCACCTGTTATACTGCCTGGTATATAGTAGGAGCTGCAGAAATTTGTTAGGGCCTGATGTGTTGGCTCAAGCCTGTAATCCCAGCTCTTTGGGAGGTAGGGGCCAGAGGATTGCTTGTGCCCAGGAGTTCAAGGCCAGCCTGGGCAACATAGTGAGACCCTGTCTCTAGAAAAAATAATAAACTTGCCAGGAACGGTGGCTCACACCTGTAATCCCAGCACTTTGGGAGGCCGAGGTGGGCGGATCACCTGAGGTCAGGAGTTCAAGACCAGCCTGCCCAACAGGGTGAAACCCCGTCTCTACTAAAAATATAAAAATTAGTTGGGCATGGTGGCACGCACCTGTAATCCCAGCTACTCGGGAGGCTGAGGAAAGAGAATCGCTTGAACCCAGGAGGCAGAGGTTGCAATGAGCCTTGATTATGCCACTGCACTCCACCCAGCCTGGGCAACAGAGCCAGACTCTGTCTGAAAAAAAAAAGAAAAAAATAATAAATTTAGCTGGGTGCGATGTTACATGGCTGTAATCCCAACTACTTGGGAGGCTAAGGTGGGAGGATCACTTGAGCCCGGATGATGGAAGCTGCAGTGAGCCATAACGAAGCTGCAGTGAGCCATAATCATCCTGCTGTACTTCAGCCTGTTTGACAGAGGGGGACTCCGTTTCAAAAAAAGTAAAAAAAAGAGATAAGAAATATTCATTGGGAAAATAAATAAAGAGTGAACAAGCAAAGTGTCAGGAGAGTACTGTGAATGTGGGTCATGTCAGTAGAGTGTAAGGACTTGGGCAGGAGCAGTTGGACTTGAAGAGCAGGTTGGTGGAGACCAGGTCATTCTTCGTAAGCAGTTTGCCCTGTAGCGTGTAGATCAAATATCCCACATTGGCTGCTGGCGACTGAACTGGGCTTCCTGTTTCTGTATTTGGTTTGACCATCACAGTGTTGAAGAATTATTGAAGTGCAGTTTGCAAGGTTTGAAAACCTTGCAGTTTGTGCAGTTCCCCCTGGTCTCCCACATTACTCTGGCCTCATTCCCTCATGTAGGTTGCCTGACCTGCTGAGACCTGTGTTTGCTATCCCTGCAGATCAGTGGGTAGGAGGTGATTTAAGGAGGAAGATTTAATATATGAGTTATAGAAAGATAAATAGACTGAGTGCAGTGGCTAAAGCCTGTAATCCCAGCATTTTGGGAGGCCAAGGCGGGAGGGTTAGTTTGACCCAGGAGTTCAAGAGCAGTCTGGGCCACATAGTGAGACCCCGTCTCTACAAAAAAATTAAGAATTAGCCAGGCATGGTGGCATTCACCTGTAATCCCAGCTACTTGGGAGGCTGAAGTGGGAGGATAGCTCCAGCCCAGGAGTTGAAAGCTGCAGTAAGCGGTGCTCTTGACACTGCACTCCAGTCTGAGTGACAGAGTGAGACCCTATCTCAGAAAAATTAAAAAAAAGCAAGAAAGAAATAGATCCAGCATTGGTGGGAGTGTGCTTTAAAATTTTTTTTTCTTTAAATATTTTATATTCTAGCAGGCTGGGTCCATTCTCTCCTCTTTGATTTCTCAAACACAAAGCACCCTGCCAGAATCTCAAGTTGGATCTGCAGTAGGTCACCATTAACTCAGCAGCCTGCTATGTTGTGAGTCCTCATGCCAGGAACTGTGCGGGATACAAAATGTAAGAGAAGGCTGGAATAGAGCATCTCCGGGGGAAATGAGAGCCAGAGATACGGTGGTGCCCCATGGAGACATCCAGCTGGTGTTTGGTAGTGCCCTGTGGAAAGGCTGTACTTTGGCAAAGTCTCCACATCTGCAATGTGGCCTTCAATATTATAGGTCCCCAAACTCCGGGTTTTTACATTCCCTGCATAGGTCAGGGTCGTAGGGAGTGAATCAATCATCCTAGCAGAACTCCCTGGTTTTTAAGGCAGGCATTCCATTTATTAATTGACAAAGGAGGCATATTTCTCCTTTGGCAACCTGATGATTTAGGTCTTTTCCCTACAGACTGCCTTTCCACATAAATGTTCTTGGAAAACTAAGCAGAGGATGAGGGAAAGGCTGTGAACAAGCTTGCTGGTCCCTCCCTGTCCTAAAAAAGAGCAT
>NW_012104476.1:4377208-4378792 GCF_000951045.1 Mandrillus leucophaeus
TCTCACTACGTTGCCCAGGCTGGTCTCCAACTCCTGTCCTCAAGCGATCCTCCTGCCTAGGCTTCCCAAACTGCTGGGATTACAGGCATGAGCCACCATGCCTGGCCTCTGCTAGTTTTGTATTCTCTAGCGTTGTCTTTAGTTTGTGCTAGTGTGTCACTCATTACGCCGATCCTCTGTTATAAGTAATACTTTTTATATTCAATTTACGTATTTTTTTTTACTTTTTTTTTGGTACTGGGTCGCACTCGATCACCCGGGCTAAAGTGCAGTGGCACGATCTCTGCTCACTGCTACCTCCGAATTTTCCGGGCTCAAGCAATTCTCCTTCCTCAGCCTCCCGAGTAACTAGGATTACAGGTATGTGCCACCACACCTGGCTAATTTTTGTGTTTTTTTGTTTAGACGGTGTTTCGCCATGTTTTCCAGGCTGGTCTCAAACTCCTGAGCTCAAAGCGATCACCCGCCTTGGCCTCCCAAAGTGCTGGGATTACAGGTGTGAGCCACTGTGCCCATTTCAGTTTAAACCTCTGAGTGGTTTACATCTCCTGATTCGACTCCTAGAAATACAGAATTGTTGCCTGGAAGGATACCAGGAGATAGACTCACACAGATTGGATTTGGGCATAGGTTTGGTTATCCAAGGAGTGGTGCTGAGCTCCTTGCCAGTGGGACATGGGATGCTGGTGATTTCTAGGAAGTGATCTCATAATGACTCAAGCTACCACTTACTGTTGATTGTGATGAAATGCCAGCCGAGGCATATGCCATGCAAGCTAAGGAGTGCTACACTTGACGACTGCGGCAGTATAGGTGAGTCTGAAGAATGGTATGGGATGGGTACTTTCGAATGCAGTCGAGCAGGGTCTCCAACCACAGGGCCACAGAGCTGGAGGTGAGCAGCAGGCGAGTGAGGGGAAACTTCATCTGTATTTACAGCCCCTCCCATCGCTCACATGACCACCTGAGCACCATGGCCTGTCAGATCAGCGGCAGCATTAGATTCTCATAGGAGCATGAACCCTGTTGTGAACTGTGCATGTGAGGGATCTAGGTTGCGTGCTCCTTATGAGAATCTAGTGCCTGTTTCTCCCATCGCTCCAGAGGGACCTTCTAGTTGCAGGAAAATAAGTTCAGAGATCCCACTGATTGTACATTATCATGAGTTGTAGAATTATTTCATTGTATATTACAATGCAATAATAATAGAAATAAAGTGCACAATATAGGTAATGCAGTTCAATCATCCTGAAATCATTCCCTCCACCCCCAGTCTGTGGAAAAAATTGCCTTTCACAAATTCACTGTTTTTTGTGTGGAGACAGGGTCTTAATATATTACCCAGGCTGATCTCAAACTGCTGGCCTCAAGTAATCCACCCCTCTCAGCCTCCCAAAGTGTTGAGATTATAGGCGTAAGCCACCATGCTCAACCAAGACTGAGTTTCTTAAACCAAATAAAAATTAGGTGAGATGACTTGAACCCAGGAGGTCGAGGCTGCAGTGAGCCCTGATTGCACCACTGCACTCCAGCCTAGGTAACAGAATGAGACTCTGTCTCAAAAAATAAAATAAATAAAATAAA
>NW_012104476.1:4380102-4382792 GCF_000951045.1 Mandrillus leucophaeus
AAGAAAAGCCCGTGTTTGTCTCTCCTCACACACTTCTGACTGAATGTGTGTGTGGAGTTTGTACACCAAATTCTCCAATGCTCTGGATATTAACTGGGTATCCCACAATTTTATTCTGACACTACCTGGAGTTGGCACAGACCCCCCAGATGAGGGGCTCAGTCCCACGAGACCACCCTCATTTCAGATGCCAATGGCAAGTCCTAGGTTGTCACCTGTACTTTTGACCAACCTGTCACAAATCAGGGGTTCCCATGACCACCTTCTTGGGTTTAATCATTTGCTAGAACAGCTTACAGAACTCACAAAAACAGTTTATTTTCTTTTTTTCTGAGAGACAGGGTCTCATTTTGTTGCCCAGGCTGTTGTGCAGTGGTGCAGTCATAGCTCACTGCAGCCTCGACTACCTGGGCTCAAGTGGTCCTCCCACCTCAGCCTCCCTAGTAGCTGAGACTACACGTCTGCACCACTATATCTGGCTAATTTATTTTTTGTAGAGTTGGGGTCTTGTTATGTTGCACAGGTTGGCCACAAATTCCTGGGCCCAAGCAATCCTCCCACCTCAGCATCTTTGAAGTGCTGGGATTACAGATGTGAGCCACCACATCGGGCCAGTTCATTTCCTATTACTGGTTCATTGTAAAGGATGCATCGCAGAAACAGCCAATGAAAGAGATGTACATGCCAGATGCAGTGGCTCACGCTGTAATCCCAACACTTGGGAGGCCGAGGTGGGAGGATTGCTTAAACTCAGGGGTTTGAGACCAGCCTGGGCAACATGGTGAAACCCTGTCTCTGTAAAAAATTTTTAAAAAGCTGAGCACAGTGGCTCAAGCCTTGCAATCCCAGCACTTTGAGAGGCCAAGGTGGACGAATCACGAGGTCAGGACTTCGAGACCAGTCTGACCAACATGGTGAAACCCCGTCTACTAAAAATGCAAACATTAGCCAGGCGTGGTGGTGCGCACCTGTAATTCCAGCTACTCAGGAGGTTGAGGCAGGAGAATCGCTTGAACCTGGGGGTGGAGGTTGCAGTGAGCTGAGATCACATCACTGCACTTTAGCCTGGGTGACAGAACTAGACTCTGTCTCAATAAATAAATAAATAACCGAGTGCGGTGGTGTGCACCTGTAGTTCTGTAGCAGGACGAGCCGCAGACAGAACCTCTCAGACACCGAGTTGTAGAAGGAAGGGCTTTATTCAGCTGGGAGCATCGGCAAGCTACTGCCTTAAAATCCGAGCTCCCTGAGTGCACAATTTCTGTCCCTTTTAAGGCTCACAGCACTAAAGATTTCACATGAAAGGGTCATGACTGATTTGAGCAAGCAGGGGGTATGTGACAGGGGCTGCATGCACCGGTGGTCAGAGAGAAACAGAACAGGGCAGGGAGATTCACAATGTTTTTCTATACAATGTCTGGAATCTATGAATAACATTGGTTTCTAAGTTATGAGTTGATTTTTAACTACTGGGTTTAGGCCAGGCAGGCCCAGGCCTGGTTTCGGGCCTGGCACCGGGCTGCCTGTCTTTGGTTTTACTTCCTTGTTTTTTCTTAAAACAGGTACTGAGTATAAAACAATATGAGAGGGTCTCTCTTTCCTCAGTTCCAGTTACTAAGAACTAGACTCCGTCTCAATAAATAAATAAATAAATAACCGAGTGCACAGTGGTGTGCACCTGTAGTTCCAGTTACTAGGGAAGCTGAGGTGGGAGGATGTTTTGATCTGGGGACTGGGGAAGCTTAGGTTGCAGTGAGCTAAGATTGTGCTACTGCACTCTAACCTGTGCCACTGCACTCTAGCCTGGATAAAAGAGCCAGACCCTTTCTCAAAAAAAAAAAAAAAAAGAAGGTTGCCCAGGGCAAGGTAAGTTTGGAGGGGCACAGAGCTCACATGCACTGTTGAACATGCTACACTCCCAGCATCTCCTGTGTTCAGTAACCCGGAAGCTCTGCAAATCCTGTTGTTCAGGGTGTTTATGGAGGCTTTATTATGCAAGCACGATTGATACAATCCTTGGCTATTGGTGATTAAGTCAATCTCCAGCCCCACTTGCCTCCTGGAGTTAAGCGGGTGAGGCTGAAAGTTCCAAGCCTCTAATCATGTGGTTGCTTCCTCTGGCAGTCAGCCCTCCTCCTGAAGAGATCTAGGAGCTTGCAGCCACCCATTCATCTCGACAACATCCCCAAATGCATTCTTACCATGCTGGAGATCCCAGAGTTCTTAGAGGCTCTTGTGTTGGAAACCTGGGACCAAGACCAAATATTAAAACAAAAGATGCTCCTATCACCTCTATCACTGAGGTCTTTATAAAAGCTTTAGAAGCTCTGTACCAGGAACCAGGGACAGAGACCAAATATATTTTTATTTTCTTTTCTTGAGACAAAATCTGCCCGTGTCATCCAGGCTGGAGTGCAGTGATATGATCATAGCTCACTATAGCTTTGACCTCCTAAGCTCAAGCGATCCTCCCACCTCAGTCTCCCAAGTAGCTGGGACTACACATGCATGTCACCCATGCCCAGCTCATTTTTGTAGAGATGAAATTTAGTTATGTCGCCCAGGCTGATCTGAAACTCCTGGGCTAAAGCGATCATCTCACGTCAGCCTCTCAAGTAGCTGGGAGTATAGGCACATACCACCATGTCTGGCTGATATTTATTTTTATTTTTTTGTAGAGGTGGGGGTCT
>NW_012104476.1:4383187-4384318 GCF_000951045.1 Mandrillus leucophaeus
GATCTTGGCTTACCGCAGCCTCCGCCTCCTGGGTTCAAGCAATTCTCCTGCCTCAGCCTCCAGAGTAGCTGGGAATACAGGCATGCGCCACTACGCCCGGCTAATTTTTGTGTTTTTAGTAGAGATGGAATTTCTCTCTGTTGGTCAGGCTGGTCTTGAACTCCTGACCTCAGGTGAATCACAAGGATCTTTATAAAAGAAAGAAGGTAGGAGAGTCAGAATTGGAACAGGAGAGGTGGTTATGGAAGCCGAGGTCAGAGAGGGAGATTTGAAGATGCTTCACTTCTGGCTTTGAAGATGGAGTCAGGGGCCATGATCCAAGAAATGGGGGTGGCTTCTAGAAGCTGGAAAAGCCAAGAGAACATGGTAGAGCATCCAGAAGGAATGCAGCCCTGCTGAACACCTTGACTTTAGCCTTAATAAACCTAGTTTGGGCTTCTGGCCCCCAGAATTGTAAGATGGTTGATTTGTGGTGTTTTTAGCCACTAAATGTAGGAAAGTTTGTTGCAGCCACAAGAAGAAATGAACATGAAGCCAGGCATGGTGGCTCATGCCTGTAATCTCAGCACTTTAGGAATCCAGGCAGGAGAATCACTTGAAGCCAGGAGTTCAAGACCAGCCTGGGCAATATAGTGAGACCCTGTCTCTATAAAAAAATTTAAAAAATGGCTGGGCGCAGTGGCTCGCGTCTGTAATTTCAGCACTTTGGGAGGCTGAGGCAGGCAGATCACCTGTCAGGAGTTTGAGACCAGCCTGGCCAACATGGCAAAACCCCATATCTACTGAAAATACAAAAATTAGCCAGGTATGGTGGCACGCGCCTGTAATCCCAGCTACTAGGAAGGCTGAGGCAGGAGATATCCTTGAAACTGGGAGGTGGAAGTTGTAGTGAGTCAGGATTGCACCACTGCACTCCAGTCTGGTCAAGAAGAGTGAAACTCCATCTTCAAATAAAATAAAATAATAAAAGAAATCAGGCAGGCATGACGACATGCCCCTGTAGTCCCAGCTACTAGGGAGGCTGAGGTGGGAGGATTGCTTGAGCCTGGGAATTGGAGGTGGCAGTGAGCTATGATTGTACCACTGCACTCCAGCCTTGGTGGCAGAGTAAGATCTTGTCTCCACAAAAAA
>NW_012104476.1:4384426-4385622 GCF_000951045.1 Mandrillus leucophaeus
AAGCCAAGACTTGAAGGAGGGGAAGGAGCTGGCCGAGGTGCTGAGGGAAGAGGATTGTAGGCAGAAACAACGGAATAAAGTGTCTGAGGTGTGTCTGAGGCTCTGGAAGGAGGTCAGTGGAGCAGAAGGAGAGAGGGAGAGAATTAGGGCAGGAGGCCAGGGAGTTGCTGGGCTGGGATCAGCACAGATCGTGTAAGCCCTGGGAGGTTATTGCTGGGGCTTTGGCTTTTACTCTGACTGAGATGGGAACTGTGGGAGGGTTATGAGCAGAGAGGCGACATGATCTCTCTCCCAGTTTAAAAGCTTTCTCCGGCTGCTGAGTTGAGAAAGACTGTGGGAAGATTTGGGTAGAAGCATGGGGGCCAAGCGGCCGCAACATCCAGGCGGGAGATGATAGTGGTCCTGACCAGGGTCATAGTGGTGGTGAGAGATGGTCAGAGGAGAGAAGCAGGGGAGGAGGCTAGGGGGTTGCTGGGTGGAGATCTTCAACACATGTTGAAGACACAACAGGATTTCCTGACAGACTAGATGTGAGAGAAGGCAGAGGTCAAGGCTGAGATAGATTCTTACTGAATTATTAAGTAATTTTAAAAAACACTACTGCCTTTCTCAATCCTATCAAGTATGGGATGCTAGATTAAAGAAATCTCTTCAGGCTCATTGCGGTGGCTCATGCCTGTAGTCACAGTTGTTTGGGAGGCAGAGATGGGAGTATCTTTTAAGGGCAGGAATTTGAGACCAGCCTGGGCAACATAGCAAGACCTCCTCTCTATAAAAATATTTTTCAAAATTTAATAAAATGAAATAAATGTAGCTAGGTATGGTGATGTGTACTTATAGTCCCAGCTACTCAGGAGGCTGAGGTGGGCAGATCTCTTGAGGTCAGGCGTTTGAGGCCAGCTTGGGCAACAGAACAAGACCCCTCACTCTACAAAAAATTAAAAAAATAGCCAGGTATGGTGGCACTCAACTGTGGCACCAGCCAGTGGGGAGCTGAGGCAGGAAGATGGCTTGAGCCCAGAAGGTCGAGGCTGCAGTGAGCTATAAGTGCACACACAACTGCATTCCAGTCTGGGCGACAGAGCAGGACCCTGTCTCACAATACAAATAGAAATACAAATAAAATATGAAATCACAAGTTAGAGCCTTTTGGCGCTGTAGCCCTTGCAACCCCGGAGCCGTGCAGTGGGGTTTGC
>NW_012104476.1:4386934-4396640 GCF_000951045.1 Mandrillus leucophaeus
CTCACTGCAGCCTTGAACTCTGGGGCTAAGGCTCCTCCTGCCTCAGCCTCCTGAGTAGCTGGGACTGTAGGTATACATGATGACACCTGGCTAATTTTTAAATTGTTTTGTAGCCATGGGGTCTCACTTTGTTGGCCAGGCTGGTGTCAAACTCCTGGCCTCGAGTGACCCTTCCACCCCTGCCTCCCATCCTAGAGGTATGAGCCACCCCAACAAGCACTTGTTCAAATTTCTAAAAAAATAAAAAATTTCTAAAGTAAGGCTATGGGATGATGGCCAGAAGATCAAAGTAGAAAAACAGAAGAATAAGTTCTAATGACTTACACATATTCTTTTGACAGCAATAAGAACTTTTAGTAGATACATTCCTTACAAACAAACAGAAAGCAAATACAATGTTATACAGGAACTTAAACACACACTGTACAATATTCCCACTTTGCTGATGTCAGTTATGGAAATTCTTCGTGGTTTACTTCACTATCGCTATCAGTATTTTGCTTCTCTCATCATTTTTATCAACTTCCTCATCTGCTAACTTCAAGGTATGTCATATGGTGACATACTGCTGCTGCACGAACATGGCCAGTGTCATCCTGTTAAACACGTAGAATCCTTCCCTAACCCTCTGTCTCTGTGTTTTGCATTTTTCTTACCATTACTGTCAGAAACTCCAGAAAGTCAATCGTACTAATTGATCACCAATTGCTTCATTAATCTATACTTTGTTTATATGGAATTTTGCCCAACAGACGTCATTACAATTTCTAACCTTTTTTTTTTTTTTTGTTTCTGAGACAGGGTCTTGCTCTGTTGTCCAGGCTGGAGTGGCAGTGGTGCTATCACAGCTGACTGCATCTTCGACCTTTCAGGCTCAAGCATGCCTCCCACCTCAGCCTTTCAAGTGACTGAGACTGTACGTGCTTGCCATGATGCCCAAGTAATATTTGGACTTTTCCTATACATGGGTTCCAAAGGGCTGACTGCAAAACATGAGTATTCATGGACTTTGGTATATGCAGAGATGGAGGGGCTGGAACGAATCCTCTCTGTATACCGAGGGACAACTGTATATGTTTTTACAATTATGCTGTAGGACACATATTGTTCCACAGCCTTGAAAATGATAATTTTTAATGACAAATAATTTTGAATTTAGTGATATAATATAATAAAAGTAGCAGGTGGACAGGTGTGGTGGCTCACACTGGTAATCACAACACTTTGGGAGGCTGAGGCAGGAGGATGGCTTGAGGCCAAGAGTTTGAGACAGGCCTCAGAAACCAAGGGAGTTACCATCCCTACAGAAATATACATAAATTAGCCTAGTGTGGTGGCATGTTCCTGTAGTCCCAGCTACTTGGGAGGCTGCTGTGGGAGGATCACTTGAGCCCAGGGAGGCTGAGACTGCAGTGAGTCATGATCAGGCCTCTGCACTCCAGCCTGGGTAAACAACAAAAAAGTAGCAGCTAACATGAACTGACCAGGTGCCTGTAAATACCATAGATAGTTTAATTTCTTAAAACTGTTTCTTATTTCGCTTAACCACTCTGTCTTCAGTTACTCCCAGATTTTCACTGTTTGAGCAGATGACCTTTTGTTCAGATTCAGTTATCTCCCAAGGTATTTCCAGAAGTGAGATTACTGTGAGTCATGGTGAATGGACATTCTCATTGCCCTTGATGTAAATTGACAAGGTTTTGGGTGCCTCCCAGGTATAATCCCAGCACTTTGGGAAGTTGAGGCAGGAGGATTGCTTGATGTCAGGACTTGGAGGAGAGTGTGGTGAGACAGTGTCTCTATTATCAAAAAAAAAATTGTCGGCCAGGCGTGGTGGCTCAAGCCTGTAATCCCAACACTTTGGGAGGCTGAGGTGGGTGGATCACCTGAGGTCTGGAGTTCAAGACCAGCCTGACCAACATGGAGAAACCCCATCGCTACTAAAAATACAAAATTAGCTGGGTGTGATGGCACACACCTGTGATTCCAGCTATTCAGAGGCTGAGGCGGGAGAATCGCTTGAACCTAGGAGGTGGAAGTTGCGGTGAGCCAAGATTGCACCATTGCACTCCAACCTGGGCAACAAGAGTGAAACTCCATCTCAAAAAAAAAAAAAAAAAAAAATTTGCAAAGCTTTACCCTGAAAGGCTCATACACAATTTAAACACCCCTCATTGTATAAGAAAGTGCCCATTTCACTGCACCTTTGCCAGCACAGGGTATTATAATTTAATAGGTTATTTTTTGTTTGATGATTTTAAATGGATAAAAGCCCTTATATTACTTTATTTGTCACATTTCAACATCATACCTTATTAGCCCTATTTCTTTTCTGTCTGTAAATGGTGGTTGTTGTTGTTTTGTTCCTTGAGACAGGGTCTTGCTGTGTCACCCAGGCTTGACTGTAGTGCCATAATCATGACTCACTGCAGCCTTGACCTCACAGGCTCAAACTACCCTCCCACTTCAGCTTCCTGAGTAGCTGGGATTGTAAGTG
Organism: Mandrillus leucophaeus; assembly: GCF_000951045.1. Lineage (NCBI taxonomy): Eukaryota > Metazoa > Chordata > Mammalia > Primates > Cercopithecidae > Mandrillus > Mandrillus leucophaeus. The sequence goes on from NW_012104476.1 coordinate 4,389,432, forward strand.
TGCACCACCACACCCAGCTAATTTTTTTCTTTTTTTGGATAGAGACAGGGTCTCACCATGTTGCTCAGGCTGGTCTCTAGCTCCTGGCCTCAAGCAGTCCTCCTGTGTTGGCTTCTTAAATTGCTGGAATTTCAGGCATGAGCCACCATGCCTGACCTTGGCTAGTCCTACATTCACTAGAATTCTCTTTACTTTATGCTAGCCAATCTGTCATACTGTTTCCCTGTTATAATGAATAATTCTCTGTATTAAATTCTAGCACTTTGGACTTTTGAGTGGTTTACGTGTCCTGATTGGACCCTGACTAATACAGAGTTGCTACTAGGAAGGGTCCCAGGAGACAGACCCACACAGATGGCATTTGGGCATAGGTTTGGTTATCCAAGGGACTGTGTGGAGCTCCTTGCCAATGGGATATGGGATGCTGGTGATTTCCGGGAAGTGACCTCACAATGACTCAAGCTACCACTTACTGTTGATTGTGATGAAATGCCAGCTGAGGCACATGCCTTGGGAGCTAAGTGGCTGCTGCACTTGACCACTATGAAGACTGTTGTGAGAAGGGTCCTTTTGGATGTACTTGAGCAGGGGCCCCCAACGCCTGAGCCATGGAGCTGTAAGGAGCCACACAGCAGGTGTTGAGTGGAGCCATGGAGCTGTAAGGAGCCACACAGCAGGTGAATAGTGTTGAGTGAGGGAAGCTGCATCTTTATTTACAGCCACTCCCCATTGCTCACATTCCCCTGAGCTCCACCTTCTCTCAGATCAGCAGCAGCATTAGATTCCCATAAAAGCAAGCACCCCATTGTGAACTGTGCATGTGAGGGATCTACGTTGCGCTGTCCCTGTGAGAATCTAATGCCTGATGATCTGTCACTTTCTCCAATATCATCTTCAAGTGAGCCACTCCTGGCCCAGTTCCTGTCTCCTGTCGGCCTATACAGGCCAAGCTTCTGCCTCATGACTGCCTCTCCAGGTCGAGCTCCTCCTCCTGGCTCCATCTACAGGCCCAACACTTGCCTCAGATAAACTCTTCTGCCCAGCTCCTGTCCAGCTCACGGCGGCCATTGTAGGCCTGAAAATTCCTCAATTCAGACTCTCTAGGCCCACCTTCTACCTCCCACTGGCCTGGACACACCCAACTCCAGACTTCTTAAAGTCAACTTTGCCAGGCCCACCTTTGGCCTCCCAGCAGCCTTGACAGGCCCAGCTCTTGCCTCATGGCAGCTTCCCAATGCCAGGTTTCTGCCTGCATTGCGGTAGCCTTGATGGACCCAACTCTTGCCTTAACAGCAGCCTCCCCACACCAAGTTTCTGCCTGCGTCATGGCAGGCTCCGACAGGCCCAGCTCCTGCCTCCCAGAGGCCTCTTTAGGCTCATCTTGTGCCTCAAGGCGGCCACCCCAGGTGAAGCTCCTGCCTTTTGGCAGCCTCTAGAGGCCCAGCTCCTACATCTCATGGCCTCCTGAGGCCCAGCTCATTCCTCAAAATGGACTTTCTACGACCAGCTTTTCCCTTTGGTGACTTCTCCAGGCCCAGAAATTCCTCAGTTCGGCCTCTCAAGGTGGAGTTGCTGCCTCCCTATACCCTCTCCAGGCCCAGTTTTTCCTCCCAGCTGTGTCTACAGTCCCAACTCTTGACTCACAACAACCTATTTTGGCTCAGCTCCTGCCCAGCACCTGGCAGCCTTTGTAGGCGTAAAGCTTCTTTAAGTCAAGATTTCCAGACCCAGATCATGCCTCACAGTGGCCTTGACAGGCCCAGCTACTGCCTGACGATGGCCACTCCAGGCCCAGGTCTTGCCTTTTCCCAGCTCCCCCAGGCCCAGCTCTTGCCTCACAGCAGCTTCCCCAGTCCAAGTTATAGCCTGCCACCCGACAGCCTCGACAGACCCAGCTCCTGCCTTACACTGGACTATTTAGGACAAGCTCATATGTCTTGCGGCCTCTCTGGGCCAAGCTCCTGCCTCACACTGGCCTCTATAGGCCCAGGTGCTCAATTGCACTGGCCTGTTTAGGCCCATCTCATGCCTCTCCTGGACTCTGCAGGCCACGATCCGGCCTCACACAGGATTCTATGGGTCAGGTCATCCCTCACACTGGCGTGTTTAAGATCAGCTCATGCCTCTCCACAGGCCGAGATCCTGCCTGTTGTAGGCCCCTTCAGGCTGAGCTGCTGCTTCAAAGTGGACCCTCCAGGCCCAGCTGTTGCCTGACCATGGCCTCCGCAGGTCAAGTGCTTACCTTTTCTCAGCCTCTACAGGCCAAGCTATTGCCTCCTGATATGGATTCTGCAGGCTCCAATCGTCCTGAAGTCATCCTCGCCAGGCCCAGTGCGTGTGTGTTGGGGGCCCCAACAACCACGGCCTCTGCCTCACAGTGGAGCCTCCAGGCCCAGCTCTTGCCTCAGCGTGGCCACCTCAGGCCAAGCTCCTGCCTTTTGGCGGCCTCTCCAGGCCCGGCTCTTGCCTCTCGGCATCCTCTCCAGGCCCAGAACTGTTTCTAGTCAGCCTCTCCAGGCCTGGCTCTCCCTCCCGGCCGTGTCTGCTGGCCCACCTCCTGCCACATGACAACCACATTTGGCCCAGCTCCTGGCAGCCTTTGTAGACCCCAGGCTTCTCTACGTCAGGCCTTCCAGGTCCACCTTCAGCTTCCTGGTGGTCTGGGGAGACCTAGCTCCTGCCTGACAAGGGCCTCTCCAGGCCCAGCTCTTGCCTCACATCGGCCTCCCCAGGCCACGTTTGTGCCTGCCTCGCAGCAGCCTCGACAGGCCCAGCTCCCGCCTGCGAGGTCCTTTTTAGGCTCATCTCATGCTTCACCGCGGTCTCCCCAGGCCACCCTCCTGCTTTTCGGCAGCCTCTGCAGACCCGGCTCCTGTGTCCCAATGGCCTCTTTAGGCCCAGCTCATGCCTCACCGTGGCCTCTTTAGGCCCAGCTTTTCCCTTCTGGCAGCCTCTCCAGACCCAGAACTTCCTCAAGTTGGCCTCCCCCAGCCCAGTTGCTTGCTGCCTCCCAGCCTCCTCTCCAGGCCCAGCTCTTTTCTCACGGCTGCGCCTGTAGGCTCAATTCCTACCTCCAAACAGCCTCCTTTGACTCGACTCCTGCCCAGCTCCCAGCAGCCTTCGTAGGCCCGAAACCTCCTCCAGTTCAGCTGTCCAGGCCCACCTCTTACCTCGCAGCAGCCTTTCCAGGCCCAGCTTTTGCCTTCTGGCAGCCTTCCCCGGCCATGCTCCTGCCGGCCTCTCTGCAGTCTCAAGTCGGCCTCTACAGGCCTAGCCTTTGCCTTTCTTACGGTGGCCTCTCCAGGCCTAGTTCTTCCTTCTGGCTGCATCTACATGCCCAACTCCTGCCTCACAACAACCTCTTTGGACTCAGCTCCCATCCAGCTCCTGCCAGCCTTTCTGGGCCCCAAACTTCTTCCAGACAAGCCCTTTAGTCCCACCTTCTGCCTCCCGGTGGCCTGTACAGACCCAGCTCTCGCTTAAGAACAGCCTCTGCACGTCCTGCTCTTGCCTACCAGAGGCCTCTCCAGGTCCAATTCATGCCTCACGGCTGTTTTCCCCAGACCTTGGTCTTGACTTTTGGCTGCCTCTTCAGGCCCAGAACTTCCTCAAATCAGCCTCTCCAGTCCCAGCTGCTGCCTCCCAGCCTCGTCTCCAGTCCCAGCTCTTCCTCTGGCTGCATCTGTAGGCCCAGTTCCTGCCTCACAACAAACTCTTCGGCCTCAGCTGTTGCCCAGCTTCTGGAATCCTTTGTAGGCCTGAAACTTTTTCAAGTTAAGCTGTCTAGGCCCACAGTCTGCCTCGTGGCAGCCTGAACTGGCCCAGCTGCTGCCTGACAATGGCCTCTCCAGGCCCACCTGTTTCCTTGCAGAGGCCTTTCCAGCCCCAGCTCTTTCATCATGGTGGCCTTCCCCAGCCATGTTTCTTCCTGCCTCCTGGCAGCCTCAACAGGCCCAGCTAATGCCTCACACTGGCATCTCTAGGCCCAACTGCTGCCTCACACTGGCCTCACCAGGCCCATCTCCTACCTCACGACTGCCTCCCATAACCCAGCTCCTGTCTCGCTGTGGTCTCTCTTACACCAGCTCCTTCCTCACGATGGCCTCATCTGGCCCATCTTCTGCCTCACAGTGGCCACTCAGGGCCCATCTTCTGCCTCATGGTGGCCTCTTCTGGTTTTGCTCTTGCCTCACAGTTGCCTCTTCCAGATCCAGCTTTAAGTCTTTGATGGTCAACAGCATCAAGGAGCCTAAAGCTTCCCTGAACTCTTATTTGTTCACAGCAGAGTGCTTTAGCAAAAGCCGTCTCTTTTTTTAACCTTAAGAGTGGATTTCTGACAAATCGATAGTAAATTCTGCCTGTGTGGTTTCACAGTGATTTCTGTTTTATTTAGTGTTTCATGGCTTTTCTTGTCTTCTGGGGGTAAGGATTGGAATGAACCTTGGGCCCTTTGTATTTGCCCCGGACTTGGTAGCTTTTCACTTCATGTCTTCTATTTTTATATTTTTTACAGTTTTCTTTTTTTTTTTTTTTTTCCTTAGGGTCTTGCTCTGTCACCCAGGCTGGAGTGTAGTCATGTGATTATGGCTCACTGCAGCCTTGGCCTTTTGGCCTCAAGTGATCCTCCCAACTCAGCATCTTGAGTAGCTGAGGCTACAGGCACATGCCAATATGCCTGCTAATTTCTGTTTTTTTCTGAGAGGTTGGTTCTCACTAGGTTGCCCAGGCTGGTCCCAAACTTTTGGACATAAGCAATCCTTTTGCCTGGGCCTTCCAAAGTGCTGAGATTACAAGCGTGAGCCACCATGCCTGGCCTGCCATTTACTTGTCATGAACTATTAAGAATTTACTTTTTGATTAATATACTATGACTATATACATTTATGTATATATAGATATATTAAATTTTTCTTTGATACCAATTTTTTCCTTTTTTTTTTTTGAGGCAAGGTACTGCTTTGTCATTCAGGATGGAGTGCAGTGGTGTGATCTCAGCTCACTGCAAACTCTGCTTTTTTGAGTTGTGATCCTCCCACCTCAGCCTCCTGAGTAGATGAGACCCCAGGTATAAGCTGCCATGCCCAGGTAATTTTTACATTTGTTCTACAGAGGAAGTCTCACCATGTTTCCCAGACTGGTTTCAAACTCCTGGGCTCAAGCGATACTCCCACATCAGCTTCCCACAGTGCTGGGATTACAGGTGGGAGCCACACCTGGCCTGCCTTTTTCTTTTCATGGATCATTAAGAATTTACTTTAAGCCGGGCACGGTGGCTCACGCCTGTAATCCCAGCACTCTAAGAGGACGAGGTGGGTGGATCATGAGGTCAGGAGTTCAAGACCAGCCTGGCCAAGATGGTGAAACCCTGTATCTACTAAAAATACCAAAATTAGCCATGTGTGGTGTAATCCCAGCTGTTCAGGAGGCTGAGGCAGGAGAATTGCTTGAACACGGGGGGTGGAGGTGGCAGTGAACCAAGATAGCACCACTGCACTCCAGCCTGGGCGACAGAGTTAAACTCTATCCAGAAGAAAGAAAAAAGAATTTGCTTTTTGATTAGTGTACTGTAACTATATATATATGTATATGTGTGTTATCTATTCATATGTGAATATATGTGTGTATACATTTTCATAGCATACACACACACATATACATTGTGAAAAGAGATATTTGAATACCTGGAAACTGATAAGCTTCTTCCAAGTTTTGAAACCACCCTTAGCACAAACACAAAAGAAATACAAAGTATCATTATTAAGAAATACAAAGTATCATTATTAATGACCATGGACCAAGATGACCATGAGTCAATAGTACTTTGCACCTCAACCACCTTCCAGCAGAGCATCTCAAAGGGCTGGATATATCTGAACATCACATCCTTTCACATACACTAGGATGCTTTGCAATTATTAAGACCTCAGTATGACCCTTGTCAGCTTGAAATCAAACTGTTTCTCAAATCATGGAGATATTGAGTAGCAGCTTTGGTCAGGAAACAGGTATTGCATTTGGTTCGTCATGGTAAATTCCTGGCCTAGGCAGATGAAATATTGCAGAAGTGTGCTTGTGTGTGCGTGTGTGTGTGTGTGTGTGTGTGTGTGTGTGTACATTCTTGCGCACAGATATGGGGATGGAAGTAGTGGGGTTGAATTTGATGAAACCAGCAGTGGGCAGGCTTCTGGGAAGAGGGAACTTGTTTTGGCAGCAGCTGTGTAACTCTAGAATTAACAAATGCTTGTAAGCCTCAGTTTTCTCTCCTGAAAAATAAAGATTATAGTTCCTGCCTTGATACATGGATTAGGTGATTCACTATATGCAAAATATCTAGTATGTAATAGGCGCTGAAGTAATACTACTTTCTGTAGCTCATTCTTTATCACTGCTTAATTTTAAAAAGTTTACTGCTTTTATAAAAATTATTTGTAATTATGCATAAAATCTAAGTCCTATAGAAAAGTACAAAGCAGGCCGGGTGCTATAGCTCACACCTGTAATCCCAGCACTTTGGAAAGGCAGGGCAGGAGGATTGCTCAAGGCCAGGAGTTTGAGACCAGCATGAGCAACATAGCAAGATCCCATCTCTAAAAAATTAAAAACTAGTTATGGTAACGCACACCTATAGTCCCAGCGACTCGGGAGGCTGAGGCAGGTAGATCACTAAAACCCAGGAGTTTGAGACTGTAGCCTGGGCAACAGAGTGAGACCTTGTCAGAGAGAGGGAGGTGGAAAGAGAGAGAGAGGAGAGAAAAGAAAACTACAAAGAAGCAAGTAACAAATCAAGAAATTTTCAACCACCAAGAAATAACTCTCAACATTAGGTGGTATGGCCAGGCGTGATAGCTCATGCTTGTAATTTTAGCACTTTGGGAGGCCAAGGCAGGTGGCTTACTTGAAGTCAGGAGTTTGAGACCAGCCTGGCAAACATGATGAAACCCCATCTCTACTAAAAATACAAAAATTAGCTGGGCGTGGTGGGCACCTGTAATCCCAACTACTCGAGAGGCTGAGGCACGAGACTCGCTTGAGCCTGGGAGGCGGAGGTTGCAGTGAGCCAAGATCGCACCATTCCACTCCAGCCTGGAAAACAGAGAGAGACTCTGTCTCAAAAAGAAAATTAGGCAGTAATTAATTCATACCTCTTTTTGTGCAAATAGGTACTTACCGAAGTAGATAGATTAATGGATTAAAAATAACTGCCAGGCG
>NW_012104476.1:4398095-4398857 GCF_000951045.1 Mandrillus leucophaeus
TGGAGTGCAGTGGTGCGATCTCGGCTAACTGCAATCTCTGCCTCCCAGGTTCAAACGATTCTGCTGCCTCAACCTCCTGAGTAGCTGGGATTACAGGCGCACACTACTACGCCCAGCTAATTTTTGTATTTTTAGTAGAAATGGGATTTCACCATCTTGGCCAGGGTGGTCTCAAACTTCTGACCATAGATGATCCTCCTGCCTCAGCCTCTCAAAGTGCTGGGATTACAGGCGTGAGTCACCGCACCTGGCATGGGAGAATATTCTTGATTCATTTTCCTTTTCTTCAGTTCTTACTTTAAGTTCTGACTCTATTGTCATCTGGCTCTAGCTGGGGCTATGGGAAGGTCTGAGGCTGGCTAGAGGTTCTTCTCACATGTACGTTTTATTTTCCTACTCAAAGGCCAGTAGAGTACTTTCTTTATCATTGAAATTCAACAGTTTAGCCAGGGTCGGCCCTAGGCCAGTCATTCTGTATTAGTTCATCCAGGTGTGCGGTGTGTCCTTTGACTACTGACTATGTACTTCTCAATCTCCGCATGCAATCATTCTTTTTCTTTCTTTCTTCCTCCCTCCCTCCCTTCCTTCTTCTCTTTCTTCTTTTTCTTTCTCTTTGCTTTCTTTTTTCCTTTTCTTTCTTGCCTTCCTTAGTTTATTCCTTTTTCTTTTCTTTCTCCCTTCCTCCTTCCCTCCCTCCCTCCCTCTCTCTCTCTGTCCCTCTCTCCCTCCTTTCCCTCCCTCCCTCTCTCTCGCTGTCTCTCC
>NW_012104476.1:4401371-4402632 GCF_000951045.1 Mandrillus leucophaeus
ACCTGTGATCCCAGCTACTGGGGAGGCTGAGGCAGGAGGATTGCTTGAACCTGGGAGATGGAGGTTGCGGTAAGCCAAGATAGCACCACTGCACTCCAGCCCAAGCAACAGAGTGAGACTCCATCTCAAAAAAAAAAAAAAAACCCAATCCTGAATCCATCTGACAAGGGATTAGTAACCAGAGTATATAAGGAGCTCAGGTGGAAAAAAAAATCAATACAAAAAAAATCTGTCTGATTTTAAAATGGGCAAAAGATCAGAATAGACACTTCTGAAAACATAAAAATGGCAAACAGGCATATGAAAAGGTGCTCAACATCATTGATCATCGGGGAAATGCAAATCAGAACTATAGTGAGCTATCATCCTACCCCAGTTAAAATGGCTTACATCCAAAAGACAGGCAATACCAAATGCTATTGAGGATGTAGGGAAAAGGGAGCCCTGGTACCCTGTCGATGGGAATGTAAATTAGTACAACCACTATGGAGAACGTTTTGAGGGTCCTCAAAAAACTAAAAATAGAGCTACTTTATGATCCAGTAATCTTACTGCTGGGTATGTAACCAAAAGAAAGAAAACCAGTACATCAAAGAAATATCTGCATTTTTATATTTATTGCAACACTATTCACAATAGCCAAGATTTAGAATCAATCTAAGTGTCCACCAACAGGTGAATGGATAGAGAAAATGTGGTACATACACGCAATGGAAGACTGTTCAGCCGTGAGAAAGAATAGAATCCTATTATTTGCAACAACGTGGGTAGAACTGGAGGTCATTATGTTAACTAAAATAAGCCAGACACAGAAAGACAAATTTTGCATGTTCCCAGTCATTTGTGGGTGTTAAAAATTAAAACAACTGAACTCCTGAAGATGGAGGGCAGAATGATGGTTACCAGAGGCTGGGAAGGGTAGTGGGCTGGAGGGGGTGCACAGGAATGATTAGCGGGTACAAAAGTACAGTTAGAATGAATAAGATGTAGTATTTGGTAGTACAACAGCATGACTATAGTAAACAATTTTTGTATATTTAAAAATAGCTAAAAGAGGCCAGGCGCAGTGGCTCACACCTGTAATCCAAGCACTTTGGGAGGCTGAGACAGGTGGATCACCTGAGGTCAGGAGTTCGAGACCAGCCTGGCCAACATGGTGAACCCCTGTCTCTACTAAAAATACAAAAATTAGCCGGGTGTGGTGGTGAACGCCTATAGTCCCAGCTGCTTGGGAGGCTGAGGCAGGGGAATCGCTTGAACC
>NW_012104476.1:4403507-4409022 GCF_000951045.1 Mandrillus leucophaeus
ACACACACAGACAGGGTCTCACTATGTTGCCCAGGCTGGTCTCGAACTCTCGGCCTCAAGAGATCCTCCTGCCTCGGCCTCCCAAAGTGGTGGGATTACAGGTGTGAGCCACTGAGTCTGGCCCTTTGTTGTTGTTTTTAGACAGGGTCTTGCTCTGTCACGCAGGCTGGAGTGCAGTGGCATAATTACAGCTCGCTGCACCTTCAAATTCCTGGGCTCAGGTGATCCTCCTGCCTCAGCCTCCTGAGAAGCTGGGACCACAGGCATGCACCACCACACCCAGCTAAGTAAAAAAAAAAAATTTTTCTTTCTAGAGACAAGGTCTTGCTGTATTGACCAGGCTGATCTTGAACTCCTGATCTAAAGCCATCCTCCTGCCTCCACCTCCCACCTTGAACTCTTTTCCCAGGTTTGAAAAGAAAATTTACACTTTGAGAAGGAGGAAGAAATGGGGAAGATAGAGCCAAGAAGCCAACCAGCCTTGCCTGAATAAACACTAAATCCCTTAAATTGATTTTACTTCAATAATACAGCTAATTAAGGGTTTTTTTTTTTTTTTTTAAAGTTCCCACTTGGCATGTGAAACAGTTTCTTCCTCAGTAAATTTGAATATCAAGTGTCTATTCTGTGGTGTCTATTCTGTGATTGAGAAGGAATGAAGCAAGTATTTCACACATGGGAAACCATTGTTAAATGATTGTATTATAGAAAGGGGTGGACGGGACAGGGGCGAGGCAGGGGCAGATGTCACCGTGCCTGTGTCCCTGTGCTCCCCACCCACCTCCTCTGTCCCTGCTCCCCATGATGTTTGTCAGGGGGCACAGGGCGCTGAAGGAGGGGTTACCAGGTGGCATATCCAGAAGACATCATTCTCGGCTTCATGGAATCCACTTACTTTGATCTACTTTGTTTCCTCATGATCTGATTTGTTTACTCATGAAATTCATTCAACGGGCCGGGCACATTGGCTCATGCCTGTAATTCCAGCACTTTGAGAGGATGAGGCAGGCAGATCACGAGGTCAAGAGTTCAACAACACCCTGGCCTTGCTGGTGAAACCCCGTCTCTACTAAAAATACAAAAATTAGCTGGGCATGGTGGCAGGTGCCTATAATCCCAGCTACTCAAGTGGCTAAGGCAGAGAATTGCTTGAACCCGGGAGGTGGAGGTTGCAGTGAGCTTAGATCTCACCACTGTACTCCAGCCTGGGCAACAGAGCGAGACTCCATTTCAAAAAACAAAAACAAACCAAACAACAACAAAAAACAAGTTCATTAAATGTTCACGTCAGCAGCTTCTGAATATCTTTTTTTTTTGTTTTTTGAGACGGAGTTTTGGTCTTGTTGCCCAGGCTGGGGTGCAATGACGCGATCTCGGCTCACTGCAACCTCCTGCCTCAGCCTCCTGAGTAGCTGGGATTACAGGCATGTGCCACCATGCCTGGCTAATTTTGTATTTTTAGTAGAGACGGTGTTTCTCTATGTTGAGCAGGCTGGTCTCAAACTCCTGACCTCAGGTGATCCGCCCACCTCGGCCCCAGAGTGCTGGGATTACAAGTGTGAGCCACTGTGCCCAGCCAGCAGCTTCTGAATATCTAAGCCAATTGTTAAACATAGTGATGTTACTAGATTCTTAAAACAAGCTGGAGGCTGGGTGCAGTAGCTCACACCTGTAATCTAACACTTTGGGAGGCTGAGGTGGGTGGATCACCTGTGGGCAGGAGTTCGAGACCAGCCTGGCCAACATGGCGAAACCTCATCTTTACTGAAAAAAATAGAAAAAAATTAACTGAGCATGGTGGCAGGCACCTGTAATCCCAGCTACTTGGGACGCTGAGGCAGGAGAATCGCTAGAACCTGGGAGTCCGGGGTTGCAGAGAGCCAAGATCGCACCACTGCACTCCAACCTGGGCGACAGAGCAAGACTTCATCTCAGAAAAAAAACCAAAACAAACTAGAGACGGGTTTGTTTTAGCTTCATTTTGAAACTATGAAGACAGGCAGTGAGAATGAGTTGGGTTATCCAAATTCAGGCAGCAAGCTGGAGACCACACGGTCCCTGGCCCTTTGCAGCCGGAGTGTGTGGGCCAGCTGTGTGGGGGTATGCACTCCCCCTCCGTCTGCCGGCACTACCGTGTACCATGTCTGGCCTCGTCACCTGGAGACCTGGGAGTCTTCTTTGGTTTTCCCTGACCTTTGCCACCAGATCTGCTTACTTACAAGGCCTGTTGGTTGTGCCCCTCCCAGCCTTTCCCCTGTCTTCCTCCTTTTTATCTTGGTCATTGTTTCAACCCAGCTAGAATCATATCTGCCCAGAGTACTCCAATAGTTCCTAGTTGGGAGTCCTCTAAACTCTTTTGTTTAAACAAATTTGGCCAAACAGGTGGCACACGCCTGTAATCCAAGCACTTCGGGAGGTTGAGGCAGGAGGATCACTTGAGGCCAAGAGTTCAATAGCAGCCTGGGCAACAGAGTGAGATCCCATCTCTACAAAAAAATTTAAATCTTAGCTGGATGAAGGAAATGTATACAATGGTCCATTTCTAAGACAAAGTGCCTTAAATCAACTTAGGTCAGTAGACTACAGAAGAAACAGGATACAGCAGGCTCCTGCTTGGACAGCCAATGCCTGCTTGTCACCCACCCCCCTTAGTTACCCTCACCTGAACCAAAGAGGTTTAGTCTAAGATGAAAGTTTACTAACTGCAAAATAGCTTGTGTTGTCTGTTCTTATCAGCCTGCCCAGCTACTTAAGTCAGAAGTCAAATACTTGAAGAGCCCCTGAGCTAACTAGGATTGCAATGCAGTGTGGGCTGCAACAAAATGCAGCAGGACAACCCTAAAGAAAACACCTAAAGCCCCTACCCAACAACCAATAGGTGACATCTGGGAAGATTGTGACCCCACAGTACTCAGCCTATGAGGAACTGGGGGAGGGACCTGTGCACTAGTGGATAAATTGCTTGTTGAAACTGTGCTGGGTGTGCCTGCTGCCAGACACCCGATATTGCAAGAGCGTCATTAAATGTCTCACTTCCGCTGTTCTCTGGGTCTCTCAGTCCATTCTTTGGGTTTGGAGGGGTGAGTTTGTTTCTCATAATGGGGAATAAAAGTCATACATTCCCTTGGGGGCAAGTATTGGTATCTAGGTGGGTTATAGCTGAAGATGTTCTGTCATTCTGATATGTTCTAGAGAGGTATGTGACCTTGTCCCCACAAAACTGGTGACATAATACTAACACAGGAAACAAAGGAAAAAAGGTTATGCTGAAGCTAATTGCTACTTGGAAGTTGCAGCAGTTGAGTTAGATTTCTTGAAGAAATAGGACTTAATATAGCTGAGCTCTTAATGAGGTTGTGATTTCCCAGGTAGGGGGACCGGGTGTACGAGCATCTGGAAGAAGAAAGTGAAGAGAATGAAAGGAGGGAGGAGAAAGGCACCGTATATGAGGGAGCAGTAAGGCCACATTATGGCAGCAGAATAGCTTAGACATTATTTTTTGAGACGGAGTCTCACTCTGTCGCCAAGGCTGGAGTTCAGTGGCGCTATCTCGGCTCACTGCAACCTCCACCTCCCAGGTTCAAGTGATTCTCCTGCCTCAGCCTCCCGAGTAGCTGGGACTACAAGCTCTGCCACCACGCCTGGCTAATTTTTTGTATTTTTAGTAGAGATGGGGTTTCACTGTGTTAGCCAGGATGGTCTCAATCTCCTGACCTTGTGATCCACCCGCCTCGGCCTCCCAAAGTGCTGGGATTACAGGCGTGAGCCACCGCACTTGGCCTTACTTGGTTTCTAGAAAGTGCCAGACAGTTTGCTAGGTGCCAAAAGTACAACAGACAAGAAAAAACATAGTCTTGGTACTCCAACATAGTCTTGGTACTCCAAGAACTTGCTGGTGTAGCAGACAGATAACAAAAAAGGCAACAAACAGATGAAACACTGCAAAGTATGACCATGAAGAAGGCAAGCAGCGGGAGAATTACTTTTAGTTTAAGAGGCCAGGGAAGATCTCTCTGAGGAAGTGAGGCTTACTGAGACCACAGAATTGAGAAGGGGCCTATCAGACAGAGCAAAGGGGGTTGGGCGCAGTGGCTCACGCCTGTAATCCCAGCACTTTGGGAGGCTGAAGCGGGAGGATCATTTGAGATTGGGAGTTTAAGACCAGCCTGGCCAACATGGTGAAACTTCCATGTCCTTAAATACAGTCTGCAAGCATGAAATAGAACAGGATTCCCAAAGTGGATGGCAGTAGGTTCTCTCTGAAATAAATTACAGAAAACTTCATTACAAAATGATGATGCAGGCCAGGCACTGTGGCTCACATCTGTAATTTTAGTACTTTGGGAGGCTGAGGCAGAAGGATCATTTGAGTCCAGGCCGGGGAATGTAGCTAGACCCTGTCTCTACCCACCACCACTCCCGAAAAAAAAAGTGATGGCTCCAGGGGAGTATCCACAATATAGCCAACCGAGGAAACTGGTTTATCACACCAGCGTCTGATAAGGTCTGTGCTGCTTTGAAATCACATTAATGAAAACATGTAACTACCAGAATGCTTCACATTGAAAGCTTTTATTTTGAAAAATAAAATACAAAAGTCATTACGTTGTAAATGTATAATGATAATTTCCCAACTTCTCAGAAACAATACATTGAATTAAATAATTATTTAATATTATTCACATCAATACACTTAAACAGGCACACGTGTTCTACAAAACATTAGAACATGTACAGACAACCTATTTCAAAAGGAGACTGCCCAAGTCTGCTTACAGGATCCCATTTTTAAACCCTCTCCTTGAACACAAACTTCATAATCTGGTAAGAAAAGAGGACAAGAGCAGTTTTAACAGGAAACACGTTTCTTCTGGGCTCCTTACCGCAGGGCTGTGCATGGAATCAGGATCAAGAGCTCTTTGCTCAGGAGGCAGATCCCTCATGAGACCCAAAGCTGTGCGGACACCTCCATCCTCTCAGTGGGAGGAAACTGGCAAAAGCAGAGGAGACATAGCCAAGGTGCAGACGCTCCACCGAGTTTGGCAGGGGACAGCCAGTCCTAGGAATTTCCCTTCCGTTGAAAAGGCAGCAGTCTTTCCTAGGGCGAACAAACAGAACGTGGTTACGGGTGTGGAGTCCCGGTGTGTTCCTGTGTCTTCATCTCTTCCTTCCCAGCTACGGGCCTGGACAAGCCAGGCGGCTGGGGAGGTTGCTGCAGGTCAGGGGCCAGGAGGATGGACGTTGAGAACAGCTGCCTCAGGAGGGCTGCCTGGGAGGCACACGCGCCCTCACTCTGGTGCTTTCAGATGCATGCGAGTAGCTGCTGGGAGCAAAGCAAGCAGATGGTGGCCGAAGCCAGGGCTGCTCCTGCCCATTTCTAAATAACTGCGACTGTCGTCTGCTATTGATGCTACTGTGGGGGTACTGTCAGGGGCATAAGGTGTCCAGGGGTCAGCACCCTGATTCCTCCTCATGTGAAGAAATGGGTCCTAAGGTTTTTTTTTTTTTTTTTTTT
>NW_012104476.1:4410277-4412183 GCF_000951045.1 Mandrillus leucophaeus
GCCTCCTGGGTTCAAGTGATTCTCCTGCCTCAGCCTCCCAAGTAGCTGGGATTACAGGCCCCTGCCACCACACCTGGCTAATTTTTGTATTTTTAGTAGAGACGAGGTTTCATTATGTTGACCAGGCTGGTCTCGAACTCCTGACCTTGTGATCCACCTACCTTGGCCCCCAAAGTGCTGAGATTACAGGTGTGAGCCACTGTGCCCAGCCAATATCAGATTTTTTTAAAAGGCTGTTCAAGTTCCAACTGATCAAAGGCTTTGCCATATCATTTGGAGCAAAACTGATCTTAAGCAAGTTTGGGTTGCTTAAGCAGAGACTGTAAGTCTGGGAGAAGGCTAGGCGCTCTGAGCAGCTGCACCTGGAGATCTGGACTGAGAAACCAGCTTTGCCACTCATGAGCTGGTATCCCTGGACATGTGCCTGATGAGGGCCACATACTCAGATAGAAAGAGGGCTTAAAAGGCAGCAGCTGGCCTTGTTTACAATGTAGTGCTTAGTCCAATGAGACAATGTAGGTTACTTACATAAGCCATCCATAATACATTAAAACAAGCAAGGGCAAACTTGAAAAACCAACCAAGAAACAAACAAAAATTGCAGTAGTGGAAAAACATCTGCAAGTCCAGCACACAGAGAAAGCCCTTGGAGGCGGGGCTGGGCAGCTGGGGCCCTGGCTGAACAGGGAACCAGAAGCAAGCAGTCACTCCCGCGTTCTGGGTTTCCCTGCCTCTGGACTATGGTCTTGACAAACGACCTGCTCCCTCTGGGACCAGCTTCCTTATCAGAAAACAAGGAGTTGGGCTTGATGGCCTCCAGGTCCCTTGCAGCTGAAATATTTCATGGTTCATAATAAAAATAACAATACTATTGTTTGCTTATTATGAGCCAGGGTCTTGAATGATGATTAATTCTCACCACCATGCTCTTGTTAATATCATCCTCATTTCACAGATGAATAAATGAAGACAGAGAGAGGTGAAGTTAACGCGCTCGCTGCCACACAGAAAGTGAAGAGCCAGGATTCCAACCCGGGCAGACGGACTCCAGAGCTGTGCTCTCCACCTCAGCCACCCAGACCCTGCAAGAGCCCGAGTGGGAAACAGGAAAACCCAGCAATGTTCCCCAACCCTCACCTCATGTATGGAAGAGGCTCCTGGTCCTGCTACTCCACTTGCTCAGTCTGTTGAAGGAAAGAAAAGATGTTTTAATGCCCTTGAAGTTGGTCAGCACGAGAAGTGACTGCCCCCACTGAAACACCAGGGGTGGCCCGCAGGCTCTGTTCACTTTCAGATGAACTCAGTGCACTACTGCAGTATGCTCAAGAATCTGACTGGCCTTTCCGCCTGGTTCCTGGGAGGGAAACGCTGAATCCTCGGAATTCCCTAAGTAACAAGAGTGTCTTTGTTATTTCTGAGGTCCTTGGATGACATCTGGGTTTATGGTATGAGATGACTCAGGATGGGGTTGCTCACCACAAAGACCAACCACGGGATCAGGGGGCTGGGGCTTGCAGCCCGCCTCAACTCTGGGGAAGGGAGGTTGTCTGCAGATTGAGTTCTAACACATGACCAATGAGTTGATCAATCTTGCCTGCATAAATAAACCCCAATAAAAACGCTGGGTGTGGAAGTTCAGTGGCACTTCCAGGTTGGCGAACACATGGGTGTGCCGGGAGGGTGACATGCCCTGATTCCACAAAGAGGAGGCGCAGAAGCTCTGCATTCAGGACCCTCCCGGGCCCACTTCTATCTTATGGCTGGTCCTGATCTGCATCCTTTATAAACCTGTAATTGTTAAGTACTGCACTTTCCCAAGTTTTATGAACCATTCTAGCTAATTATTGAATCTGAAGGTTCTTTGGGTTTCAGCTCATTTAAGACCTTATGGGCCCTTTCTCTCTCT
>NW_012104476.1:4415599-4416666 GCF_000951045.1 Mandrillus leucophaeus
CTCACTGCAAGCTCCACCTCCCGGGTTCACACCATTCTCCTGCCTCAGCCTCCCGAGTAGCTGGGACTACAGGCGCCCGCCACCATGCCCGGCTAAGTCCTGAGGTTCTTAAAGTGTCCAGGGGACAAGACCCTGATTCCTCCTTGTGTGAAGAAATAGGTCCTAAGGTTCTTTAAGTGTCCAGGGGTCAGCACCTGATCCTTCATCACGGGAAGAAATGGGTCCTAAGGTTGTTTAAAGGAAGCTCTGGAGAACACAGTGACTGTTACTGAAATGCCAAGGGGACCCACAAGATAAGATAGTATCCGTCCTAAGGGCTCTGCTGTGTCCCCGGTTCTCCTGAGTCCTCCTCACCACAGGTGGGCCCCTCCCGGCCTCCACACAAAGGCAAGGGTGAAATGCTGCCGAGGCAGCTGCCGAGGCAGTCGATCCTCCAACATGCTGGTCAGGAAATGAGGCCTTGTGAGTGTTTGGTGGGATGGGTAGGGAGATTACCTATGAACTTTGAAAGCATTTTGTAAAAACAAAGTTAGCTAAGGCCTGATAACTGCTGTTAAATATGCAGACCCACAGAATAATTCAGCGTTTGCTCCTCAGCAAAAAGGAAACCTGAATCCTAGAGCCTGTCGATATCAGCAGCTTGCTGCCACCTAGGATTTTGAGATGATGGAGCAGTGTCCATGTGCTTCTTATGTCCATAATCCATCAACGCACCGCAAGTCACATTCAACCTGTTTTCTCACTAGTAAAACAGGAATACTACCAGCTTGCCAGAGTGGTTTGAGAACTGAATACAATTTTATATATAGATGTATATATAATTTAGCATATCAGTTATATATATTATCATCTTATACATATACAAATAAAATGCTTGGTATTTTATGCCTGGTATGGAGTATGCACAATACATCATTATTATATAAAGTAAAAATAAAAACAAAAGTCAGCAAGTAAACTATGAGAAAAAATCACTATCAATATCAGATTTTATTTATTTTTATTTATTTATTTATTTTTGAGATGAAGTCTCACTCTGTCACCCAGGCTAGAGGGCAGTGGTGTGA
>NW_012104476.1:4419591-4423393 GCF_000951045.1 Mandrillus leucophaeus
TTTTTTTTTTTTTGATGGACTTTTGCTCTGTCACCCAGGCTGGAGTGCAGAGGTGCAGTATTGGCTCACTGCAACCTCCACCTCCCTGGTTCAAGCAATTCCCCTGCCTCAGCCTCCTGAGTAGCTGGGATTACAGGCCCACACCACCAAGTCTTGCTAATTATTTTGTATTTTTAGTAGAGACGGGGTGTCACCATGTTGGCCAGACTGATCTCGAACTCCTGACCTCAGGCAATCCACCCACCTGGGCCTTCCAAAGCGCTGGGATTACAGGTGTAAACCACCACGCCCAGGCACTTTTGGATTTTATATTCCTTCAAGACAGCGTCTTGGAATATTCTTTGGCTCCAACTTCCACAGCCTGTGAGTGAGTCTGTTCATGAATCTGCCCAGGTTTCTGGGACCTCATGCCCAGCCTGGGCCCAGAGCTCTGTGCCCCCTTGTCTGCACGAGGTGGTCGGAGTCTTCTGGATAAATCAGGAGCTCCTCCTGTGACTCCTGAGGACTTACTCCAATGCCTCACCATAGTACACACTGGGTAAACAACTGGTGAATAAGTGAATGAATGGATGAATAGTAAATATATGTGAGTAAGAATATGCCTTGCAAGTACTTTGAAGCACTCAAGTCATATGTATCAATTACTGGCAGCTGAATGTTTTTAGACAAGGGTCAGGAAGGAAGAGGCTTCAACTCTGGTGTGAGACATGGCTTCCCTCAGAGAGGGCAGCCCATTTACTCCAGGCTTGCTTCAGGCAACTAGACTTCACACAAGTCTATGAGGCGGTGTTGTTTCACCAATCTCTATCTGGAACGCTTTTAGAAACTGAGTTCAGAACTGAGTCTTCTTTTTCTACTGACAAGCTAATCACTGACAGCAGCAGCCTGGAGGCAACATGCATCAATGCCATGCTGGCAAGGGAAGTTGGCCGCACTCAGGCCATGGGTGCCCATTTTTTCTGACTTCTATATGGGGATGACAGGTGATGCCCAGAGGCAGGACGCGGGCTCCTCTAGGCATGTCAGCTGCAAGACTCCCTGTTTCTTTCCAACCCAGGAAACAGGATTGGAATGCAAGTCAGTGAGAGTGGACGTTACAGGGGAAACTCTGAATCTGCTTAATTTTTTTTATTTTTAAGACAGGGTCTCACTCTGTCACCCAGGCTGGAGTGCAGTGGCACAATCTAGACTCATGGCAACCTCCACCTCACGGGATCAAGCGATCCTCCTACCTCAGCCTCCCAAGTAGCTGGGACCATAGGCCTGTGCCCCCATGCCTAGCTAATTTTTTCTTTTTAGCTAGGCAGTCTTGTTCTGTCACACAGGCTGTAGTGCAGTGGTGCAATCTTGGCTCAGCAACCTCCACCTCTCGGTTCATGTGATTCTCCTGTCTCAGCCTCCCAAGTAGCTGGGATTACAGGCACCTTCCACAATACTTGGCTAATCTTTGTATGTTTAGTAGAGTTGAGGTTTCACCATGTTGGCCATGCTAGTCTTGAACTCCTGACTTCAAGTGATCCACCGACCTCGGCCTCCCAAACTGCTGGGATTACAGGCATAAGCCACCGTGCTGGCTTTAATCCTTCAAACTCTTGGTGTCCTTCCCAAGGGCCAGTAACTGTGTGCATAATATATTTATAAGTCTTCTGGGCTCCAAATGAGAAAAGCCAAAGGGGCATGGATGTACAGTATACACAGTAGGAACAGAGAGGGTCAGTCGCTGCAAATTTTTATGTCAAATTAGGCACTGGAAGGCTGGAGTAGCTTTACCCACTGGGTGGCTTGTGCAGGACCTCAAACAATCAGCATTTGGTTATCAATAAAGTATTTCCCTGGTTTTGGGAGACATTGAGCTCTCTGAAATTAAGACTGTGTTAAATTATTGTTAAAATCAACAAGTCCCAGAGGCTGATCTTTCTTCCACCAGCACATACCATTATCTCTTCTTTTCTTTTTGGTTTCTTGTTTCTGTCTTTTTAATTTCATTATCTCTTTAAAAATATTACTTCAATGCAAGAGCCAATCTAGTATACATCAGGAGGAAAAAGCAGACACCGTACCTGTGGTTTTTCTTTAAGAAAGTCAGGTAGTTGGAATTCTCCCTTATAGACCTGGAAAAACAAAGCAGGCGTGAGTTTAGGGCAACAGGTCCAGTCCCCATCATTTCAGGACATGTGCCATGCCTGACCATGGCCGGGTTTACTGCTCCACTGCTGGGGAGTTTAGAATGAGAGAGAAGCCTGTCGGTCCAAGAGCAGCCAGTGGGCAGGACTGACGGAAATCCCCATTCACTGCGATTCCCTCCTGCCCTGTGTTTACCGAGTGCTCACAGATGCGGGCTGGCTAGGAGAGGGCTCAGGGTACCTGAAAAACAAAAGCACCCTGACTGCCAAATCCCAATCACTTTAGCTGAGAGAGGAAGCAAGCCCTAAGGCAGTCTCTCTGAAGCAACCAACACAGAACTCACACAGTTGAGGAACAAGCTCCTGGTTCCTTTTGAATTCTCCAAGGATACAACCCTGGATTTAATCCAACTTTACTTTCCTCAATTTACCCAGTATTCCCATGGTGATTTGAATTTGAATATTAAGTGATTCTTAAAATGATATATACCTTAAATCTCATAAAATCTTATAATTAAAAACGTATGCTTTAATATATAAAAATGTCTCCAATACATGCAATAATTAGGAATCATTTTTAAAATACCATTTGTTACATTTAAAAGCCCACTGAATATGTAAGAGTAAATCAGTGAAAGATATATAAGACCTTAACACAGAAAACTATAAAACACTATTGAGAGAAATTAAAGACCCACATAAACAGACATACCACTTTCAGGGACAGGAAGATTTAACATAGTACAGATGGCCATTCTCCTCAAAGATTTCCCAATCAAAATTCTAGCATGCTTTTTTTTTGGAGGGGAAGGAG
The DNA here is from genome assembly GCF_000951045.1 of Mandrillus leucophaeus. Classification (NCBI taxonomy): domain Eukaryota; kingdom Metazoa; phylum Chordata; class Mammalia; order Primates; family Cercopithecidae; genus Mandrillus; species Mandrillus leucophaeus. Next base: position 4,422,529 of record NW_012104476.1, read on the forward strand.
TAATTTCAACTTGTTTGTAAAACTTAAATGAAAATACACAGCGCCAAGAATAGTCAAGGTAGTTTTAAAAGAATAACAAAGTAGAAGAACTTATTCTACCAGATATCGATACATTATTATTATACAGCTATAATTATCTACATTACATAGCTCTAAGCATTAGCTAAGTTAATGATATAGCCATAAGAAAGACAGTTTTTGGCACAGGGATAGACAAATATATCAATGGAACAGAATGACAGGTCCAGAAACAGCCCCTGAGATATGGATGCCTGGTTTATGGCAAGGTGGCACTATAGAACAGTGCAATGAGAACGCATAAATAAAAAAAGTGCTCTATGCATATAATGATATACTATACAGCAACAGAAAAATGAACTCTGCTACATTACCAACAACACAGATTAATCTTAACATACAATAAGGAGGTGGGGAGCCAGATTCCAAAGAATAATATACTATGTCTTCATTTAAAAAATTTAAAGCTAAGTAGGTAAAACGAATCAATGATCTTAGAAATCAGGATACTGTTTGCCCTGGACAGGAAGGAGGTGGTAGTGATTTTGAGAGAGAGAAGCTGAGCGAGGCTTCCAGGGTGCTGGTAATTTTCTGTGTTGATACGAGTAGTGATTATGAGCATGTGTTCATTTTGTGAACATATCAGTTATTGATAAATGACTGGTGTACTCTATGTGTGATATACTACAACAACAAAATTCAATAAATGAATTAAGTCAGTGGTTTAATGTTAAAAATTTACTGTTAAAATACACATATATTGGCTGGGCACAGTGGCTCACGCCTGCAATCCCAGCACTTTGGGAGGCCAAGGCGGGTGGATCACGAGGTCAGGAGATCGAGACCA
>NW_012104476.1:4424328-4448029 GCF_000951045.1 Mandrillus leucophaeus
AAAAAAAAAAAATCTGCATATAAGAATCATTTGTTCGGCCAGGCGCAGTAGCTCAGGCCTGTAATCCTAGCACTTTGGGTGGCCAAGGTGGGCGGATCACCTGAGGTCAGGAGTTCGAGACCAGCCTGGCCAACATGGTGAAATCCCGTCTCTACTTAAAATACAAAAAATTAGCTGAGCGTGTTGGCGGGCGCCTGTAATCCCAGCTACTCAGGCAGCTGAGGCAGGAGAATCACTCGAACCTGGGAGGCGGAGGTTGCGGTGAGCCGAGATCACTGCATTGCACTCCAGCCTGGGCAACCAGAGCGACACTCTGTCTCAAAAAACAGAATCATTTGTTCTACCCTGACACCACAACTCAGATGGGTCCAGCTTGCTGAGGTGGGAAGTGTCTAAGCCCTGGGAGCTGTGTATCATGTTAGCACTCGCTTCCATCCACTTTGCCTGCCTATTGTCTGTGGGGCAAGAAGACACCATGCCAGTGGAGGGGCTGAAGCTACTAGAATGTTTTGTTTGTTTTGGGTTTTTTACCAGATTCTCACGTGTCCTTCCTTCTCCCTCTATTCAAGAAATGAAGTCCCAGCCCCTACTTTCCAGGCCCCAAGGGCATACACTGCTCAGGCCCATAGTCCGCTCTGGTCTGTGCCCTGGCTACTTTACAGAACCAGTTCAGTTCGGGCCTGCCCCAGTTCCTCTTCTCTTGTTAGTGGGTTGGGGTCTCAAGTGACTTGACTTTTTTTTTTTTTTTTTTGAGACGGAGTTTCGCTCTGTCACCCAGGCTGGAGTATAATGGCATGATCTTGGCTCTCCGCAACCTCTGCCTCCCACATTTAAGCGCTTTTCCTGCCTCAGCCTCCTGAGCAGCTGGAATTACAGGCATGCATTACCACACCTGGCTAATTTTTTGTAGTTTTAGTAGACATGGGGTTTCTCCACATTGGTCAGGCTGGTCTTGAACTCCTGACCTCAGGTGATCCGCCCACCTCAGCCTCCCAAAGTGCTGCGATTACAGGCGTGAGCCACTGTGCCTGGCCAACTTTTCTTATTTTCACACTCTCTCAGACATTCAGACACTGAATCTCCTCTTTGAGCTAGCCTCTTTTGCTAGAATTTATGCAGAAGGTTTAACTCAAGCCCAGGCAGTCATACAGGTGTCAGTGGCAGAGCAAGGCTCACAGGCCCCACCCCAGGGCTCTTCCATTAAACCACACTCATTGCATCCTACATTGCCATTAGCAAATCTATGGTGAAATCTTTCTTACTCTTTTTGGCTTGTTATAAAAAGCATAAGGCCTAACAGGAAATATGAGTGGGAACATTCAACACTCTAAGTCCCTTCCGAGTACTGACAGTTCCAGATAGGTAAGGCTTATATGAAGAAGAAAAAAAAATCCTAGGTATGTGATGTTACAAATGTAATAAAAAACCAAAAGGGGTCAGGGTAAAATATCAGATAAAGCTCAAGCAAAAAATCAGTGGGCAGCTGTCTGGAGATTTCCTTCTTTTAGTATCCTCTAGGGAACAAATGCCTCAAAAGTTAGGAACTGTAAAACCGAGAAAAATAACATTTTCCACTGACAAAGCAATTTCTGCGCAGTGCAGGAAACTGACCCACTACATTGCCTACACAAACAGCAGAGCTAGAAATGGAATTTCCTTTGGTTAACAATGTTTCTGGACATCTGAATATTTTCAGGCACTAAAAGAGAGAGGATTCTGCTTGACAGCAACAAGATAGGTATTCAGAATCCAAATGTTTCTACAAACCCTCCCACCTCAAGCACTAAAGAAAAAGACAAAACTAAGCTTCTGATTTGAAGGGCAAATTGAAAATACAAATAATTAAAAAACCCGCTAAACTTTACTATTTTCTATGCATCAGGCTGGTATTAAGCAAGTGCCTCCTCATCAAATCACACAATCTCCTGAGGAGGTATTATTCTCTTTTTACAGATGAAGCAACTGAGGCACAGAGAAATTAAGTAATTCATAGACAGGTGGTGAAATGGGAAGCTTCTGTAGTAATACTAGATTGGACTTCAATCATTCTAGTTGCTCTGTTTAGACTGCGGTATGGAGTCTATAGCAATAATCCAGAGAAGAGATAATGATGGCTTGGACCAAGGAGATAGAAGTAGAAGGGGAGGATTACAGATTTTTTTTTTCTAATTACATCTCGATATGCTACAAGACAGGATGTGGGATGTGAGGGACAAGGAGAATCAAGAATGACTCCAAGGTGTTTTGCCTAAGCAACTACCAACTGGAAACATGGAGTTACCATAGGTTGGTAGGGCTTTTCTTTCAATACTTTAAATATTTCACTCTGTAAGTCTGATAGCAATGAGACAATAGAAAGCAAGGGCATCCAAACTAGAAAGGAAGAAGTCAAATTATCCTTGTTTATAGATAATATAACCTTATAATTGGAAAATCCAAAAGACTCCACCAAAAAAACTATTAGAACTAATAAATTCAGTAAAGTTGAAGGAGACAAAACCAACATACAAAAATCAGTAGCATTTTTATGTGCCAGCAGTGAACAATCTGAAAAAGAAATCAAGAAAGTAATCCCATGTACCATAGCTACAAATAAAATAAAATACTTCTTCTCAGAAATAGAAAAAAACAATCCTAAAGTTTACCTGGAACCATGAAAGATCCAGAATAACCAAAGCTATCCTGAGCAAAAAGAACAATACTGGAGGAGTAACATTACCTGAATTCGAATTATACTACAGGGTTATAGTAACTAAAACAGCATGGTACTGGCATAAAAATAGACATACATACCAATGGAATAGAAGAGATAACCCAGAAACATATCTAGACATCTACAGAGAACTCATTTCCAACAAATGTGCCAAGAACATACATTGGGGAAAGAACAGTCTCTTCAATAAATGGTGCTGGGAAAACTGGATATCCATATATAGTAGAATACAACTAGATACTTGCTCACACCTATAATCCCAGCACTTTAGGAGGCCAAGGCCAGTGTGGATCACTTGAGGCCAGAAGTTTGAGACCACCCTGGGCAACATGGTGAAACCCTGTCTCTACTCAAAATACAAAAATTAACCAGGCATGGTGGCATACACCTGAAATCCCAGCTACTCAGGAGGCTGAGGCATTAGAATTGCTTGAACCTGGGAGGTGGAGGTTGCAATGAGTTGTGATCACACCACTGTACTCCAGCCTGGGAGACAGTGAGACACAGTCTCAAAAAAAAAAAAAAAAAGATGAAAGAAAGAAACTAGATCCCTATCTCTTGCCATATACAAAAATCAAATCAAAATGAATTAAATACTTAAATCTACAACCTCAAACTATGAACCTACTAAAAGAAAACATTTGGAAAACTCTCCAGGACATTGCACTGAGCAAAGATTTCTTGAGTAATACCCCACAAAGACAGGCACCCAAAGCAAAAATGGACAAATGGGATCACACTAAGTGCAAAAACTTCTATGCAGCAAAGGATACAATCAACAAAGTGAAGCGACAATTCCCCACATGGAAGAAAACATTTGCAAACTATCCATTTGACAAGAGATTAATAACCAGAATAGATTAAGAGCTCAAACAACTCAATAAAAAAATCTAGTAATACAATTTAAAGATGGGCAAAAGATCAGAATAGACATTACTCCAAAGTAGACATACAAATGGTAAGCAGGTATATGAAAAGGCACTCAATATTACGTCATGACCATCAGGGAGATGCAAATCAAAACTACAATGAGATATCATCTCACACCGGTTAAAATGGCTTTTATCCAAAAGACAGGCAATAATGATGTGGAGAAAGGGGAACCCTGCTACACTGCTGGTGGGAATATAAATTACTACAGCCATCATGGAGAACAGTATGGAGGTTCCTCAAAAAACTAAAAATGGAACTACCATATGATTTAGCAATCTCACTGCCAGGAATATACCCAAAAGAAGGAAAATCAGTAAATCAAGGAGATATCTTCATTATCACGTTTGCTGCAGCACTATTCACAATAGCTAAGATTTGGGATCAATCTAAGTGTCCATCAACAGATAAATGGATAAAGGAAAGATGGCATATATATATATATACACACACACACACACACATACACACACATACATACACACACACACTATCCAGCCATAAAAAAGAATGATCCTGTCATTTGCAACACCATGGGTGGAAATGGGGGTCATTATGTTAAGTAAAAGAAGCCAGGCATAGAAAGACAAACTTTGTGTGTTCTCACTTACTTGTGGGAGCTAAAAATTAAGACAGTTGAACTCATGGAAATAGAGAGTAGAACAATGGTTACCAGAGGCTGGGAAGGGTAGTGGGTAGGTGGGTAGGGGAGGAGATAGCTAATGGGTACAAAAATATTATTAGATAGAAGGAATAAAATCTATTATTTGATAGCACAACAGGGTGACTCCAGTCAACAATTTACTATATATTTAAAAACAACTAGAGTATAAAGATGGTTTGTAATACAAAAAAATGATAAATGCTTGAGGTGATGGATACCTCATTCATCCTGATATGATTATTACACATTGTATACCTGCATCAAAATATCTCATGTACCCCATAAATACATACACTTACCAGGTAACCACAAAAATAAAAATACAATTAAAAACATAATAAATATAGAAATATTTCACTCTCCATAAGTAAGGTGTTTTTTGTCCTCTAGGTTTTTTCAGGATGTTATCTGATTTTCTGCTATTTGATTATGATATGCCTAGGTACAGACTTTCTTGTATATATTTATTTATCTATTTATTTATGTTATTATTTTTTTTTTGGAGATGGAGTCTCACTCTGTCTCCCAGGTTGGAGTACAGTGGCACCCAGCTCACTGCAACCTCCACCTGCCAGGTTCAAGCAATTCTCCTGCCTCAGTCTCCCGAGTAGCTGGGATTATAAGCACCTGCCACCAGGCCCGGCTAATTTTTGTATTTTTAGTAGAGACAGGGTTTCACCATGTTGGCCGGTGTAATCTGACCTCAAGTAATCTGCCCACCTCGGCCTCCCAAAGTGCTGGGATTACAGGTGTGAGCCACCCCACCTGGCATTTGGTATTTATCTTGCTTGTTTTCTTAACTTTCTAAACTGGATTTGTGGTTTGATGTCTGTCTTTAGTTTTGAAAATACTCAGACATTATTACTTCAGATGGTTCTTCTATTCCTTTCTCTCTTTTCCTGTTTTCTTTTCTCTCTTTTCCTGTTTTCTTTGCCTGTAGTCCCAGCTACTCGGGAGGCTGAGGCAGGAGAATGGCATAAGCCCAGGAGGCGGAGCTTGCAGTGAGCCTAGATCATGCCACTGCACTCCAACCTGCGCAACAGAGTAAGACTCTGTCTAAAAAATAAATAAATAAATAAGAAATGTTGGCTGGGTGAGGTACCTCACACCTGTAACCCCAGCACTTTGGGAGGCCAAGGCGGGTGGAACACGAGGTCAGGAGTTCAAGACCAGCTTGCCCAAGATGGTGAAACCCCGTCTCTACTAAAATTACAAAAATTAGCCAAGCGTGGTGGCAGCTACTCGGGAGGCTGAGGCAGGAGAATCGTTTGAACCTGGGCAGCAGAGGTTGCAGTGAGCCGGGATCATGCCATGCACTCCAGCTTGGGTGACAGAGTGAGACTCCATCTAAAAAAAAAAAAAAAATTAGAAATGTTTTTTCTATGCTTCATGACCTTACATATCATCCTTGCACAGGGCCATGTTGTACATGTTGTGTCTCTGTATTGTTCCAATTTTAGTGTATGTTCAGCCAAAGCAAGGACTTAAATATATATAATTTCATAACTGTCCCACAGTTTTTGGATATCCTATTCTTTTCCTTTTTCTTTTTTGTGGAGTCAACAGATCGCTCTCTGTTGCCCAGGCAGGTCTTCAATCTTGGTCTCAAGTGATCTTCCCACTTGGGCCTCCTGAAGTGCTGAGATACAGTGTGAGCCACCAGGCCCTGCCATGTTCTGTCATTTTCATTCTTTTTTCTCTTTGCAGTTTAAGTTTTGGAACTTTCTACTGACATATCTTCAAGCTCACTGAGTCTTTCCCAGGTTATCTATTGTCCTTTCCAGTCTATCAATAAGTCCAAAGGCATTTTTCATTTCTGTTATAGTATTGTTTATTTCTAGTATTTCTTTTGGGTTCTTTCTTAGAGTTTCTATTGTCTGCTTATGTTATCCATCTTTCTTGCATGTTGTTTACTTTCTCCATTAGAGCCTTTAGTGTATTAATCATACTTACTTAAAATTTCCTGTCTGATTATTCCAAAATTGCTGCCATAAATGAGTTTGGCAATGGTTCTGATTCTTGTTATGCCTTATGCAACTTTTGATTTTTGTCTTTTAGCATGTCTTGTAAGTTTCTGTTGAAAGCAGACATGATATACTGTATAGAAGAAACTGCAGTAAAGAGTCCTTTTGCTTGAGGCTTTATGTTTCTCTGGCTAAGAGTTGGGTTGTGTTTACTGTTTTGTGTAGCTGTATAAGTTAAATTTCCTTTAGTGTCCTTTTTCTAAATCAATTTTTATTTTAGATTCAGAGGGACTTGTGCAGGTTACAAGGGTATTTTGTGTGATGCTGAGGTCCGGCGTACAACTGATCCTGCTACTCTGGTCGTGAGCAGAGTACCCAATAGACAGCTTTTCAACCCTTTCTCCCCTCCCTCTCTCCCCTGTCTTGCAGTCCCCAGTGTCTACTGTTCCCATCTTTATGTCCATGAATACCCAATGTCTAGCTCCCACTTAGGAGTTGGGAACATATAGTTCTGGTTGTTTCAGCATTAATTCACTTAGGATAATGGCCTCCAGCTGCATCCATGTTGTTGCAATCACATCCTTGTTTTCGTATCTCTTACCGTTTCTTGGTTTCCCTAAAGACTCCTTATTAAAACAGGGTCTCAAAATTAGTTCATTTAGCAGTAATCCACTATCATTATACAGGAGACAGATCGGTGGTGGTGACGTGTCTGTGTGGTGGGGGGAGTGTCCTATAACCACATAATTAGTTCTCAGTCTTTTAGTGAGCCTGTGTGCCTGGGCCGTGACTTTCACAAGGGTTTCTCAGGTTCCCTTCTCCCCCCATTAGGTAAGACAGGAAGGCTAGAGAGGGCTGCGGTTGGGTGTTTCCCTTCTGATACACTTTGGGTATTTTTCCCCTCCAACTCATGCTGAAATGTGATTCCCAGTGTTGAAGGTGGGGGCCTAGTGGGAACTGTTTGGGTCATGGGGCCAGATCCCTCATGAATGGCTTGATGTTGTCCCTGCACTTACGAGTGAGTTCTTACTCTATTACTATGGTTCACGCAAGAGCTGGTGCGAGATCTGGTTGTTAAAGAGTCTGGCACCTCCCTCCCCTCTCTTTCTTGCTCTCTCTCTCTCCATGTGCTGTGCCTGCTCCCCTTTGTGTCCCACCATAAGGGAAAGCTTCCTGAGGCCTCACCAGAAGCTGAGCAGATAGATGCTGGTGCCATGCTTCCGGTACAGCCTGCAGAAATGTGAGCCAAATACAAATAAACCCTTCTTCTTTTTTTTTTTTTTTTTTTTTTTTGAGACGGAGTCTCGCTGTGTCGCCCAGGCTGGAGTGCAGTGGCGCGATCTCGGCTCACTGCAAGCTCCGCCTCCCGGGTTCACGCCATTCTCCTGCCTCAGCCTCCCGAGTAGCTGGGACTACAGGCGCCCGCGGCCACGCCCGGCTAGTTTTTCGTATTTTTTAGTAGAGACGGGGTTTCACCATGTTAGCCAGGATAGTCTCGATCTCCTGACCTCGTGATCCGCCCGTCTCAGCCTCCCAAAGTGCTGGGATTACAGGCTTGAGCCACCGCGCCCGGCATAAACCCCTCTTCTTTATAAATTACCAGTCTCCGGTATTTTATAGCAATGCCAAATGGACTAACACATCTTCCTCCAGGTCAATTAGGCTCTGGTAAAGCACATGTCAATTAGGCTTGATAAAACAGTTTACTTTGAGAGCAAACCATTGCTAAGGAGTGCTCTGGCTTATTTCAAGATGAGGATTCCCCTTCTCCCTACCTGAAGCTTGAGGAGATTTTCCTCTTTACCCTGAGAATCCGGTGAGGTTTCTAGAGGTAATCTGTGATTCTCAGTATGTACCTTTTCCTCCAGTTTTTGGGAGAATGGTTTGCCCTGAAACCTCAATTTTCTGATTGAAGAGTTGATTTTTCAGTTTTTGCAGCTTCTCTTCATCCTTGGTGTTCTACAATTTCACGGTACTGTGGTTTATTTTCTTCACTCAATGGTATTGGAAACAGATGCACGTCCATCTATTCCTACATTGTTACTTTGATAATATCCTGCTGTTCATTTTCTCTATTCTCTTTTTCTGGAATTCCGGTCAGTTAAACATTGGACAACTTGAATTTTGCTTCCCCGTTTCTTATCTTTTTTCTCTAAGTCATCTCTTGTTTTCTCTTTTTGTTTTATAAGATATTTTCTCAACTTTATTCAATCACTGATTTTAAATTTCAGCTCTTATTTTTAGTTCCCAAGCTTTCTGAATGTTTTTGTTTTAGAAAATAGCAATTTATTCTTGTTCCTTCACCTTACCTCTACAAGAATATTAATTACAGTTCATTTACATTTTTTCTTTTGCTTATTACATTGTTTTTGTTATCTCTGAGGTACATTTTTCCCTTTCTTTTGGTCTCTCTTATGTTAGAGATGTTCTGCCAATTTCTGGCGAGTCTTGGCTATGAAGCACTACAAAGTTAACTGGAGTTCTGTATATGAGAGTTGAGTATAATTATGGGTGTGCTTTCTCAGCCAGCCTTTTTGTCAGGATTCTCCAAGTATAATTTTGTAGGTCTAGACCGAGTGCAGTGGCTCACACCTGTAATCCCAGCCCTTTGGGAGGCCGAGGCAGGTGGACCATGAAGTCAGGAGTTCAAGACCAGCCTGACCAAGATGGTGATACCCCATCTCTACTAAAAATACAAAAACATTAGCCAGGCGTTTGTGGCGGGTGCCTGTAATCCCAGCTACTTGGGAGGCTGGGGCAGAGAACTGCTTGAACCTGGGAGGCAGAGGTTGCAGCAAGCCAAGATCACGCCACTGCACTCCAGCCTGGGCAACAAAGCGAGACACTGTCTCAAAAAACAAAAATTTTGTAGGTATTTTATATACCTATGTGTGTATAAAATTTGTGTACATACATATAGAATCAAGGTGTTTTGGCTACCATAGCTTTGTGGTATTCAAAGTCAGGCAGTGTGATGTCTCCAACTTTGTTCTTTCTGCTCAGGATAGCTTTAGGTATTCAAGGTCTTCTGTCATTCCACACAAATTTTAGGATTTTTTTTCTATTTCTGTGAAAAATGTCATTGGTGTTTTGATAGAGATTATACTGACTCTGTAGATTACTTTGGGTAATACTGACTTTTGAGATGGAGTCTCGCTCTGTTGCCCAGGCTGGAGTGCAGTGGCATGATCTTGGCTTGCTGCAACCTCTGCCTCCCAGGTTCAAGTGATTCTCCTGCCTCAGTCTCCTGAGTAGCTGGGATTACAGGCGCCTGCCACCAGGCCTGGCTAATTTTTCCATTTTTAGTAGAGATGGGGTTTCACCATGTTGGTCAGGCTGGTCTCGAACTCCATAACAATATTAATTCTTCTAATCCATGAGTATGAAGTATCTTTTCATTTTCTGTATGTTCTCTTCAATTTCTGTCATCAATCTTTTATAGTTTTCATCACAGAGATTCTTCACTTATTTGGTTAAGTTTATTCCTAGGTATTTTATTTTTTGTAGCTATGTAAATGGGATTGCTTTTCTGACTTCTTTTTCAGATTGCTTGCTGTTGATGTACAGAAATGTTACAGATTTTTGTCATGTTGATTTTGTACCCTGGAATTTAACTGAATTTGTTTATCAGTTCTAGCAGTTTTTGGTGGAGTCTGGAGGTTTTTCTAAATACAGGATCATGTCATATGCAAATAAAGACAATGTGGTTTCTTCCTTTCTGATTTGGGTACCCTTTATTTCTTTCTCTTGCCTAATTGCTTGGGCTAGGACTTCAAGTACTAAGTTGAACAGAAGTGGTTAGAGTGGGCATCCTTGTCTTGTTCCTGATCTTAGATAAAAATTATTCAACTTTTCACTGTTGAATATGACGTTAGCTGTGGGTTTGTCATATATGGTTTGAGATACGTTCCTTCTTTTTTTTTCTCTTTTGAGATACAGTCTCGCTCTATCACCCAGGCTGGAGTGCAGTGGCGCAATCTCAGCTCACTGCAACCTCCGCCCCCCCTGGCTCAAGTGATTCTCTCACCTCAGCCTCTCAAATAGCTGGGATTACAGGTGTGCACTGCCACACCCAGCTAATCTTTGTATTTTTAGTAGAGATGGGGTTTCACCATGTTGGCCAGGCTGGTCTCAAACTCCTGACTCCAAGGGATCCACCCACCTCAGCCTCCCAAAGTGCTGGGATTACAGGCGTGAGCCACCACACCTGGTCGAAGTATGTTCCTTCTATACCCAGTTTGTTGAGAATTTTTATCAAGAAGGGATGTTGAATTCTACTGAATGCTTTTTCAGCATCTACTGAAATCATCGTATGGTTTTTGGTCTTGACTGTATTAATGTGATGTACCTTGTTTACTGATTTCTGTATGTTGAATCATCCTTGCATCCCTGGGAATTCTACTTGATCATGATAATCTCTCTTTTTTTTTAGGTTGAGAGGTACATGTGCAGGTTTGTTATATGGGTAAACTGCGTGTCACAGAGGCTTGATGTACAGATTATTTCATCATCCAGGTAATAAGCATAGTACCCAATAGGTATTTTTTTCTGATCCTCTCCTTCCTCCAACCCCCCACCCTCAAGTATGCCTGGTGTCTGTTCTTCCCCTCTTTGTATCCCAGGATGATCTTTTTAATGTGTTGTTTAACTCGGTTTGTCAGTATTTTGTCGAGGATTTTTGCATCTGTGTTCATCAGGGATGCTGGCCTGTCATTTTCTTGTTGCATCCTTGTCTGGTTTTAGTATCAGGGTAATGATGCCCTTGTAGAATCAGTTGGGAAGTATTCCCTTCTCTTCCAAAAAAAAATTTCGTTTTGAGGAGTTTGAGTTGAATTGGTATTAATTCTTTAAATGTTTGACAGAATTTCGCAGTGAAGCAACAGGTCCTGGGCTTTTCTTGGTTGAGAGACTTTTTAAATATGGCTTCAATCTCATTACTCATTATTGGTTTGTTGAGGTCTTTTGTTTCTTCCTCATCCAATCTCGGTAGGTTGAATGTGTCAGGGAGTTCATACATTTCTTCTAGGCTTTGCAATTTTTTGGTGTACAGTTGTTCATAGTAGTCTCTAATGATCTTTTGTATATCTGTGGTATCACTGACAATGTCTCATTTTTCACCTCTGGTTTTACTTATTTGGGTCTTCTCTCCCCCTGCACCCTCCCACCCACAGTCTTGTTAAAGGTTTGTCAATTTTGGTTACCTGTTCAAAAAAAACCATTTTCATTTCATTGATCTTTGTATTCTTTTAGTCTTGGTTTCATTTACTTCTGCTCCTTTAGTCTTTCTTTCTATTAACTTTGGTTTTTTAGGTGCCTTTTTTCAGGGAGAAAAAAAGAATAAAAAATTGGGGGTTTGTTTAGTTTTGCTTTTCTAGTTCCTTGAGGTGTATCATTAGGTTGTTTATTTGAAGTTTTTTTACTTTTTGATATAGATGTTTACCGCTATACACTTCCCTCTTAGAACTGCTTTTGCTGTATTCCATAGGTTTTGGTATTTTGTTTCTATTTTCGTTTGTCTCAAGAAATTTTAAAATTTACTTTAAAATTTCTTCACTGGTCCATTTGTTGTTTAATTTCCATCAGTTTGTACTGTTTCCAATGTTCCTCTGATTATGGATTTCTAGTTTTATTCCACTGTGGCCAGAAAAGATAAATATAATTTCAATTTTAAAAATTTGTTAACACTTGTTTTATGACCTAATGTATGATCAATCCTGGAGAATATTCCATGTGCTGTTGAGAACAATGTGTATTTAGCAATTGTTGGATGGAATGTTCTGTAAATGTCTGTTAGGTCCATTTGGTCCAGAGTACAGTTTAACGTCTATGTTTCTTTGTTGCTTTTCTGTCTGGATGATCTGTTCACATTGAAAGTGTGGATGTTCCCTAGTATTACTGTATTGCAATCTATCTCTCTTTTTAGGTCTATTAATATTTGTTTTATATTTTTGGGTGCTCTGGCGTTGGGTCTGTATATATTTACAATTGTTATATCCTCTTGCTGTATTGACCCCTTTGTCATTATATAATGGCCTTCTCTTTTTTTAACCATCTTGATTTAAGTTTATTTTATGTGATAAAACTATAGGCACTCTTGCTCTTTTTTGGTTTCCATTTGCATAAATTATCTTTGTGCATACCTTCACTTTCAGTCTGTGCTTATCTTTATGGATGAAGTGAGTTTCTTATAGCCAGCATATGGCTGGGTCTTGTTTTTTAATCCATTCTGCCACTCTTAATTGGAGAATTTAATCCATTTATATTCAAGGCTATTGCTGATAGGTAAGGGTTTACTACTGCCATGTTGTTCCTTGTTTTTGGTTGTTTTGTAGATTCTTTCTTCCTATTTTCCTTTCTTACTGTCTTCCTCTATGGTAAGTGATTTTCTCTAGCAGCGTGCTTTGATTTTGTGTTCATTTTTAGTGTATCTACTATAGGTTTTTGCTTTATGGTTACTGTGAGGCTTACAAAAAAAATCTTATAATAGGTCATTTTAAACTGATAATCACTTAACTTTGCAAAGAAAAGTAACAAAAACAAACTCTATACTTTAACACCACCATTGCCATTTTGACTTTCTGATGTTTTGATTTAATCTTTTTATTGCTTAAACAATTGTCTGTCTCTTAAATAACTGTTGTAGTTATTGTTTTTAATAGTTTTGTCGGCCAGATGTGGTGGCTCAAGCCTGTAATCCCAGCACTTTTGGAGGCAGAGATGGGCAGATCACCTGAGGTCAGGAAATCGAGACCAGCCTGGCCAACACGGTGAAACCCTGTCTCTACTTAAAATACAAAAATGAGCCAGGTGTGTTGGTACATATCTGTAATCCCCGCTACTCAGAAGCTGAGGCACGAGAATTCCTTCAACCCGGAAGGCGCAGGTTGCAGTGAGCTAAGACTGCACCACTGCGCTCTCCAGCCTGGGTGACAGAGTGAGGCTCTGTCTTTAAAAAAAAAAAAAAAAAAAAAGTTTTGGCTTTTCGTCTTTATACTTAAAATAGAAGTGGTTTACTCACCCCATTTACAGTATTAGAATATTCTGAATTTGTCAGAATTCTTATTTTACTAGTGAGTTTTCTTTTGCCAGTGAGTTGGAATTTCTATTATGTAGAGGTTAGTTTGCTTGATGGTATTCCACAATTCTTGTAGGTCTTCTTTACCCTTTTTTTATTCTTGCTCCTCTGAATGGGTAATTTCCTATGTTCTGTCCTTAAGCTCACCAATTCTTTTCTTTGATCAAGTCTGCTGCTAAAGCTTTCCAATGAGTTATTTCAGTTCAGTTACTGTATTGTTTATAGATAGGATTTCTATTTGTTTTTAACTTGTTTCTATTTCTTTGTCAAATTTCTCTCTATACTCCTGGATTGCTTTCTAAATTTCATTTAATTTTCTATCTCTATTTTCTTGTGATTCCCTGAACTTTTTTAAGAGGCTTATTCTGAATTCTATCTGACATTTCATAGGTCTTCAATTCTTCTGAGTCCACTGGTGGAGCTTTGTTGGTTTCTTTTGGTGGTGTCATATTTCCCTAAGTTTTCATAATCGTTGCTTGTTTATGTTGATGTCTGCACATTTGAGGATACACCCATTTCTTCTAGTTTTTGCAGGTGTTCTTTGGTGATTTTGGGCCTTTAATTCTTAGTATGAGAGCTTAAGTACTGGCCTATTGTTTCTTCCCATTCTGGGGAGCACTTATAGTGAGCATCAGAACTGAAACACTGCACCAAAACTAAACTAACTTGCCCTGCCATTGAAAACATTGCACTAAAACTAAACTAATTTGCCCTGCCATTTGAAACATTGCACTAAAACTAAACTAATTTGCCCTGCCATTTGAAACATTGCACTAAAACTAAACTAACTTGCTCTGTCATTGTTTCACAGATGGGAAGACTTACAGTGACCACAGAAAGGTAAATGTTGTTCTGGAACTCTATTGCTACCTGTTGTCATTTCCAGTCTGTGAAAGTCTTAAGTGGGCACTGGAACTTAATCCCAACTTTTTTTTTTTTTTTTTGAGACACCGTTTTGCTCTGTTGCCCAGGTTGGAGTGCAGTGGCGCGATCTTGGCTCACTGCAACCTCTGTCTCCCAGGCTCAAGCAATTCTGTTGCTTTAGCTTCTGAAGTAGCTGGGATTACAGGCACGTACCACCACATACAGCTAACTTTTGTTTTTGCGGTAGAAATGGGATTATGTTGCCCAGGCTGATCTTGAACTCCTGGGCTCAAATGATCCACCCAACTTGGCCTCCCAAAGTGGGATTACAGAAATGAGCAGCCATGCCCAGCTTAATCCCAATTTTATAGCTGTTTCTGGGCCAGGGGAAGGTTCCATGTGAGCACTAAGTTTTGTGGAAAATCCAACCAGGGATTCAGGCTTTCCCACTGATTACACCCCAGTGGCACTAAGACACAGCCAGCCATGTCAATAGGGTATCTCAGCTGATTTGAGTACACAGTAGCTGCAAGATCCATATATGAGTTGCTACAATCAGTGCCCTGCTTTTTGTCCCCAATTTACCCCAGGTAGTTCAGCTCTCTTGACTCTCCCAGATGGGACTGGAGTGGGCTCCCTGGGAAGATTCCCAGACCAGTGAGGAGACTGAATACCCACCTCCAATTCCTTCCTCTCACCTTGGAAACTGTAGGGCTAGGAAAATTCTCCCTGAGCGGTGTTATGCCAGTTTGGGGGAAGGGGTGGCACAGTCTGAAATGACTACTTATTTTACAAAAAATTTTGTCGGCCCAGGAGGTTTCTCCACTTCTTCCCCAAGTTCTGGTGAACTCAGGTTGGTGTTCTTGTCTTTGAATAATTTATTTATTTATTTTTTTTGAGATGGAGTCTTGCTCTTTTGCCCAGGCTGGAGTGCAGTGGCATGATCTTGGCTCACTGCAAACTCCACCTCCAAGTTCAAGCGATTGTCCTGTCTCAGCCTCCCAAGTAGCTGGGATTACAGGCACCCACCACCATGCCCAGCTAATGTTTGTATTTTTAGTAAAGACAAGGTTTCACCATGTTAGCCAGGCTGGTCTCGAACTCCTGATCTCAAGTGATCCACGTGCCTCGGCCTCCCAACGTGCTGGGACTACAGGAGTGAGCCACCGCGCCCAGCCTGAATAATTTCTAGTTGTATTTTTGTGGGAAGAGTGATGCCAAGGATTTTTTATTCCACTATCTTGCTGACATCACACTTTCCCCCTAGTGTCTTCATTTTCTCTAGTCTTCTTCCTCCCTAAGGGAATCTATCTCTTCTGCAGAGGGGGAGGTGGGGTATAGAGATAAGGATCTGGAAGTCTAACTGTTCCTACATAGACTATCAACCTCCCTATTTTTAGTATCAGACTTCATCCGTTTCCCCTAATTTGTAATACTTGATATTTCTAATTCCCAAACATGTGTAGGGTTCAGGGTGAACTGGTTTGCTTCTTGTCCCTTTGCTTTCTTGTATCCCTGTTTTTCAGGCATTTATGTTAGATTATCTTCCAAATGGCTCAGTCCTTTACCATTTTTACATTAGCTTTCCATATTCATATATTATGTTTTGAGAGTGACAAATGAGTTCACGGTTGCTAGTTTGGTGGCCTCTGAAAAGTTGGACATGAAAGACATCTACTAAAGTTAGAGGATCCAGTAGTACTAGTTTTATGGAAACATGTTATTAGGGTGCACACACAGTATATACATTCTCTGAGGTCCAGGGGACTTGTGGCTGGAGGCTGCAAGGGTTTGCCAAGACTGGAAACCATCACTTATGGGAATGCAAAGCTAACAAATAACTACTATTAGAAAACAAATTCTATGTTGTGCAAGGGAAAAGAGGATGCATGTAATTCTCATAATCTTTAACTTTACTGTTAATTATTCACAAGAGACTGGAGCTGGGGAAAAAAAGACTAAAGATTTTTTAAACCCTTCTCCTCCTCAGGTCTCATGTTCTATGATTCTGAAGGAAGTTTCTCAAAGCCTGAGCGATACACAGATTGCTTTCTTAGTTCCACCTGTGGCCTCTCTAGCAGGCCTTCTGGGTCTTTTGTCTAACAACCTAATGCACTTTCTCGATCTTCCATAGTACACACGCTACGTAAGACCTAAAAGAGCCGGGCGTGGTGGCTCATGCCTGTAATCCCAGCACTTTGGGAGGCCGAGGCAGGCAGATCACGAGGTCAGGAGATTGAGACCATCCTGGCTAACAAAGTGAAACCCCGTCTCTACTAAAAATAAAAAATTAGCTAGGTGTGGTGGTGGGCGCCTGTAATCCCAGCTACTCGGGAGGCTGAGGCAGGAGAATGGCGTGAACCCTGGAAGCAGAGCTTGCAGTGAGCCAAGATCGCACCACTGCACTCCAGCCTGGGCGACAGAGCGAAAAAAAAAAAAAAAAAAAAAAAAGACCTTAAAGAAATGCATACAAAAATGTGAGCTCTATATACAGTATTTAACACTGCTTTATAGCTTTTACTTGTGGCAATGGTGGTATGTTTCCAAACAAGAGACTTTGGCTGTCAACAGACACTATTACAAATAAAATAATTCAAATATAAAAGTAAATTGTATTTGCTGCTTTGGGTTTGTAGACGGAAATCAGGTTCAAGTTTTTGGAGTGAGGTATAATTAATTCCACTATAAGAACAGCCTTCAACTGTGGGATTACATAGAATACAGAGATAGAGAAGAAAGGAGAGTTTGCCTAAACTGCTCGTGAAGTTTCAAAAACTTAAGAGATTCTGAGCATTGGCTAAAGTGAGCAATGTGTCATGTTTGTCATCTGTCCTCAGGCCACTCTTAGCTTTCTTACCCTTACTATTAAACCCAATGCCACTTCACCTGTCACCAGAGCCTCACCTATACAGTCATCTCTTGGTATCCACAGGGGATTGGTTCCAGGATCCCCTGTGAAAACAAAATCCACAGGTGCTCAAGTGCCTTATATAAAATGGTGTAGTATTTGCATGTAACATACACATATCCTCCTGTATACTTTAAATCATCTCTAGACTACTTATAACACCTAATACAATGTAAGTGCTATGTAAATAGTTATTCTGTATTGTTTAGGAAATAATGACAAAGTCTGTCACGTTCAGTACAGATGTAAGCATCATTTCTGCCCCCACATATTTTCAATCCATGGTTAGTTGAATCTATGGATGTGGAAACCACAGATACAGAGGGCTGACTATAGTAACAATTTATAATTAAGATGCAAACAGGGCAGATACAGTGGCTCATGCCTGTAATCCTAGCACTTTGGGAGGCTGAGGTGGGTAGATCATCTGAGGTCAGGAGTTCGAGACCAGCCTGGCCATGATGAAACCCCATCTCCACTAAAAATATAAAAAATTAGCTGGGTATGGTGGCACGCGCCTGTAATCCCAGCTACTCGGGATGCTGAGGCAGGAGAATCGCTTGAACTTGGGAGGTGGAGGTTGCAGTGAGCTGTGATTGTGCCATTGCACTCCAGCCTGAGCAACAAGAACAAGACTCCATCTCAAAAAAAAAAAAAAAAAAAAAGATGTAAACAAAGTCTCAGTGCAGCTTAAAATAAATGTCATTAACATTACTTGTAGACTGCAGATCCAGTTCTGCATAGCAGCAACTTTGGGGCTGGTTTTGTGGAAAACAATCTTTCCATGGACCAGCAGAGGGGGTAGTTTCGGGATGATTCAAGCACATTATGTTTACTATGCACTTTATTTCTATTATTATTACATCGTAACATATAGTAAAATTATTATACAACTCACTGTAATGCAGAATCAGTGGAAGCCCTGAGCTTGTTTTCCTGCAAATAGAGGGTCTCATCTGGGGGTGACTGGAGACAGTGACAGATCATCAGGCATTAAAGTCTCATAAAGGCAGAATAACCCAGATTCCTCACATGCACCGTTCACGAAAGTGTTCATGCTCCTATGAGAATCTAATGCCATTTGTTTTAATGCAAAAATCGCAATTACTTTTGCAGCAACCTAATAGATACAGTAAACAGGAAGGCAATGGGCAAGTACTGATAACTAAGAGGTAACAAATGAAACAAAGAAACAGAAATTATGAAAGGCAGACAGAAGCCTTAAGTTTTTAGGAAAGAGATGAACAGTTCTATACCCTACATAAGGAGAAGACAGGCACCTTCTCTTTATAACACACAACTGCTAATTTTCTTTTGATGAAATAAAATTTCAAATAAAGATCAGTAATTTATTTTAAAACGCAAGAAATATGTGATCAAATGCAGAAATGAGTCTACTCTAAATTATTAAGATTTGGTCTCTTCATGGCAAAAATCTATCCAGAAACTTAGCTTTCAAGGATGATTCATTTCCCAAGGGTTTCAGATAGCCAAGGTTTTACAAGTTACAGGAAAAATCATCAGAAATGTTATTAAGCCAATTCTGTACTTGGCTTAATCTTATGAAGAACATGACCTTGTTTAACCCTCTTCAAGTGTGGGATAGATCTAGTGACTGGCTTCTAAGAACCAGAATTTGGCAAAAGTGATGGGATGTTACTCCTGAGATTAAGTTACAAAAAGTCTGTTATCTTTTGTCTTGAGCACTCTATCTTGCTCTCTTGCTTGCTTGCTCTGAGGTAGGCCAGCTGCATGTTGTCAACTGCCATAGAGAGAGGCTCATGTGGCAAATAACAGACATCTCCAGCCAACAGCCAGCGAAAATCTGAGGCCTGCCAACAGTCACATGAGAGAGCTTGAAGGCAGATCCTCTCCCAGCTGAGCCTTGGGATGACTGCAGCCTGGCTGACAGCTTGACTGCAACTTCATTAAAGATCTGAGCTAGAAGCATCTAGGTAGCTTTGCCTGGATTCCTGAACCACAGAACCTATGAGACAACACACGTTTGTTGATTTAAGCCATTAATACATTTTAGAATAATTTGTTATGCTTCATATATAAATCACAGATTTTGGTGTCAGGAGTAAAGTTCTGTTGTAACACATACCAAAAATGTGGGAGAAGTATTAGAACTGGGAAATAGGTTCTAATAACAGGGCCTAGTTCTAATACTTTAAGGCCTTTCAGAAGAGCAGCCTAAATTGCCAGGAATTGACAGTTGGTAGATTTTGGATTGTTAGGAGTTGGACTGTGAGTTTTAAGGAATGTGAGGAACATCTGAGTAGAAACTGGAGGCAAGGGATCTCTGTTAGGTACTTGTGGAAATTTTAGCAACCCAATTTTACAGTGATGTGGAAGGCAGAAAATGTGCTGAATGAATTAGATGGTCTAGCTAAAAATATTTCCAAGCAAAGTTAACTGCCTGATTTCTTCTTGGTGTTTACAATAAGATGTAAGAGGAGAGAGAAACTGAGTGAAAGACAGTTTAAAAGAAAAAGGAGCCAGGATATGACGGTTTTGAAAGTGGATGTGAAAATTCCTAGCCTCACCATCTTCAACACTAGCCATGTGGCAAGCTCACATTTCCTACACTTATTCTGCTTCCCATCTTCAGACCCCTTTCTCTACCTTCAACTCCCTTGCCTCTCCGTTATGAGGACCCTGGTGATTACTTTGGGCCCACCAGATAATCGGTCATCTCCTCATCTAAAATTCCTTAATTACATCTGTAAACTTCCTTTTGCCAGGTAAGGTAACATATTCCCAGATCCCAGGGATTAGGAAATGGACATCTGGGTTTGTTTGTTTTTCCAATTTTTATTTAGATTCAGGGGGTACATGTGCAGGCTTGTTACAAGGGCATATTGTGGGATGCTGAAGTTTGGGATATGATTGAACTTGTTATCCAGGTAGTGAGCACAGTACCCAATAGGTAGTTTTTCAACCCTTGTTTTTCCTTCCCTCTTCTGCCCTCTTGTATTCCCAGTGCCTACTGTCCCCATCTTTATGTCCATTTGTACCCAATGTTTACCTCCCACTTACAAGTGAGAATATGAGGTACTTGTTTTTCTGTTTCTGCATTAATTTACTTAGGATAATGACCTCATGCTCTATTCAAACTGCCGCCAAGGACATAATTTCACTCTTTTGTTATGGCTGTGCAATATTTCATGGTGGATATGTACACATTTTCTTTATCTAATGGAAGTGGACATCTTTATGGGGCCATTATTCAGTCTACTACTTGCAAGCAATAGACAACTAATGCATTATACTTAGAATTTCCACAGTTTATAAAGAGGAACACAGGGATTAACAAAGTGCCATATACTGGAGAAACGCCAGTCATATAGCCCTCACAAACAAAAAACCTCATACACGTTTTCAAATTTTAACACAATCAGTTGTGGAGGAAAATGCTCTTATTATTAGGGATATATGCTGAAGAAGCATAGTATCTGCAACTTCCAACTAATACCAACAAAAAAAAGCCATGTGAGTATACATATACACAGAGAAGATAAAGTAAATACGGCAAAATTTTAACAATAATTCTCTGTTAGGGTATATAGGTATTTATGGTACTATTCTTTCCATGTTTCTCTATAAAAAAATTGGAAAAAATCAGGAAGATAAAGTTTCAACACGACAAATATATTAACCGTGCAAAGCTCACTGTAGTAGATTACAAGGAATATGTCATTTGTGGGCCAGGAGAAGTGGCTCACACCTACAATCCCAGAATTCCAGGATTCCTGCCTGAGGCGGATTGCTTGAGTTCCAGGAGTTCGAGAACAGCCTGGGCAACATGGAGAAGCCTCGTCTCTACAAAAAACACAAGTATTAGCAGGGCGTGGTGGCGTGCACCTGTAATCCCAGTTACTTGGGAGGCTGAGGCGAGAGAATTGCTTGAACCCATGGGGTCAAGGCTGCAGTGAGCTGTGATTATGCCACTGCACTCCAGCCTGGGTGACAGAATGAGATCTTGTCTCAAAAAAATATATGTATCTATATAGAGGGCGGGGCGGGGGGCTGGGAACCCAGCACTTTGGGAGGCCAAGACGGACGGATCACTTGATGCCAGGGGTTCAAGTCTAGCCTGGTCAACATAGCAAAACCTGGTCTCTACTAAAAATACAAAATTAAAAATACAAAAATCAGCCAGGCGTTGTGGTGTGTGCCTGTAGTCTCAGCTTCTCAGGAGGTTGAGAAAGAGAATTGCTTGAACTCAGGAGCCAGAAGTTGCAGTGAGCCAAGACTATGCCACTGCACTCCAGTCTAGGCAACAGAGACTGTCTCAAAAAAAAAAAAAAAAAAAAAAAATTCATTTGTGAATGGGCTAAAACAGAAACTCAGAGGTTAGCAACCTACTCTGTAACAAAGGCCAGGGTAAATATTTTAGGTTGTATGAACCATAGTCTCTGTTCCAACTATTCAACTCTACTGCTGCAGGGCAAATGCAGCCACACAAAACATATAAATGATTGAGCGTAGTATGTTCTAATAAAACTTTATTTACCAAAATGTATGATAGGGCCAGGTGTGGTGGCTCACGGCTGTAATCCCAGCACTTTGGGAGGTTGGGGTGGGCATATTGCCTGAGCTCAGGAGTTTGAGACCAGCCTGGGCAACATGGTAAAACCCCATCTCTACTAAAAACACAAAAATTAGCCAGGCATGGTGGTGCACACCTATAATCCCAGCTATTCAGGAGGCTGAGGCAGGAGAATTGCTTGAACCCGGGAGACAGAGGTTACAGTTAGCTGAGATCGCACCAATGCACTCCAGCCTGGGTAACAGAGCAAGACTCTGTCTCAAAATAATAATAATAATAATAAAAATAAATAAATAAATACATAAAAAACAAAAACACAACAAAGAAACAAGCAAAATGGATGATAGGCCAGATTTGGCCTGCAGGTTGTGATTTGCTAATCTCTGATTTAATTAAAATCAGTTTTTAAAAAATAGATCTTTAGACCATCTCCAGAAATCTGTACCAATGACTAAACTATGTGCTTAGCACAACATTATGCATTATAGACTCTAAATTTTTGCTGTTTCTCATAGTTTTCTTCAACATACATACACACATACACGCTTTTTTTTTTTTTTTTTTAGACAGGGTCTTACTCTTACTCAGGCTGGAGTGCAGTGGCACAACCACGGCTCACTGCAGCTTTGACCAGACTCAAGGGATCCTTCCACCTCAGCCTCCTAAGTAGGTAGGACTATGGGCAGCTGCCACCACACCTAGCTAATTTTTGTATTTTTTATAGCGTGAGGATTTTGCCATTTTGCCCAACCTGGTCTCGAACTCCTGGGCTCAAGTGATCCACCCACCTTGGCCTCCCAAAGTGCTAGGATTACAGTGGCGTGAACCACTGCACCCAGCTGTACATATACATTTTTAACTCTAAAGGTTAAAAGACTAGTCTTACAACCAGCGGTTTTGAATTCAGATTTACTGTGAACTAAATATAATTTATCCCTCTCCTTTCTTTCTGTAAACTCATTGTAAACTCTAATATAATCCTTCCTTCCAATTATAGTCCAGAGCACAGAATTAATCAGAAGCCTTAGTTTCTGACAAACTTTCATCATTGGTTTATGCCTGGCCTGCTGTTATTTATTTAGTAATATAATTTATTATTTTTAAATAATGCAATAAACATTCCCCTTTGAAGAATTATAACTTGATACTTTCACATGCAGAGAAAACACATAACTCCAGCTAGATATGATTACACAAAAAGGAATCTGGAGTTTGAAATCCCCCTGGGCTCTTGTGGTCCATTAGACACTCATTATCTCTAAAACACAAATACTGTAAAACAGCTGATAACATGCATGTTTACATATTTTCATTTGTTTAAAAATATTTTGACAGCTTTGCAAATCTTGGACTGAGTTCTAGGAAAGTTCAATAGTCTTGTGCTGCCTAGAAACAACTGATGTTGTCAATACTTCTTATATAAAGAAGAAAAAAAATTAATCAGTCTAGAAGCATCATATTCTTTCTATTCCAACAGTAGAAAGAATTTAGAAGAATTCTATTTCTTTTAAGAAAAAGAAATGGTTCAGGGTATCAACTTTCGATGAAGTTGGACAAGGTGGATTGGAACGTGAATTGAGTTGGGAATGTGTCGTGACTGTGAAATAGGAACCTCTTCCTCTTAAAGAAAGTAGTACAGAGGAAATTTAGCATTAAGGCATTGATTTCCTGCAGGAAAAAAGTTTAGTGTGCAGAATGATTAGGAAATCATATTATCTGACCACAGGACATTTATCAGGCAGGAATGCTATTCTGTTCAAAGGAAAGAGTCCCAAATCAAGTTTTCAGAGACACTGAAAGACAGTTAATATATACAAGTAAAGTCAACAGTAATTTCATCAATTTCCTTTCACTGGAGTCCTTTTCCCTTCTTTTCTCAAACTGGGGAACTTTTACTTATCCTTTAAACATGAGAATACAGTAGCACCATCTCTGAGCTCACAGGGCATTCTGAATGCCCTGTTCTTATGGCAGTTACCATACTGAATTACCATTAAATGTAAATCTATCTTCTTCATTGGACTTAAG
>NW_012104476.1:4448079-4451403 GCF_000951045.1 Mandrillus leucophaeus
TTACTCAGGCTGGAGTGCAGTGGCACAACCACGGCTCACTGCAGCTTTGACCAGACTCAAGGGATCCTTCCACCTCAGCCTCCTAAGTAGGTAGGACTATGGGCAGCTGCCACCACACCTAGCTAATTTTTGTATTTTTTATAGCGTGAGGATTTTGCCATTTTGCCCAACCTGGTCTCGAACTCCTGGGCTCAAGTGATCCACCCACCTTGGCCTCCCAAAGTGCTAGGATTACAGTGGCGTGAACCACTGCACCCAGCTGTACATATACATTTTTAACTCTAAAGGTTAAAAGACTAGTCTTACAACCAGCGGTTTTGAATTCAGATTTACTGTGAACTAAATATAATTTATCCCTCTCCTTTCTTTCTGTAAACTCATTGTAAACTCTAATATAATCCTTCCTTCCAATTATAGTCCAGAGCACAGAATTAATCAGAAGCCTTAGTTTCTGACAAACTTTCATCATTGGTTTATGCCTGGCCTGCTGTTATTTATTTAGTAATATAATTTATTATTTTTAAATAATGCAATAAACATTCCCCTTTGAAGAATTATAACTTGATACTTTCACATGCAGAGAAAACACATAACTCCAGCTAGATATGATTACACAAAAAGGAATCTGGAGTTTGAAATCCCCCTGGGCTCTTGTGGTCCATTAGACACTCATTATCTCTAAAACACAAATACTGTAAAACAGCTGATAACATGCATGTTTACATATTTTCATTTGTTTAAAAATATTTTGACAGCTTTGCAAATCTTGGACTGAGTTCTAGGAAAGTTCAATAGTCTTGTGCTGCCTAGAAACAACTGATGTTGTCAATACTTCTTATATAAAGAAGAAAAAAAATTAATCAGTCTAGAAGCATCATATTCTTTCTATTCCAACAGTAGAAAGAATTTAGAAGAATTCTATTTCTTTTAAGAAAAAGAAATGGTTCAGGGTATCAACTTTCGATGAAGTTGGACAAGGTGGATTGGAACGTGAATTGAGTTGGGAATGTGTCGTGACTGTGAAATAGGAACCTCTTCCTCTTAAAGAAAGTAGTACAGAGGAAATTTAGCATTAAGGCATTGATTTCCTGCAGGAAAAAAGTTTAGTGTGCAGAATGATTAGGAAATCATATTATCTGACCACAGGACATTTATCAGGCAGGAATGCTATTCTGTTCAAAGGAAAGAGTCCCAAATCAAGTTTTCAGAGACACTGAAAGACAGTTAATATATACAAGTAAAGTCAACAGTAATTTCATCAATTTCCTTTCACTGGAGTCCTTTTCCCTTCTTTTCTCAAACTGGGGAACTTTTACTTATCCTTTAAACATGAGAATACAGTAGCACCATCTCTGAGCTCACAGGGCATTCTGAATGCCCTGTTCTTATGGCAGTTACCATACTGAATTACCATTAAATGTAAATCTATCTTCTTCATTGGACTTAAGGAGAGAGTAGAGTCTTAATCATCTTTATATCCTGGATGGAGGAACAAATGGACATGTGGATCAACGAAGAATAAAAGAGTGAGATCCTTTCATAGTCATCTCCATTTTTACAGTTGATAGACTCACAGAAGTTTCTGAAACCAATTTACAGCAAAGATTGAACATAAAAGGACAGAAAAAGTGACTCTGTTGGAGCTTCCCTGATTGGAACCTACTGATACAACATTATAAAATACTGGCATTCATTCTATCATTCTATTCAATTCTTGCAAGAAGAAAATTAAAGAACTCACGACTGTAACCCCGGCACTTTGGGAGGCCGAGGCGGGCAAATCACGAGGTCAGGAGTCCGAGACCAGCCTGGCCAACTTGGTGAAACCCCATCTCTACTAAAAATACAAAACTTAGCCAGGCGTGGAGGTGGGCGCCTGTAATCCCAGCTACTCGGGAGGCTGAGGCAGGAGAATCATTTGAATCTGGGAGGCAGAGGTTGCAGTGAGCCAAGATAGCACTATTACACTCCAGCCTGGGTGACAAAGCAAGACTCCATCTCAAACAAACAAACAAACAAAAATTAAAGACACTGTATAGGCAGCTGGGCACAGTGGCACATGTCTGTAGTCCCAGCTACTTAGGAGGGTGAGGTGGGAGAATCACTTGAGGCCAGGAGTTTGAGACCAGCCTAGGCAACACTGGGAAACCCTGTCTTGGGGGGAAAAAAAACTTTAAAAAATTGTTTAAAACCATTGTATAGTATTCTCTTTCGCTTAATTACATTTTAAAATGTTGATGAGGGAACAATAAAAAAATCCAGATACCAAAAAAAAAAAAAAAAGAAAAGAAAAATGGCAGTGATATGGCTAGGCTTTGTGTCCCCACCCACATCTCATCTTGAATTATAATCCCCATAATCCCCATGTGTCAAGGGAGAGACCAGGTGGAGGTCACTGAATCACAGCAGAGATTCCCCCATGCTGTCCTCGTGACAGTGAGTGAGTTCTCATGAGATCTGATGGTTTTATATGGGGCTCTTCGTCCCTCACTTAGCACTTCTCCTTCCTGACTTGTGAAGAACGTGCCTTGCTTCCTCTTGACCTTCCACCATGATTGTAAGTGTCCTGAGGCCTCCCCAGCCATGCTGAACTGTGAGTCAATTAAACCTCTTTCCTTTATAAATTACCCCGTCTTGGGCAGTTCTTTATAGCAGTATGAAAACGGACTAATACAGGTAGAAAATCTAAGAAGTTCTCCCTAGCCACCAACATCAAGACTTTGATATAAGAAAGAACACAGTACCTTTTCAAAACCAGTAATTTTAATCTTGTTTTATTTATTTATTTATTTATTTTTGCCTGGAAGAACATTCTATATAAACCACATTTCAGATATGAGTGTTTTGTCTTTTTTTCTTTTTCTTTCTTTTTTTTTTTTTTTTGGAGACAAGAGTCTTACTCTGTCACCCAGGCTGGAGTGCAGTGGCACAGTCTTGGATCACTGTAAAACCTCTGCCTCCCGAGTTCAAGCAATTCTCCTTCCTCAGCCTCTCAAGTACCTGGGATTACAGGAACCCACCACCACGTTCAGCTAATTTTTAGTAGAGACAAAGTTTCACCATGTTAGCCAGGCTGGTCTTGAACTCCTGACCTCAGGTGATCCACCTGCCTCAGCCTCCCACAGTGCTGGGATTACAGGTGTGAGCCACTGCACCCAGCTGAAAATGGCTATCATTGTGCCAGCATTTAAAAGCTGAAATCTAGGTATCTTTTTTTCCCCGTTTTAAGTAGATTTTAATAAAAGCATGTATGTAAAAAGTTTATATGTAAAGGAAAATGTGCAAACCACAGCTAAACAGCTCAATGAAATTCTTTTTTTTTTT
>NW_012104476.1:4452199-4486595 GCF_000951045.1 Mandrillus leucophaeus
GTGATCCACCCGTCTCGGCCTCCCAAAGTGCTGGGATTACAGGCTTGAGCCACCGCGCCCGGCCCATTCTTTTTTAAGGCTGAATAATATTCCTTTGTGATCTGTCTATCCATCTATAGCACATTTTGTTTATCCATTCGTCTGTCAATGGACATTTAGGTTGTTTCCACCTTTTGACTGTTGTGAATAGTGCTGCTACAAACACTGGTGTACAAATATCTGTATTCCTGCTTTGAACTCTTTTGTATATATACACAGAAGTGGAATTGCGGGATCAAATGGTAATTCTATAATTTTTTTAGGAACTACCATACTATTTCCCATATCTTTTTTATTATAAGCATCCTAGGAGGTGTGAAGTAGTATCTGATTCTAGTTTTGATTTACCACAAATTGGGTGATTCAAGAGGAACCAACTCTGGCTGACTTAAACTACTAATTGGGTGATACAAATTTTTATTATTGGAGTTGCAAGAATTCTTTATATAATCTGGATACCAATCTCTAGATAGCATCTGTGGGTTGTCTTTTCACTTTCTTTATAATATTTACAACACAAAAGTTTTTAGTGTCGATGCAGCCCAATTTGGATTTATCTCAGGAATGCTAGGGTGGTTCAATGTAAGATAATCATCCAGTGTAATACATAATAATAAAATATAAAGAAAAACACATCATCTCAATACACACAGAAAAAACACTGGGCAAAACTCAACATCACTTCATAACAAAATACTTAGCAAACTAAGAACAGAAGAAAGCTTCTTTAACATGATAAAGGACATTTTATTTAACAATCCACAGCGGGCAGGGCATGGTGGCTCAAGCCTGTAATCCCAGCACTTTGGAAGGCTGAGATGGGTTGACTGCCTGAGCTCAGGAGTTTGAGACCAGCCTGGTCTGGATAGATGGCCCAATCAAAGAATCAAAATAAAGTGAAAGAAATCACTCTAAAGAAACACAATTTTGCAAGTCATGTATCTGCTATGGGGTTAATATTCAGAATTATGTAAAGAACTTCTATAATTCAATGGCAAAAAATCAAATAATCCAATTTTTAAAATGGACAAAGTATTTTTCCCCAAAGATGACACACAAATAGACAACATGCACATGAAAAGATGCTCAACATCACCAATCAGCAGAGAAATGCAAATCAAAACCATAATGAGTTACCATTCATATCCATTAGAATGGCTACTATTTTAAAAAAAAACAGAAAATAACAAGTATTGGTGAGCTGTGGAAAACTGGAACCTTTGTGCACTACTGGAAGGGATGTAAAATAGTGTAGCTGCTATGGAATAACAGTACAGTAGGTTCCTGAAAAAATTAAAAATAGAACTCCCACATAATTCAGCAATTCCACTTCTGAGTATACACAAAATAACTGAAAGAAATAACTCAAAGAGATATCTGCACATCATGTTCACTGCAGCACTATTCACAATAGCCAAGAAGTGGAAGCAACCCAAACTGATCAACAGACGAATGGATAAACAAAATGTGGTACAGACATACAATGAAATACTATGCAGCCTGAAATAGGAAGTCCTGTCACATCCTATAACATGGATGAACCTTGAGGACATTATGCTAACTCAAACAGGCCAGTCACAAAGAGACAAATACTATTTGACGCCACATGAGGTACTTAAATTGAGACAAAAGTAAAACAGGGGCCGCCAGGAGTAGGGAGGAGGGGAGAGGGGAGAAGAAGAATGGAGAGTTATTGTTTAATGAGTATAAAGTTTTCCATTTTTCAAGATTAAAAGTTTCTGAATCTGTTTCACAACACTGTATGTATGTTGAACACTACTGAGATGTACAGTTATAAGTCTTTAAGAGAGTGTATTTTATGTCATGTGTTTCTCATCACAATGAAAAAAAATCAATTCCAGGCAGGTTACAGATCTAAAAGAGAAGGGTAAAGCAATGAAGTTTTAATTAGACAACATAGGAGGATATATTCAAGGATTTGAATTGGAAAAAAGACTTATTAAATGGTATGGCAAAAGCACTAAACATAAATAAAAAGATTACTAAATTGGGCATTAAAATTAACTTCTAGTCTTCAAAAGACAGCCATAAGGGAGAGAAAAGGCAAGGCAGATAGATGGGAGAAGTTATTTGAAATACATATACAGTGTACATATCAACACATGTAAATAATTCCTAAAAATCAATGTGAAAAAAGCAAACGATTCAAAAGAACACCAGGCAAAGAACCTGAACTGGCAATTCACAACACAGCCTACTAGTCAACGACATATGAAAAGGTGCTCAGTCTCAGTTACTAAGGAAATACAAATGTAAACCAAAATGAGACATTAATACACATGAGGAAGAAAACTACAATTTTAGAAGATTAAACTGTACAAGGTATTGGCAAAGAAGAACTGAAGTTCTTACACATCTGCTGGTTAGAGAGTAAACAGGTATAATCACTCTGAAAAACTCTTTGGCACTCTCTCTCAAATTTGCACCTACAGATACCCTTTGACCCATCCTTTTCAATCTCTGATAGAAAAGTTTATTAACTCAGCAGGCCTGGTTGCACATTCCCAAGACAGGCCTGTTTTCAGGATTGGCTACTGGCTGCCTCCTATCATAGAATGTTATGTCTGATAAGAAATGTTTCATGTGTCTGAGGCCTTGGGCCATGCTGTACTGGTTTAACCAGATAGTTTATGCTAACAATGTGATTTATGGTGGACACCTGCTTTTTCTCTGGGGATCTGGATCCTGACCCTGAAGTCAGTTGTACAGGTACTACCAAATGCCAAGATCGTGACTGACCCCTAATAAAAATTCTGGACACAAAAGCTCAGGTGAGCTTCCCTGATTGGAAACATTTTGTGTGTGTTGTCACACATGTTGCTGGGGAAATGAAACGTCCTGTCTGACGCCACTGAGAGGGCACATTAGAAAGTGAGCAGCTGGTTCCTTCCAGACTTTCTCCATGTGCCTTTCCCCTTTGATGATTTTTACTTCATATCCTTTTGCTGTAATCAACTATAATCATAATCATAAGAACTTCTGATTACTATGAGTGGTCTTGGAAACTCCCAGTATAACTCCCAGGCATATTCCCAACAAAAATGCATTATTCATGTTCACCAAATGATATGTACAAAGATACTGTGTATCAACATTAAAACAGAGCCAAACTAGAAAAAAAGTCCAAATACTTATGTAATTATAGCGTAATATTAAATAACAAAAATGAACAAGACCCAGTGTGGTGGCTCACAACTGTAATCCCAGCACTTTGCGAGGCCGAGGTGGGTGGATCATGAGGCCAGGAGATCGAGACCATCCTGGCTAACACAGTGAAACCCTGTCTCTACTAAAAATACAAAAAAAAAATTAGCCGGGTGTGGTGGCGGGCGCCTGTAGTCCCAGCTACTTGGGAGGCTGAGGCAAGAGAACGGTGTGAACCTGGGAGGTGGAGCTTCCAGTGAGCCCAGATCATGCCACTGCACTCCAGCCTGGGCGACAGAGCGAGCAGTCTCAAAAAAAAAAAAAAAAAAAAAAAAAAAAAAGAATTAGAGTGAAGTAAAAATATTCCCAAATATGCAAAGTCTGAGTCTACCATCAATTTACCTTTACTAAAAAAAACTTCTAGGCTGGGCGTGGTGGCTCACGCCTGTACTCCCAGCACTTTGAGAGGCCAAGGTGGGTAAGTCACAAGGTCAGGAGTTTGAGACCAGCCTGGGAAATATCGTGAAACCCCATCTCTACTAAAAATACAAAAATTGGCCAGGCATGGTGGTGGGCACCTGTAGTCCCAACAACTCAGGAGGCTGAGGCAGGAGACTTGCTTGAACCCAGGAGGTGGAGGTGGAGGTTGCAGTGAGCCAAGATCATGCCACTGCACTCCAGCACGGGCAACCAAGCAAGACTCCGTCTCAAAAAAAAAAAATTCTAAAGAATGCACTTGGGAGAAAAAATAGGAAACCAATCTGAGAAAGATGATCTTAGATGCAAGACATAACTGTGAGCACGGGAAATGGTAAACATATACAGAAACATAATACTGTCCATATAAAGTAACAGTAATGATGTCTAATATATAGTGTTAAAAAAAAGAACTTAAATACTCAACAGTAATAGCATAAGCATTAAAAGGGTGGTTATCAGAGTTAGGGTATTTGTGTAGGGATTTAAAAATATTGAATAACTTTATCAACTAGAGTCTGAACAGTAATATATATATATTTATTTATTTATTTTTGAGACAGAGTCTTGCTCTGTCGCCCAGGCTGGAGTACACTGGCATGATCTCGGCTCACTATAACCTCTGCCTCTAGGTTCAAGCGACTCTCCTGCCTCAGTCTTCTGAGTAGCTGTGATTATAGGCGCTTGCCATCCTGCCTGGCTAATTTTTATATTTTTAGTAGAGACAGGGTTTCATCATGTTGGCCAGGCTGGTCTGGAACCCCTGACCTCAGGAGATCCACCCACTTTGGCCTCCCAAAGTGCTGGGATTACAGGCGTGAGCCACAGTGCCCGGCCTGACAGTAATATTTAAAGGTTAACAAAATAATGAATATGTGTAATGTCTAAAACAAGGGAAGATGGAATTTTTTTAAATTATGCAAAAAGAAACAGGCCACAAAAGCACAAAAGAAGTGGGAGAAATGAAAAAGCATTTGAAAATATAGTTTTAAAAGAGGGACAATAGGTCTGCAATCCCAATAAACGTAAAAGCCCTACACTTGCTAGAAAAACAACATAGGTAAGATTAGACTAACTACAACTCTAACTATAGGCTATCTATTAAAAAAAAATTAAAACACAAAGACTCAAAGAATGAAATTTATAAAAATGATATACTAGGGAAATTATAACCAAAAAATATTGGGGATAACTATAGTAGTATCAAACAAAATAGTTTTTAAATAGGCTTCCCAAATTTAGCAAAAACAAACAAAACATAGGATGCCTAAATTTGAATGTTAAGTAACGAATAATTTTTTCAAAAGGAATGATGAATATTTAATTAAATGTTCAATTCAGCAAGCTAGAAAAGGAGCAACAGAATACAGCCAAAGAAAGTACTACTTGAAAATACTAATTAGAGAGACAAACTGGTAGTAAGGTTATCCTCAAAATAGGCAAACCCCCTGCCAAAATTGTATAGATAGCATAAATCAGTAATATTAGGACCAAGAAGTACATATAACTAAAGATACAGATTTTTTAAGGCATTCACTAAATACTACAAACAACTTTATCACAAGTGGTGCAAGATCAGAGATAACCAGCTCCACACATGTTTATGTCTTTCCATGCCAGACTTTTTTTGTTAACCTTTAAGTTCAGGGGCACATGCACAGGTTTGTTCTGTAGGTAAACTCATGTCATGGGGGTGTGTTGTACAGATTATTTCAGCACCCAGGTATTAAGCCTAGTACCCATTAGTTATGTTTCCTGATCCTCTCCCTCCTCCACCCTCCAGTACACCCCAGTGTCTTGTTCTCCACCATGTGTCCATGTGTTCTCATCATTTAGTGCCCCCTCATAAGTGAGAACATGTGGTATTTGGTTTTCTGTTCCTGTGAACAATGCATAATTTTTGCAATATGTAGAACATACTTACACTAAAAAAGTACTCAATGTTTATCTGAAATTCAAATTTAATTGAGCATCCTGTATTTTATTTAGCAACTCTACTTTAAGACAAAAAGCATTTTTAGTGATAGTCGTTACATTACAATAAAACGTTCAATTTGCTAGAAAATGGTAATGAATCTAAATTTGTAAGCTCTCAAAAAATAGCCTCAAAATAAAGCAAAATTTGACAACTTTAGAGAGAAATGAACAAATCTATCCACAAAGTGGGAGATTTCGACACAGCTCTTTCAATTATTTATAGACCAATGATACAAAACATTAGCATGAATTAAGGGCTACATAACTGTCAAGTTTGACTTCTGGGCTACCAATAAAACCCAGCACCCATTAATTAGTGAATACACATCCTTCTCAAGAACACATACACAGTAAGATTCAAAAAAACTGACCCCATCTTAGATCATTAGGCTTCAACAACATTTTACAGAATTAGTGTAATTTAGACAATATTCTTTAACTATATTATATTTAAGTTAGAAATGAGTAACAAAAATGTAACTTAGAAAACCCTTAAGAACACATTCTAAATAATTTATGAACACAAATAATTTTAAAATATTCAGCTCAAAACAAAATTAAAATAATTTTAAAATTACGCAGTGAAATCAGAATTTTTTTTTTTTTTTTTTTTTTTTGAGATGGAGTTTCACTCTTGTTGCCCAGGCTGAAGTGCAATGGTGTGATCTTGGCTCACCGCAACCTCCACCTCCTGGGTTCAAGTGATTCTCCTGCCTCAGCCTCCTGAGTAGTTGGGATTACAGCATGTGCTACCATGCCTGACAATTTTGTAGTTTTAGTAGAGATGGGGTTTCTCCATGTTGGTCAGGCTGGTCTTATGCTCCCAACCTCAGGTGATCCACCTGCCTCAGCCTCCCAAAGTGCTGGGATTACAGGCGTGTGCCACCACACCCGGCCACAATTTTTTTCTTGATATTCTTGCCTGATTGAACTTAGAATCATTTTAACAATGGTAACCCCCTACCCCCACTCCCTCCCTAATTCCATTAGATTGCTGGAATTAAGCAGACACATTCATGTGGCAAGAACCAAGATATTTATACTATTTGATCTTCCCATCTAAGAACATGATCTGAAGTCTCCATTTAGTTCTTGCGCATCAGAGATCTTTTTCTTTTCTTGTCAGATTAATAAAATCTTGGCTAGTGTGCTGGTTATACTACCACTCCCACAACCCCCAAACACCCTCTGTGCCCCAGGAGGCCAAGCTCTCCAGATTGCATCACCCAGGCTTTCTTGCCCTTTGGCTTATGGTTAGGCAACCGTGAGCACTACTAACAGGTCAGAGCAGCAGCAGGAAGAACTCAGCTGATTCCTCCAGCTCCGTCTTGACCTTGCCTCTGTGCTGCCAGTGGCTGTTTTTCTCTAGAGACACAGCACCTGTAGGTGGTTCCTCCTCTATTAATTCCAGTTTCATGAGTCTGATAACTATGTGCCCTCCCTTTGCCCCTGCAGGTCTAAGGGTGGCAATGGCTTCCCATTGTTGCTAGTTACTGGGTGCTTCACCATTCCTTGTTGATTCCCTTATTGTGGCCACACCTTGGTAAGTCATTCCTTTGATAAACTCTTCTCAACTGAACTGTTTTGAATGGGTCATTTGCTTCTTTTCATTATCATAACAGATACAATTAGGTGTTGAATTTTGTGACAATGATCATTCTTTAGAATACCATGAAATGGAGCGAGCAGTGGAGTTGGAAAAAAGCAGTATTTTCCAACTATCATAACTGCATCATTGGTGTGGGTAAGAATAATCAATGGATGCTAATCTAGAGTGTAAAGCCTGATGAAAAGCAAGATACAGCCACGTGCCACATAATGACATTTTGGTCAGTAATAAACCACACTTATGACAGTGGTCCCATAAGATTGTAATTCTGTATTTTTACTGTATCTTCCTGTGTTTAGATATGTTTAGATAATACTTATCATAGTGTTACAACTGCCTACAGTATTCAGTACAGTAACAAGCTGTACAGTTTTGTAGCCTAGGAACAATAGGTTACACCATACAGCCTAGCTATGTAGCAGGCTATACTATCTAAATTTAAGTAAGTACACCCTATGGTGTTTGCACAATGACAGAATCACCTAGTAACACATTTTTCAGAATGTATTGCCATCGTTAAGCAACGTATGGCTATTTGCACAGTCTTCAAGTTTTTTCCACACTGATTGCTTTTATTTTTAATTAATTTATTTTTGAGACAAGGTCTCACTCTGTCACTTAGGCTGGAGTGCAGTGGTGTGATCTCGGCTCACTGCAGGTTTGACATCCTGGGCTCAGGCAATCCTCTCACCTCAGCCTCCTGTAGCTGGGACAAGAGGCACATGCCACCAGTCCTGTAGAGAGGGGGTCTCCCTATGTTGCCTAGACTGGTCTTGAGTTCCTGGGCTTAAGTGATCCTCCTGCCTCTGTCTCCCAAATTGCTGGGATCATAGGCATGAGCCACAGGGCCCGGCCACTGATTGCTTTTTAATTGAAAGGGAGAAAAAAGTAACCATAGAGTGGAGACATTGAAAAAACATATTTACTATGAGATTGAAATTAACATCATCAGTGTGACAGATGAACATCATATGCCTTCAAATGTGGATACCTTGAGAATGAAACCACACAATGTACCTAGTATTCTGGCCTCATATGCATAACCCGCAATAATAATCAAGAGGAAACATCAGACAAACCCAGAATGAGGAACACTCTAAAATAACCTGCCAGCATTCTTCAAAAAAAAGTCAGTATCATGGAAGACAGAGAGCATCTGAGAAACAGTTACAGATTAAAGAAAACTAAAACAATATAAAACTATATACATGATGTGATCTTAGACTGAAACCTGTACTGGCAGGGGAGAAAAAAACTACAAAGTCCATTTTGAGATAACTAACAACATTCAAATATTTTATAAGGAGAGAGAAAGAGAGAGAAGACAAACACATGAATCTGGGAAACAATACACAGGAGTTCTCTGTATTATTCTTACAGCCTTTCTGTAAGTTTAAAATTATTTCAAAAGAAAAAGCACCATGGATATTGCTCCACTACTGTAGTTTTTAACTCTTTGTTTCATTAAATCCTGGAAAATACGATGAACGGTATAGATTCTATTCCCAGGAAAATCAACTTGCATCAGCACACAGAGGTCTACATATTACTGCAGAGAGTTCCAAGCCCACACAGGCTAAGGATCACTGCCCACTGCTCCACCATTTTCTAACATTTAGTATTTGCAAAAGAAAATTTTGTAGCCAGCATAATTAATTTTATTTTATTATTATTATTATTCTTGAGATGGAGTCTCGCCCTGTCACCCAAGCTGGAGTGTAATGGCATGATCTTGGCTCACTGCAACCTCCAACTCCCGAGTTAAAACGATTCTCCTGCCTCAACCTCCCGAGTAGCTGGGATTACAGGCGCATGCCACCACACCCAGCTAATTTTTTGTATTTTTAGTAGAGACGGGGTTTCCTCATGTTAGCCAGGCTGGTCTCAAACTCCTGACCTTGTGATCTGCCCACCTCGGCCTCCCAAAGTGCTGGGATTACAGGCATGAGCCACCATGCCTGGCCGTCAGCATAATTTTTGTTTCTTTGTTGAGAGCTCATTTTTTTGTGCCTTGATATATGCATGATTTTTTTTTTTTTTTTAGGATCCTTAAAATCAAAAGAAAATCAGCAAAATATGTCTAGGTACAGACATGTTTTCATAATGTTGTTTAGAATATAGTGAGCTCTTTTATTCTTCGGGTCATTTTCAACCCTGGAAAGTCTTCCACGATGACACATTTGATTCATGCTTTTGTTCCACTTCTGTTGTCTCCTTTGCAGACATCTATTAGTCACCAGTTAAATCTCTTTTTTTTTCATAGGTATCATTTTCTCTTATCTATCAATCATTTTCATCTCTATCCTTCTGCTGTACATTCTGGAAGAGCATCTAATGTATACTCTCCCTATCATTAATCTGATTTTTCGTAGTGTCACTTCTACAGTAATCTTCAGGTAATCTTTGGGTTTAAGGAAATGTCACAATACAATCAATGATCAACTTAGTGGAAAACTTCCCTATTCTTTAGCACAGAGCTTTTCATATGTTCACTTTAAAGGGATTTTTAATTACAATATTTTAATAGATTTTTAAAAAGGTAATTGGGGAAATTATTTCAGGCACTGGTAATCAGACACCAAGTTAACCTATAAGTAAGTATCTCCTCTCATATTTTCTCCTGAATTAGAGCATGGGGTAAAAAACGACTTCTAATACTGATTTATTATATTCTCATTTATAGACACTATGTTTTTTAAGAGTTGAACACTACTGTTTAGAACAGTCACTCTGAATGTTCAGAATAGGCATTTGCTGACCTAAAGAGAAATGATTTCATTCTTTAAAATTCCAAGGAAAACTGTATAAATAGCTATCCAACTAAATCTCTTCACTGCAAATGTTCTCTTGCTCTCAAAAAGCACTCTCACTAAAGAAGGCAGAAAGAGAAGGATGAGGGGAACCTATTTCTTTTGTTTAAGGAACTGAATTTCCCATAGACCTTCAGATGGGATCACAGTTGTAAAAGACAACTAAAATGTATGAAATTCTCAATGGCATAGGCAAGTGGAATTTGTGCTTGTACACAAAACCAACAAAGGACTGGATCCTTTGACATTTAATCTGGTAAGTAAACGTATAGGAAACCCTACTTTACACAGCAAATACGAGTGCATGAAACTCATTAGCCCCTAAAGGACTTCTGGTAAAAAACACAAATTATTGGGATACACTTACGGAATGACAGTGCCAAAGCTGGGAGAGAAGATTAGAAAGGTTTGACTTTGAAGGATAAATCAAAGGGCACAATCAGGCCTTGACAAGGCTATTCCTGTGGGGTAGTCTCAGACTTTCAGGCTGGTCCTGTGGACAAATTTTTAGGTTTCTAACAGTTTTTAACCCTTTAAAACACAGTAAAACATTTTTCTCTCATCTTATTATTATTTCATTTTCTTCTACGGCATGTCTTTTCTCTCCAATCCAATTACCTGTATTTTCCTCCTGGATACAAGCCAGATCTTTGCATCTCCTGATGCATTAGAAGGTAGTATTCCAAAAAGCAACTATTTAGTAATTGCTTGTTTAATAATCAAAGACTTAAAGTGATGCATCAGAAGAAAGACTAAAGTATTCTGAGAGATGGTAAAATGTTCTACTTTGAACTTCCTTATATATTCTTTACAGAATGCCTGCAGGAATCAATTCAGCCTTCTTTCAAAATAAAACAAAATGGCTGGGCACGGTGGCTCACTCCTGTAATCCCAGCACTTTGTGAGGCCGAGCTGGGTAAATGACTTGAGCTCAGGAGTTTGAGACCAGCCTGGGTGACACGGTGAAACCTCGTCTCTACAAAAAAATACAATAATTAGCTGGGCATGGTGGTGCATGCCTATGATCCCAGCTACTCAGGAAGCTGAGGTGGGAGGATGGCTTGAGCCCAGGGGAGTTTGAGGCTACAGTGAGCTATGATCCTGCCACTGCACTCCAGCCTGGGCAACAGAGCAAAGAGTGAAACCCTGTCACCAAAAAAAAAAAAAGACAAAATGTTTCAATAGGGAAAAAAAAAAAATCCTGCCAAGTTGAGGAAATGAATTTAACTCTACAGTTGTTGCTTTGAAGGTCTATGAAAATTTTGAAAGAATGAGATAAGAATTTCCTTAACTAAAATTTACGCCAGGCAAAGTGGCTCATGCCTATATGCCTATAATCCCAGCACTTTGGGAGGCCAAGGTAGGAGGATCACCTGAGCCCAAGAAGTCAAGCCTGCAGTAAGCTATGATCATGCCACTGCACTCCAGAGCACTCTGGGCAACAAAAGCGAGACCCTGTCTCATAAACAAACAAACAAACAAACAAATAAATAAAAACTCTTCAAATCTAGGCACAAGAAATAAAGTGAGAAGTAGCTAAAAATTAATCATACTTCAAATTCACCAAGTATGGTGTTAGTTGGAATATTCCTATTACAACCCAGAAACCCAATTCAACTAATACAGTCAAAAAGGGAAATGTTTCCTGGAAGTGGACTAGGACGTCTCACATAACTGTGGCAAGGGCAGAGCTGGAGATGATCTTCATGGACAACCAGAATCAGGACCTCAACCCCTGCCGGACACTCCCTTGACCTCTTTGGCTCTGCTTCTCTTGATGGGTTGACTTTATTCCCTTATTTTTAAATTTTTTTTATTTTTTTATTTTTTTGAGACAGTCTCGCTCTGTTGCCCAGGCTGGAGTGCAGTGGCACGATCTCGGCTCACTGCAAGCTCCGCCTCCCAGGTTCACGCCATTCTCCTGCCTCAGACTTCAGAGTAGCTGGGACTACAGGCACCCGCCACCAGGCCAGCTAATTTTTTGTATTTTTAGTAGATACGGGGTTTCACCGTGTTAGCCAGGATGGTCTCGATCTCCTGACCTCGTGATCCGCCTGTCTCGGCCTCCCAAAGTGCTGGAATTACAGGTGTGAGCCACCACACCCGGCTGACTTTATTCCCTTATACACTGAAGAACACGACCCCATTTGCAGTGAACATACAGTAATAGAACAACTGAGTACGAGTATCTCAAACACACAACAAGAAGTCCAGATGTGAGGTAGATGGACAGTCCTAAGCCCAGAATCAAGGGAAGCCTCTGCCCTCATCTTCCTTCTGTCACTTTCAGTGTGTTGATGATAACTTCTCTTAGGATCAAAAAGTGGCTGCAGCAGGGCTAAGCATAATGTTCTTCCACAGCAGTGTTCAAAAGCAGGAAGGAAGGAGTAAGCTCTTTTCACAAAATTCTTTATTTTCTAAGAAAGCTAAATCTCTCCAAGAAAATTCCTAGCAAATGTCTCCTTATCCAGACCTAAGAATGATTAACTGGGAGTCTAATGCCTTTAAAGGTCTGCCAGAAACATTTATCACTGGCTACTATCTATTCTTTCTGAGGGTTGCTACCTGTGAGAGTTCAAGACTACCTTTGCTAGCGAGGCAAAGGTGGTCTTCTCTTCCTCTCATAACCTGTTTTGCCACCATAATTTGTTTGGCCATGATCCAAGCCCCTGTTCTTTCTGTAATCTCAGGGTGGTATAAAAGTATCAATCATCGAGCCATTTGAGTTTTTCTTTAAAAAAAATTGT
Organism: Mandrillus leucophaeus; assembly: GCF_000951045.1. Lineage (NCBI taxonomy): Eukaryota > Metazoa > Chordata > Mammalia > Primates > Cercopithecidae > Mandrillus > Mandrillus leucophaeus. Next base: position 4,465,024 of record NW_012104476.1, read on the forward strand.
GCAACTCTCATGCATACATGTGCACATAAAATTTGTAAGCTCTTTCCCTGCTAAAAAAAAAAATCTCCTTATGTATCACTGGCTATAAAAAATTGGTCAAGTGGTCATTTCACCCACAAGAGTGTATGGGAAAATGAGTATCTGGCAGTTTTAGCTCCTTTTTTTTTTGTTTTTAAAAGAAATAGTCTTTACTAACAGGGAAAAAGGAATAAGTAGTCAGCAGTGTCTAAAACTTCCAGCAACAGTTCTTGTGCCTTATATCTAGTGGCCCCCACCACCAGAGAGAAACCACCTTTCTTTCCTTGGTACCACTTCACAGTCCCAGGGAAAGACCTTTATTTGCCTAGGTTGGGTCAAGAACCACCCTGCTATGACCCTCGGAGGGCTAGGGTCATTGTGCTAGATTTTGCCCATTTGTACGTGCAGAAACCTAGGAAGTGTGTAGGAATGAATCCTAAGAATGTTAGACCAGACAAGAAGGAATGTAACGTTGAAGCTTAGATGCCAGAACCTCCTTGGTATACTGTAAATAAAAGTTATTCAAGCCAGGTGCAGTGGCTCACGCCTGTAATCCCAACACTTTGGGAGGCCAAAGTAGGTGGATCACCTGAGGTCAGGAGTTCTGAGACCAGCCTGGCCAACATAGTGAAACCCTGTCTCTACTAAAAATACAAAAATTAGCTGGGCATGATGTCGGGCGCCTGTAATCCCAGCTACTCAGGAGACTGAGGCGGGAGAATTGCTTGAACCCGGAAGACAGAGGTCGCAATGAGCTGAGATGGCACCATTGCACTTCGGCCTGGGCAACAAGAGCAAAACTCAGTCTCAAAATAAAAGTTATTCAAAAGGTTAGAAAATAAGGAATACTGGAGTGTATTTAATATGTATGACTGATCTGTTCACTCATCTCCTAACTACATCCCAGGAAGGTCTAGAGAACTCACTCCTTCACCAAGCCTTTGAGAAATACACTGGTGAAGGGGGAAACAAAATCCTAAAAAGCTCTTTAGTGCTTGTTCACTGCAGGCTAGAAATAACAACGGGAAAGACTGTCAGAGAAATAGACTCCCTGAACCCAAGGGAAGGATGAAAAGATCTCTGAGTCACAGGAGCCAACTGGTGACGCTTCATGATAGAAACAATGGGCACATGGCTACACTTTATGAGCACGTGCAGAGGTAGAGTAGGAAAAGAGAATGGTGCGAGTTGTAGAGATCTCTGGTGGTGGCTGATTGGTGATGGTGTCCCTAGGACTTACAGAGATGGGTAGCATACTAAAGCCATACTTCAGGGGTTACACTAGAGCTGCCTCTCTCTACCAAAATATTACACCAAAAGTAATACGGCATTCCTGGAGAAACTGCAGAGATTAGTATTGCCAACAAAAACTTAAGATACAGGATGATACTTAATGAGTGGTGACTCCTATTACAACTGCTGTTCTAGATGTATTAACTTTATTAGAGAAAATCAACATAGCTCCTACTATCTAAATGTAGTTATTGATCCAGCAAGCACTTCTTCTCTATATCTGTTAGTAAAGATCATCAGAAGTAACATCTTACACCAAAGGGCTATAGCAACTCTCACTACAGCATTCTGTCATAATCTAGTCTACGGGAACCCTGATCATCTCACTTCTGTACAAAAAAAGCATACTGGTCCACTATACTGAGACATGTTAACTGGACTTAATTAAACACGAAATAGCCAACACCCTACCTACTTTGGGAACACACATATGTGTCAGAGGTTAGAAAATAAGCCCTGAAAAAACTGAGTGGTCTGTCACCTCTGTGAAATTTCCAGGGATTCAACAATCTAAGAAAGAGAATAAGATATTTCTCTGAGGACAAGTTGGTACACCTAGTATCCCCTTCCAATAAGAAATAGACTCAACACCTAGTGAGCTTCTTTGGGTTTTGGAAAAGACATATGTGCTGTTTTTGAGTTTTGTTTCATTTGGGTTTACTACTCATATGCATTTACCAAGTAACCCATAAAAGTGGCATTCTGAGTAGGGTCCAGAGCAAAAGATGACTCTGGAATAAGTCCAGGCTGCCCTGCAATCGTATCACATCTGAGGCCGTATGATTCAAGAGATCCAGTGGTGTCTGAAATGTCTGTGGGAGACCGCAGTGCTGTGTGGAGGTATGGCAGGCCCTAGAGGTGAATCACAGTATAGAACCCTAGGATTTCAGAGCAAAGCTATGCTAACTTCTGGAGATTATTACTCTCCCTTTTGAGAAAGAGCCCTTGCTTGCTACTGGGACTTAGTAAGGACTGAACACTTTACCACTGGCTAACAAGTTACCCAAGTCGCTTAGGCTGCTAATCATACACTCCAAGCAGTGTACATGATTGCACATTTTGTCTCAAAGGAGTGACGGCTATTGATATGAATCCACACTGATTTGTGGTCAGTAGCAAATGGTTTGACTGGAAATTCAGAAATTCAGAATAAGTTGGGAAACTTGTGGTACGATGTAGAAACGAGCTATGTCAATAAACTATTCTCAAACAGGACAAAGTGTGAGAGTATTTGTGTCCCATGTAAATGATGACCAATGGATAATCTCAGCAGAGGAGGCTCTCAATAACCAAGTGGACAAAATGACTCATTATTTTACCAGCCACTGTTTCCCTTGCTCAGAAGGCTAATGAACAAAGTTCATATCATACTGTGAGAGCAGTAGGAATGAAGGTTATGCATGTGCTCAGTGACACTGGCTTCCACCTGTCAAGGCTGACCTGACAACAATCACGGCTAAGTGTCCAACCTGCCAACAGGAGAGGCCAACAATGGTGCCCTGATAAAGCGCTGCTCCCAGGGGGTCTGGGCAGCCATCTGTAGCAGGATGACCACACCGGACCGCTTCCATCCTGAAAAGGACACTGCTTTTACTCAATGAAGATTTCCTTCTCTGCCCACATTTCTGTCAAAACCAGCATCCTTTCCCTTACAAAATATCTTATTCACCATAATGGCATTCTAAACAGTACTGCTTCTGGTCAAGTACTTCTTTTAAAGTGAATGAAGTGGGCCTGGTGTGGAGGCTCACGCCTGTAATCCCAGCACTTTGGGAGACCAAGGCAGGTGGATCATGAAGTCAGGAGATTGAGACCATCCTGGCTAACACAGTGAAACCCCATCTCTACTAAAAGTACAAAAAACTAGCTGGGCGAGGTGGCGGGCACCTGTAGTCTCAGCTACTCGGGAGGCTGAGGCAGGAGAATGGCGTGAACCCAAGAGGCAGAGCTTTCAGTAAGCCGAGATCATGCCACTGCACTCCAGCCTGGGTGACAGAGGACAGAGCGAGACTCCGTCACCAAAAAAAAAAAAAAAAAAAAAAAAAAGTGAATGAAGTGGAGTTTTGGTTCCTTTATGGTGAGGTTAAGCCAACTACATCCCATAAAGTTGTTTCTCCCTCTAATTACAAGTATAAAGTTTGAGCAAACTTTTAAAAAATAACTACCTTGGGCTGGTCACAGTGGCTCACGCCTGTAATCCCAGCACTTTGGGGAGGCTGAAGCGGGTGGATCACCTGAGGTCAGGAGTTGAAGACCAGCCTGGCCAACACAGTGAAACTCTGTCTCTACCAAAAATACCAAAAATTAGCCGTGCATGGTGGCAGCTGCCCGTAATCTCAGCTACTCAGGAGGCTGAGGCAAAAGTCGCTTCAACCCAGGACGCGGAGGTTTCAGTGAGACGAGATTGTGCCACTGCACTCCAGCCTGGGCACCAAGAGCAAAACTCTGTCTCAAAACAAAGCAAAACAAAACAAAACAAAAAACTACATGAGGATCTGGAAAGTAAATAAAAGTCAGCAGATTGTGGAGGGAAGTAAAAAGTTGGAGAAGTGACCTTACAGGGTGAGTTTTCTGTTTGTTTATTTTTTTCTCATCAGGTTTTTCCTTGAGGGTGGGACAGCTTCAGTCACTAAGCAGCACACATAGGTGGCTAAAACTCTGATAGGAATTGTTTTCTTTCTGGTCAGAGGAAGCAGGGAAAGGAGCCAAAGAAAGACAGGGAGTCAGAGAAAACTCCTGGAGCAGAAACAGCAGGTGAAGGAGCTCTCCACTTTTATGTATGCACCTACACGGGTCTCAGCTTAACCTCTGAATTACACATGCACAGGACAAACCCAAACCAGCTTAGCAAAGGCTTTGCTTTGATAACTGAATTAAGATTTGAACCACTGCCTGCAAAAGGCAAAACAATGTATAATCCAGCCTACCTGGGTTGATTGCCTGCTAAAACAAAAATAAATGCATTCACAAGGGTATTATAAAGGAACCCAGAGTCTACACAAGATAACAGTCATTATGTCCAGAGAGAGAGAGAGAGAGAGAGAGAGAGAGAGAGAGAGAGAGAGAGAGAGACGCACACACTCCAGCCAGTCCAGTGCTGTAATCTTATATAATATAATCATGCAATCACATATCTCCCATCGCCTCTGTTGTATTCTATTTGTTGCAAACAAGTCACAGGTCCTGTCCACATTCAGGTGGAGGGAATCACTAACGGGTGTGGACAGAGGAGGAATCAAGGGGTCATCACATGAAGAATAGAAAAGAAGTTATCACTATCAATTTGACAGACATTAGAAGAATTCTAAGAAAACACTGCAGCTTCCTGCCAACAAATTTGACAACTTAAATGAAATGGCCAAATTACTTTAAAAAACAAAATTTATCAAAATTGACACAAGAAGAAGAAAATCGGAATAGCCCTATATTCACTAAATATTATCAAAATTCTTCCCCAAAAGAAAACTCCCAGCAGCTGTGGACTCTCTCAGTTTACAGGTCTTAATCCTCAAGGGACAAGTGCTTCTTTGGGGGAGACACACTATTTCCACTGAACAGAGAGCTGAGACTGTTAACTCAGTAATTCTTGCTCCTCATGCCACTCAGACAAAAGACAAGTAAGGCAGGTACTATAATAGCTAGGCTGATTAATCCTGATTATCAAGGAAGAACCAAGTTTAAAATACACAACGGGAAAAAAACACTCAATGGAAGAAGGAAAGAAATTGCCTGGAACCTAGGATTTTCTATTACACTTGTTTATTATGGAAAGTTAACGGGGTATTAGAGCAAAACGATATGGCCATTTATTGGTACGTACACCCCAGAATGAAGGTTTAGGCCACTCCATAAGGCAAAGAACAAAGACCATCTGAGGTGACTACTGAGGACCAAAGGAACATGGAATGGCTAGAGGAAGAAAGAAGTGACAGATACCTGCTATGATCACATGAAAGGTACAGAAAATGAGAACTACAATAGGTTGGCAGATATTCTTCTTTGCTTTGATATGAATATATACTGAATATATTAATTAATTATTTTTTCCACTTTTCCCTGTCTAATAATACTCTTTAATATAAGGTGTATTGACTCTGGCTGGGCATGGTGGTTCATGCCTATAATCCTAACACATTGAGAGGCTAAGGCAGCAGGACTGCTTGAGGCCAAGAATTCAAGAGCAGCCTGGGCAACACAGTGACACTTTGTCTCTACAAAAAGTTAAAAATAAAAAAAAATTTAGCTAGGTGTGGTGGTGCACACCTATAGTCGAGAAACTAAGGCAGGTGGATCGCTTGGGCTTAGGAGTTCACGGATGCAGTTAGCTATGATGGCACCACTGCACTGCAGCCTGGGCAACAGAACAAGACCTTGCTTAAAAAAAAAAAAAAAAAAAAAAAAAAGGAAATGGCTAACTCTGTATCTCAGTATATCTAAGTTTTTAGGATATCAGAGGGGATGTGACTCAGCTAGTGGAATACATTCATATCAGCCAGAAATGTACAAAGCACAATATGAAATACAGCATCTCCTCTTTGAGGGAGTGGTTCGCATGCTTTCAGTTTGCTAAGCGAGAGTTACATCATGTTAAGCAGAGCATTAGCTTTATCCGGCAGTTAAATACGGTTTAAATAGGTGTGTATGTAAGCCAGGCTGGCAAAGGAATGGCCTATGCTGGATGGTCAACTGGCACCACCACCACTGCTGTCTAGGACAGAAAATTAAGTCTCCCAGAATTCCTTTCCCTGTGTGGTTCTGAGTCAGAGGCTTCTATGAGTTTTAGAAGGTGGAAATGAAGCAGAAGCCATTATTTTTAAGAGGTCAGGGCAGTCAGATGCAGTCGCTCCACTGGCCTCTCCTAAAGCTCCACTTTATCCCCATGGCAGGCTTCAAAGACCTTTCCTTGGGCTCCCACACTGAGTCCTACCTTGGCAGCAAGAGGCAGTTTCCTAGTACTTCTCTGCCCACTATAGAGCTGCAGGTTTCAGTCATTGGTGCCTATTCCTCTAGTCTTCCAACTGTAGCTGTATCCAGCTCATTCCCTACTCCTATTTTAAACAACATGTCCAGTATACAATAAAAAACGTGCAGACCTTCACTTCTTTAGTCCTCCCACATTTGCATAAGCCTTAATTAATACATTAAACCCCTCACTCCTATAACACTTACAGTGGCTCAATGTTTCCCTGACTGAGCCCAGACTGATACGTAGTCATAAAGTGCTGCCACAACCTCTGGGGGTTTGCCTCTGGGTAATGGAGCATTTCTCACCTACGACAGAATCCTTGTGAACTGAGTCATAACTCCAAGAGCCTCATATCTGAAGATCCCTTTTCTTGGCATATTCTTTTTCTATGTGTAAGGTTATTTTGCTAATAATAATCATTTATTGAGCATCAAGTAATTGTCAAGTATTAAGTCTGGCACTCAGGCTACAAAATGCAAATGGTATCTTTGTCCTTGAAAATTCTTTACCTATTTATTTTTTAAAAAACTTCATATACAAGCCAGGTGCAGTGACTCATGCCTGTAACCCCAGCACTGTGGGAGGTCAAGGTGAGTGGATCACCTGAGGTCAGTAGCTTCAGACCAGCCTGGACAACATGGTGAAACCCCGTGTCTACTAAAAATATAAAAATTAGCCAGGCATGGTGGCGCATGCACCTGTAATCCCAGCTACTCCAGGGGCTGAGGCAGGAGAATCGCTTGAACCCAGGAGGCAGGGGTTGCAGTGAGCAGAGATCGTACCACTGAACTCCAGCCTGGGTGACAGAATGAGACTCCGTTTCAAAATAAATAAATACATACACACACAGCTGTTTTTCTAAATGCAAATGGTAAAACATAACACTGACCATATCTTAGAGATCCTCCCACATCATTACTTTTAAAACTCTTATTCTGTTGAAGGGGTGCATAGCCTTTTTTTTTTTTTTTTCAGATCAGAAAGTTGTTACCTTAACTAAACAAAGACTACAGCATCATTTTGAACTGTATTAACATTTTCAATTGAAGGCATGTCTGGCAAAGTATATAAGTCCTTAGTTTAAAAGCAGCAGCGTATAACGTAAATCATCATAATATAATGTGAAAAGTACATGAGTAAAGGTAGGTACAGTGTAGTAGGAGGATCTGTGGCACAGAAAAGGTGTCACGTGAGTTGAGTTTTAAGACAAAATTGTAAGATGAGAAGAAGGACAATCTAGGCAGAAGGAACAAAGGTATGGAGGTATACAGTGTGCTACGGATATGAAAGGGAGGTACTATGGGGTGTTTAAAAGAATAAAAAGAGATGAGATTGAAAAGGAAGGTTGAAAGCAGAAGGCAAAGAATCTTAATGCCATCATTCTAAAGAGTTCCAATCTGGTTTGAATGCAGCTGATCCCCAAAGACCACTGCTCTCATCAAAACAAGAAAACACTAGATAAACTAACTTCATAGTTTTCTGTAAAGCCACGAAAGAGCAGTAAATGAATGCCAAGAAGTCTAACAGAGCCAATTTCTGGGAAAAGCTGAGTTCTTCTTCACAGAGAAACAAAAGCCTGTTTCTAGCTACCTTGAATCAATTGCCTGTCTGGGTACAAGTGGGCAGAAAAGGAGGTCTCCCATAGGTGGAAAGATTTTGCTGAAACAAGCCAAACTTTTAGTGAGACTGTGGACTGGTATGATTAATTAGAATCTGAAAGAGTCCCGAGTGTAAAAACAAATCTCTTGGTCTGACAATTACATATAATACTACAAGAGAATCTTAGTAAGTGCTGGTGGGAGCACAGTGAGAGACAGAGAGATATCTCCCAGTGCTGTGTGGTGCTTGGGTTCCAGGGCCCTGCTATAGTTGCAATCCAGAGGTAAAGTAAATTAATTTAATCTTCAACCCAACTGCCTCCCAACTGAAATCTTGCTAAAATCAAAGAAATCAACCCCTCATCTAAATGATACAGAAAGCTAAGGTTGGACTAAAAGTCAAATTTCCTTAATCTCATTTGAATCCAGAGGCAAACTGAAATTAATTAAAGCTGCTGCTCAGCCCCAGCTCAGCTTGATTCACTGTGAAATTTGAATGATCACCTTAGCTACCTGCTGGAAGAAAGAACTGCTCTCTTTAACAAAAATAAAACAAAAAGTATTACCTAGTTCATTCTCTACCCTTCTTTTATACAAAAGGTCCAGTATGCAGTTAAAACTTCTAAGACATGTGAAGCAGCAAATGAGTACAGGCATACCTCATTTCATTGTGCTCAGAAGATGTTGTGTTTTTCACAAATTGAAGGTGTGTGGTAATCCTGTGGTGAGCAAGTCTATTGGTGACATTTTTCCAACAGCATGTGCTCCCCTCATGTCTCTTTATGACATTATGGTAATTCTTGCAGTATTTCAAACTTCTTCATTATTATATCTGTTATGGTGATGTGTGATCAGTGATCTTTGATGTTACCATGTAATTGTTTTGGGGTACAATCCTAAACCCATATAACATAGTTAACTTAATGTGTATGTCCTGAATGCTACACCAACTGGCTGTTTGTTCCCCCATCTCTCTCCCCCCTCCTTGGGCCTCCCTATTCCTGAGACACATTGATATTGAAAAAAGGCCGATTAATAATCCAACAATGGGCTCTAAGTGTTCAAATGAAAGGAATAGTCGCGTATCTCTCACTTTTAAGTCAGAAGCTAGAAACTATCAAGCTTAGTGAGGAAGGTATGTTGAAAGCCGAGATAAGCTGAAAGCCAGTCCTCTTGCATCAAATAGTCAAGTTGTGAATACAAAGGAAAAGTTCTTGAAGTAAATTCAAGTGCTACTCCAATGAACACACAAGTGGTAAGAAAGTGAGAGTCTTAATGCAGACATGGCAAAAGTTTTAGCGGACTAGATAGATAGATAAAGCCAGTCACAACATTCCCTTAAGCCAAAACCTAATCCAGAGCCAGGCCCTAATTTTCTTCAATTTTATAAAGGCTGAGAGAGGAAAAGTTGGAGGCTAATAGAGCTTGTTGGTTCATGAAGCTTAAGGAAAGAAGCTACCTCTATAACATAAAAGTGCAATTTTCAGCCCACTGTTGAGATCTATTGCTTAGGAAAAAAGATTTCTCACAAAATACTATTATTCGTTGATAATATACCTTGTCACCCATGAGTTCGGATAGGAATATACAAGATGAATGTTGTTTTCATGCTTGTTAACACAGCATCCATTCTGTAGTCCACGGATCAAGGAGTAATTTCTACTGTCAAGTTGTTTTTGTTTTGTTTTTTGAGATGGAGTCTCACTCTGTCATCCAGGCTGGAGAGCAGTGGCATAATCTCAGCTCACTGCAACCTCTCCCCATCCCGGTTCAAGCAATTCTCTTGCCTCAGCCTCTTGAGTGGCTGGGATTACACACATGCACCACCACACCCAGCTAATTTTTGTATTTTTAATAGAGATGGGATTTCGCCATGTTGGCCAGGCTGGTCTTGAACTCCTGACCTCAGGTGTGGTCAGGTGACCACATCCACCTCAGCCTCCCAAAGTGCTGGGATTACAGGTTTAAGCCACTGCGCCTGGCCCTGTCAAGATTATTATTTAAGAAATACATCTCATAAGGCTATAGCTGCCATAGATACTAACTCCTCTGATGGATTTGCACAGCAAGTCAACTGCAAACCTTCTGGAAAGGATTCACCAGTTTAGATGCCATTAAGAACATCCATAATTCATGGGAGGAGGTCAAAATTTCAACGTTAACAGGAATTTGGAAGAATCAGATGGATGACATTGAGGGCTTCAAGACTTCAGTGGAGGAAGGAACTGCAAATGTGGTAGAAATAGCAAAAGAACTATAACTAGAAGTGAGCCTGAAGATGTAGTTGAATTCCTACAATCTTATGATCGAACTTGAATGAATGAGTTGCTTCTTATGAATAAGCAGAGAAAGTGGTTTTTTGATATGGAATCTACTCAAGGCTGTGAACATTGTTGAAAAGACAGCAAAGGATTTAGAATATTACATAACAAAACAAATTGCTATCGTCACCCCTATCTTTAGCAACCACCACCCCGAATGGTCTAGCAGTCAACATGGAGGTAAGAGTCTCCACCAGCAAAATGATTATGACTTGCTGAAGTCTGGGATGATTGCTAGCATTTTGTTTTTAGCAATGAAATATTTTAAATTAAGGCATATGCATTGTGTTTTCTTTTGACATAATACTACTACAGACTGAACAGACTACAATATAGTGTATAACTTTTATATGTACTGGGAAACCAAAATATTTGTGACTTGCTTTATTGGGATATTCACTTTATTTTGGCGGTCTGGAACCAAACCCACAATCTCTCCAAGGTGTGCCTATAACCTATAAAAAAGAAAAAAAGTTCAACAGGGAGGGACCCATGGATGAAGACTTTAAAAGTTATTAGGAATATGTTAAAGGAAAAGATCAACAGAATGGGTAAAGAGCAAAGAATTCCAGCAGAGAAAGGGAAATTCTAGAACTGAAAAATAAATGATCTGAAATGAAGAAGTCACCAGATGGGCTTACCAGCAGACTGGACACAGAAAAAGAAGGGATCAATGAATTCAAAGATAGGCTAATAAAAACTAATCAAAACTGAGGCCCACACTGGAGATGGCAGTAGAACGGATCAGAGAATTTGGTATTTATCATCAAACTGCTGAAAACCAAAAATAGGGAAAAATCTTATAACAGTCAAAGAAAAAAAAATTACATTCATGTCAGCTGACTTTCATCAAAAACATGGGAAGCCAATAAAATAGTATCTTTTTAATGTTGAAAGTTAAAAAAAAAAAAAAGAAAACAACCAACAGCCTAGAACTCTATGTCCAGCAAAATATTCTCAAATTAAAAAAATAAAAAACACATTAAAAAAAAAAAAAACAAACCTAAGAGCATTAGTAGTCAACATATCCTTACTATAAGAACTGCTAAAGGAAGTTCATCAAGCTAAAGAGAAATGATGCCAGATGAAAATCTGGATCTTCAGTAAAGTGAAGAACAAAGAGCCCATCTGTGGCCCACAAAGCATAATGTATTTACTATCTGGAATTTTTTTTTTTTTTTTTTTTTTTTGAGACAGAGTCTCGCTCTGTCGCCCAGGCTGGAGTGCAGCGGTGCAATCTCGGCTCACTGCAAGCTCTGCCTCCTGGGTTCATGCCATTCTCCTGCCTCAGCCTCCCAAGTAGCTGGGACTACAGGCGCCCACCACCAAGCCTGTCTAATTTCTTTTGTATTTTTAGTAGAGATGGGGGTTTCAACACGTTAGCCAGGATGGTCTCGATCTCCTGACCTTGTGATCCAACCGCCTTGGCCTCCCAAAGTGCTGAGATTACAGATGTGAGCCACTGCGCCTGGCCTACTATCTGGATTTTTATGAAATAAAAAATGTGCAGCCCATGTCTTAGAGTAATCACTATAAGCAAAAACAAAACAAAACAAAAAAAACACAAAGAGGTGGAGCTAAAAAGAGGAGATAATACAAACAATGGAATACTAAAAAAGATTAATCCAAAAGAAGGCAAACAAAGAAACAAAAATAGATGATTCAAATAAAAAACAAATAGCAAGATGGTAGTTTTAAATCCAATCAAATGAATAATTACATTAAATATAAGTGGATTAACTCTCCATTTAAAAGGCAGAGACTATAAAACTGGATTAACAAACAAAGCCAGCTATATAAAGACACAGATTAAAAGTAAAACAATGGGGAAAATACACCATGTATATAGTATACATAAAAACACTGTTGTGGCTATATTCATATCTGACAAAGTAGACTTTCAGACGGTAACATCAGAGATACAGAGAACTATTTCATAATTACAAAAGAGTTAATTCTTCAAGAAGATCTGAATGGGTGTGTTCCCAATAATAGAGATCCTAAATACATGAAACAAAATTGCTAGAAATGTAAGGAAAAATGGAAAAATTCATAATTTTCCCAAAATTAATAAAGCAGACCAAAAAATCAAATAACATTTAGACTATAACAACACTATAAAATTACTTGACCTCACTGATATTTACGGAACTCTGCAATAATCACAGAATACATATTTTTTCAAGTAATCACATAAGACCTATATACTGGCCATAAAGCAATATTCAATATATTTCAAAGGACTGAAACAAACCATAATGAGTGTTCTCTGACCATAATGGTCACATTAGAAATCAACAACAAAAAGATAATGAGAAAATATCCAAATACTAGAAAAGTAAATGTCATTCTAAGATGTCTAGACTCTATCCTGTAGTAACAGTGGAGTCATTCACGAATTTTAAGTAAGGAGACCTAATTTGGGTAACTGGGCGAATAAGCATGCTAAGTATGGAGACAGAAAGAACAGGAACAAGCAGTTTTTGCTGGGTATAGGAACCAGAAAACACAACTATGCATTCATTCCAGGCTTCACCTTTAATGTAAGAATATCAATTCCAACTGCTGCAGCTTTTTGCTGTTTGGTTTAGGGATTTAATCTAACCCCTGTCCCAGCTGACTTCATTTTCACATTTCTTCTTGTCTGTTACTGTGGGTTCTGCACCTTGATACATGCTTTTCCATTTGATCACTTGCTCTTCCTCAGTACTACCTACTCAGGTTTCCAACTAAATATTCCATTCATAAATTGGATCTGCTTTTCAGCTCTCTCTTAGTTTAGCAACCAGGTCCTTGAATTGTTGTGGGACTTGAGCTATGTGCCCTGAGGACTCTGTTCCTCAAATCTGCTCTCTGGCTCATAGGTACTGCAAGTATAGATGAGCACAGCATCATCCCCACTCTCAAGGTGGATTCCTGCTCAGTTTAATGAACAATTTCACCTAGCTTCTGCCTCTCAGGGAACAAGTTTAGACAATAAATTCAATTTTGGACTTTGAATTTGAGGTCCTTAAGAGCATTCTTGTGGACACATACAGAAGACAGTTGGAAATAACGAACCTGGGGCTCAGGAAAGAGACCCACTAGGAAATACAGATTTATGATTATCAGCAAATAGGTTGTAATGAAAGCCCTATGAGTGGATGAGCTTGAGCAAGGAGACTATAAAATAGGAGTCCTTAATCTGACAGGCTTCTGGCACATCTATGCATCCACTGAAATTGTGGGTAATAGGAGTCCTTAATCTGATGGACTTTTGTAACATGTAGGTATCTACTGAAATTGTGGGTAAAATCTGTGTATTCATATGTCTGTATTTCTGAGGTGGGGATCCACATGTTTCATCAAATTCTCAAATAAGTTCTTAAGTCTAAAAAGGTTAAGAATCTATGCAAGAAGGCTAAGGATGTAACCTAGACAGCACTATTTATTGAAATGTGCTATAATTTTAGGATTAGAGACTATGGTGGAATAGGGTACAAAATATGTTAACGTTTCATTACCAATTTACTATGTGAGTCACAGTAACCATGAAGCATGATTATCTATTCAATATTGGGCAATATGTCCCTAAAATGTGCTGACTCATTATTACTTGCAGACTACCCAGAATTGTACAAAAAAAAAAGAAAAAAACCAGCATTTTTAGGCCTAGAGATCCACATTCTAAATTCTCAGTTAAAATGTGATTCTTCTCCCACTCTCATACCATAACTAAGAAAAACACCTTCCCAGGCCGGGCGCCGTGGCTCACGCCTATAATCCCAGCACTTTTGGAGGCCGAGGCGGGTGGATCACGAGGTCAGGAGATCGAGACCATCCTGGCTAACACAGTGAAACCCCGTCTCTATTAAAAATACAAAAAATTAGCCGGGCTTGGTGGCGGGCGCCTGTAGTCCCAGCTACTCGGGAGGCTGAGGCAGGAGAATGGTGTGAACCTGGGAGGCAGAGCTTGCATTGAGCCGAGATCGCATCACTGCACTCCAGCCTGGGCGACAGAGCGAGACTCTGTCTCAAAAAAAAAAAAAAAAAAAAAAAAAAAACACCTTCCCCAGCCACCTCTTTCTCTGGGGCCCATCTCATATCATAGCTAACAATCAACAATCTCTTTTCAAGCACTGCATTATAAAAACCTCATGACCATCAGTGCTGGATACATTAGCATCTGACTTATTACAGGCAAAAAAGCATTGAAGATACACAGGATTTACTTTGCAAAAAGGTCTTATGAAATCTACCCTCACAAGACAAGAATGTCAGTTTGTATGCATTACCACAAAAGGCCCAAAAACACCATTATAGTTCACACTTCATCTTTTCTTCCTCAAAATTATCTGTCACTTTAAAGATAGGCAGAGACAGGAAAAAAAAAAAAAAAAAGGTGGGTGTTTTTAAATTTCAGTGTGTTATTTTGAAATCCTTTCAAAAACCAAGAGTGTGTATGACATAGATTCTTTGGTCACATGGATTCAAACCATAGCATTCTTCCCAACCCATCACTCAAGAAAGCAAAGGATAATCTAGCCAAGCCAATTTGCATGTAAGAAAACTATAATGTCTTCATTTTGCTATTTTTAATGCTATAAAACCTTCAAAATAGCACTGTACATGTATCTTGGTAATAAAAAAAAGCCTTTCACTATTGTGCAAAGGAGAAAGCTATGAATTACCAACTACAAAGAGCTCACAAAACTTTAATACGTATAACACTTTAAGGAGTGGCTCATGCTGGCTGGGCACAGTGGCTCACGCCTGTAATCCCAGCACTTTGGGAGGCCGAGGTGGGTGGATCATGAGGTCAGGAGATCGAGACCATCCTGGCTAACACAGTGAAACCCCGTCTCTTAATGAAAACTTAAAAAATTAGCCAGGCGTAGTGGTGGGCGCCTATAGCCCCAGCTACTTGGAAGGCTGACGCAGGAGAATGGCGTGAACCCGGGAGGTGGAGCTTGCAGTGAGCCAAGATAGCGCCACTGCACTCCAGCCTGGGCGAAAGAACAAGACCCCGTCTCAAAAAAAAAAAAGAAAGAAAGAAAGAGTGGCTCACGCCTGTAACCCCAGCACTTGGGGAGGCCAAGGCAGGTAGATCACTTGAGGTCAAGAGTTTGAGATCAGCCAGGCCAACACGACTAAACCCTATTTTTACTAAAACTAAAAAAAAAAATTAGCCAGGCTTGGTAGCGTGTGCCTATAATTCCATCTGAGACAAGAGAATTATCACTTGAACCCAGGAGACAGAGGCTGCAGTAAGCCAAGATTGTGCCAACAGAGCAAAATTCTGTCTCAAATAAATAAAGGAAAAACTTAAAGGATAGTTCATAAAAGAATATATACATATAGCTAGTAACTGAAAAATGTTCAATTACATTAATCAATGAAATCTATTAAAACCAACAAAAATCTAAAATAAATTACCTCAATTGTGCTGGTAGTTCAAAGGTTTTTTGTTTGTTTTTTGTTTTTGTTTTCTTGAGACAGGGTCTCAACTCCATCACCCAGGGTGGAATGCAGTGGCACAATCTCAGCTCACTGTAAACTCAAAATCCCAGGCTCAAGCAATCTCTCACCTCAGCCTCCCAAGCAGCTGAAACCACAGGCATGTGCCACCATACCTGGCTAACTTTTGTATTTTTTGTAGAGATGGGATTTTGCCACGTTGTCCAGGTGGGTTTGAACTCCTGAGCTCAAGCGATCCACCCAGCTCAGCCTCCCAAAATGCTGGGATTACAGGCGTGAGCCATTGTGGCCAGCCCAAAGGTTTTTTTTGTTGTTGTTGTTTTTTAATATCAATAGATATCAAACACCTTTTAAAAATCTCAGATAC
The DNA here is from genome assembly GCF_000951045.1 of Mandrillus leucophaeus. Taxonomy (NCBI): domain Eukaryota; kingdom Metazoa; phylum Chordata; class Mammalia; order Primates; family Cercopithecidae; genus Mandrillus; species Mandrillus leucophaeus. The sequence goes on from NW_012104476.1 coordinate 4,481,044, forward strand.
TTTACCCTGGTTTAATTCTACTTTTATTGGTCCTACCTTAAAAAAAAAAAATCCTAAAATTGAGTATGTGCAAAGATGTTCACTGTAGCACAATCTGTCAAAGAGAAAACTGTAAACAACAAAATGGTAAAATCAATTATAGAACATCTACTAGGGAAATATATTTTGTTTGTTGATTTATTCATTCATTTACTACTGTGTTTCAGAAAGAATTTAAGGTGGCTTCTATGAAGGTATAAAACTACAAAAATTATGTTTAAAAAGCATGCACACAATGGGAAAATGCTCATGAATATTAAAAGGGCTGGATACAAAACTGTGTGTATATAAAGGTAAGATGATATATGTAATCTTACCTTTGTTTAACATAATGCAGAGGAGAGAAAATACATCAAAATATTAAGAAAATATGTGTAAATAAATGAGAAAATTTAAAAAAGAATAATATGTGTATGTGTCTAGGTGGTAACATTACAGGTGATTTTTATTCTCTTATCCTTTTAATTTTGTAAGTTTCATATAATGATTATATTTTTATAATGGAAATATTTATATATATATGAAAAGCATAAAGAGGATAGTGATTATTTTTTTAATTTGCCCTCATGTGTGATGGTTTATAAGAAGGCAGCTCTTCTCATATAGCTGCTAATGATGAACTGAAAAAGGGAAATAAAAGTAATACCTAAGAGAAAGGAATTCACATAGAAATTAATCTCATGAAATAAATGTGGCATAAATTTGTCAATTAAAGTTATCAAAAGACAGAATAAAGAGATGATATGGCATATAGTTGTAGGGAGGGAAGGACATTGATATAAACAAGAGAATACCAGACAAAGCCAAGGAATTTTCACCTTGGAATCAAATAGCTTATCAGTGAACTTATGCTAACACGGTTGTCTTATTTGAAACGTAGTTTCAAAAAATATATGTAAGTGACACAAAAAACTGCCGTTGACAGGGGCTAAGGAATGAAGAGTACGGGTACAGAATTTCAGTTTGGGAAGACAAAAAATGTTCTGGAGATGGATGGTGGTGACAGTTGCACAACAATGTGAATGTATTTAATGCCACTGAATTGTGCACTTTAAACATGTTAGAGTGGTAAATTTTATGTTAAACAGATCTTACTGCAATAAATAAAAGAATATATAAGGTCTGATTTGAAATAGACTCAACTGGTAGGCTATATAATCTAATTAGCTCTGAGTTTTCAGCACTTTCCGAAACAATATTTTGTAAAGACGTGAGCATAACTTATTAAAATAAAAACTGTAATGTCACTTTAATAGCAACTTTCTCTTAATCAGAAGACTAGTGTTTAACAATTTTTCTAGTGTAACCAATGTTTAGCCTTTAGGTATCCAAAAATTATGCCCCATCTAAACAAAGGTTTAAAGTAAAGTGGCTATTAGATTTACAGAAAGAAAGAAATCAGAAGTAAGGTCACTAATAATTATAGTATTTATGCAGATCTGCAGTAATTGGCTGAGAATAAATCTCCCAACAGTGAGTTTTACTCCTAGAAACTGAGCAAAATACCCTAAGGAGTATCCCCAATTAGCCAGTTATCCTTAAAATGCAGAGGAAGACTTCTGATAAGAAAGTATTCTACAAATAGAATTTTTCTTCATTTTTTTTTTTTTTTTTTTTTTGAGACAAGGTCTTGCTCTGTCACCCACGCTACAGTGCAGTGGCATAGTCTCAGCTCACTGCAGCCTTGACCTCTCAGGCTCAAGCAATCCTCCCACCTCAGCCTCCCAAGTAGCTGGGACTAGAATCATATGTGACCATGCCTGGCTAATTTTTATATTTTTTGTAGAGATGGGGTGTCACTGTGTTGTCCAGGCTAGTCTTGAAATCCTGGGCTCACTCCCATCTCGGCCTTCCAAAGTGCTGAAACTACACGTGTCAGCCCTATTCTGGGCCCAAATTTTTCTTTTTTTTTTCTTTTTCTTTTTGAGATGGAGTCTCGCTCTGTCACCCAGGCTGGGGTGCAGTGGCATGATCTCTGCTCACTGCAAGTTCCGCCTCCCGGGTTCACGCCATTCTCCTGCCTCAGCCTCCTGAGTAGCTGGGACTATAGGCGCCTGCCACCATGCCTGACTAATCTTTTGTGTATTTAGTAGAGATGGGGTTTCACCGTGTTAGCCAGGATGGTCTCAATCTCCTGACCTTGTGATCCACCCACCTCGGCCTCCCAAAGTGCTGGGATTATAGGCGTGAGCCACCGTGCCAGGCTGCTGGGCCCAAATGTGTCTAATTCAAAATAATTTTCTGATCATTAAATAGCAAGAAATAAAATAAGAAAAAAAGTATGCGGATCCCAAATTCCAAATCTAGTTTTCTCAGTTGCTTTAAAAAATCTCACTTACCCTTCGAGTGTTTTCAAGAATTTTGGGATCAGGTTTTCCATAGTTAGGTGGGTTGGCATACGGGTCATATCCAAGTTTGGCAAGCATAGGAGCAATCACTGCCATGTCTTGTAAAACATCTGGCGGTATCTTCCCAACCCATTTGGATAGAGCTGCTACATTGACCGGCTTGATGACTTGGTCTGTAGATCTCTCCACTCTGAAAACAACGTAATATGAATAAATGTTGATTTAAAATTTAGAAAGTCATGCTTTAAAACCACTATAAATTATGTTTTAATGACTAATGGTTTTAATTGTCTGGATTACAAAACAATTGAGAAAGAGGGCTCTAGTCAGGTCTGACACTATTTACCAGAATTAAAAAAGAATTTAAGATTGTCAGGGATTATTGGCAATCTCAGATTTCTAGAAATAGGAAAAAGGGTTAGCTGAAACATCTGCATTAAATATCTTGACACTGTAATTACAACATCCAGGAAAAAAACAGTAACAAAATAAAGATACGGCTGCTTAGAAAAACTGCCAGTCAACTTACTTGAAATGCTTACCAAAAAAAAAGATAGACGGATGGATGGAAAGAGGGACAAACAGATGGTAAAACAGATGGACAGTGATAAAGGAAATACAGCAACATGTTAATGAAAGAATCTAGCTGGTGGGCATAAGACTTTCAATTCTTCTGTACATTTTAACTTTTCATAACAAAATGTTGGGGGAAAACGGCCAACCATAAACCACTAAGAATGTAAAATATTCACTTGTTCTATTTTCCTGCTGACTTCCTTAAAAATCTTATTTTCTATAGAAGAAAAAAAAAGGGCTGTTTTTGATTTTCAATATTACAGGATTCAATATTACAGAATAAATGTGTTCTACCTCTTGACATGGAAATTTACTCTAAGCCTGTAGTGATTATACTCACTGTATTTGACTAAATAACTAGCAACCTCAGGATAAAACGTAGCATGAAATGACTTTTGGATTTAAGCTGGATCTGAATTAGATTTTAGTCAATGACTATAAAATAGAAATGCTTACAAGAGACTTTTATATCCTAATACATAAAAAGTCATTCAAACATAGTATTCTAAGAAAAGGTAAAGGCCCTTTTAATTAAGAATATGACCCCTCACTGAATAACCATTATCTGATGAGGAGTCTCCTAAAGGGGCTCTGCTTCTAAAATAATAGAAAAACAATTCTTCTTCCCTGGGATTCGTGAGGCTACCTGCTCCAGGTTTCCCCCCTGCCTCAAGAGCCATGTTCCTTTCTCCCTTTTCAAATATTTCTCCAGGACTCCACTTAACCCACTGCTCCCTTCTCTCTATCTGTTCTCCTTGTATTGCTTCATCCCTAATGTTCTTTGCTTGACATTCTTAACCTGTGTAAAGAACATTCTGGTTTGCCCAAGACAGGTCCAGTTTACACCTAGCATAATTTACCCCAGCGTAATTATTAAAAGCACCTGCCATTCACTCCCATAAGTGTTCAGAAATGAGCAGAGGATGTCATATGTGTATTGCATAAACCGTATTACTTTTCTAAAATCCAAAAAATTCTGAAATCTGAAACACATCTGTGTTAAGTATTGGGGTCACACAGAGAGTCCTGTATGTCATGACTGGGAAGCTGGGCTTACCTTGAGGATAATAAGGAATAAATGAAGAGTGGTTTTTTTGTTTTGTTTTGTTTTTTTGAGACAGAGTTTGGCTCTGTCGCCCAGGCTGGAGTGCAGTGGCGCGGTATCGGCTCACTGCAAGCTCCGCCTCCCGGGTTCACACCATTCTCCTGCCTCAGCCTCCTGAGTAGCTGGTACTACAGGCGCCCGCCACCTCGCCCGGCTAGTTTTTTGTGTTTTTTTTTTTTTTTAGTAGAGACGGGGTTTCATTGTGTTAGCCATGATGGTCTCGATCTCCTGACCTCGTGATCCGTCTACCTTGGCCTCCCAAAGTGCTGGTATTACAGGCGTGAGCCACTGAACCCAGCTGAAGAGTTTTAATAACAACTAATATGAACAAAGTACTATTATTAGCATTCAGTGCTGATAACTATGGGAAGAATAATTGGAGAATGAGGCAAGTGGGGTCAGGAAAATCGGTATAGATGCTCAACATATTAGAAGAAAATAAATGATTAAGGCTTCAAGTAGATTAAATGAATTAGAAATAGAGACAAGACAAATTCCAAAGATAATTTTTAAAACTACAAAGACACTGGGAGACCGAAGTGGGTGGATCATTTGAGGTCAGGAGATTGAGACCAGCCTGGCCAACATGGCGAAATCCCCTCTCTACTAAAAATATGAAAATTAGCCAGGTGTGGTGGTGCATGTCTGTAATCCCAGCTACTTGGGAGGCTGAGGCAGGAGAGTCGCTTGAACCTGGGAGATGGAGCTTGCAATGAACCGAGATCACACCACTGCACTCCAGCCTGGGCAACAGAGTAAGACTCCATCTTAAAAAAAAAAAAAAAAAAAAAGGAAAGACAGTGGCCAATTAGATATGGCGGGGTGAAGAAGAAGAGAAAGGAGTCTATGATTAATTCATACTTGACTTGAAGGACAGATGTTTGTCTGTCATTCAATAATATAGATAGTATGAAGAAAAAGCATGTGGGTTTTTTATGTTGTTGCTTTTTGTTTGACATGTAGAGAAAAATAAAAAACATGTAAATTAACAGTAATCAGAAGGTCACCAAAAATCTAGAGAAAAAAATTCTAATCGACTGGAATATAGTAGATGCTCACTAAACCGTGTCTATTATTATTTCACACTGATGATAGCTCTGGTTCATCAGAATAGTGAAAGCCATATTTATCATTATGATTGAATAAATGAGTTGAAGAAAAAGTATAATCATTTCTTGTCTGAAAAAGAGCTCTAAAATAAAAGACTTTGGAAAGGCTTTGCTATATAACCACTGAGTTTATAAGAGCCGCTAGCAGCAAATGCAGTTAACTATGGCCTCTCAAGGGGAAGAACACGGGAAACCTATGCATATCAGTCAAGTGTTTCTCTTTAAGATCAGCAGAAATGACATTTTATACATATCAAGCAAAAAATTCAAATTCAAGTCATTTCTTTTTTATTATTTATTTATTATTATTATTATACTTTAAGTTCTAGGGTACATGTGCATAACGTGCAGGTTTGTTACATATGTATACTTGTG
>NW_012104476.1:4495245-4536837 GCF_000951045.1 Mandrillus leucophaeus
AGCAATGAGGGAGGCTCCGTGGGCGTGGGACCCTCCCGGCTAGGTGTGGGATATACTCTCCTGTTGTGCCCGTTTGTTTAAAGCGCAGTATTGGGGTGGGAGGTACCCGATTTTCCAGGTGTTGTGTGTCTCAGTTCCCCTGGCTAGGAAAAGGGATTCTCTTCCCCCTTGCGCTTCCCAGGTGAGGCGATGCCTCGCCCTGCTTCAGCTCTTGCTGGTCGGGCTGCAGCAGCTGACCAGCACCAATTGTCCGACACTCCCTAGTGAGATGAACCCAGTACCTCAGTTGAAAATGCAGAAATCACCGGTCTTCTGTGTCACTGGCGCTGGGAGTTGGAGACTGGAGCTGTTCCTATTCGGCCATCTTGCTCCGCCCCCCAACAGTCACTTCTTAAATACCCACTATGTGCCAAGTCAAGTCTAAGGTTTGATATTAAGGATACAAAGATGACTGACTAGGCCATGGCCTGCCTCTCAAGATGCTCAGAATCCAGCAAGAGAGACAAAGGTACACATGACTAATACACAGCATCATAAATGAAGTGACAGAGGTTAGAGGCAATATGACAGAAGTAGGCCATTCTTTTCATGGGGTAACACATGACTAGGGCAAGTTACTAAGCAGCTAAGGCAAGGGTTAGCATCTATGAGTCACACATTAAATTAAATTGGTTCACATTGCCTGTTTTTGTCTGGCCTTCAAGCAAAAAATGGCTTTTACATTTTTAATGTTTTGTTTTAAATAAAAATAATCACATTTCATTACACATGAAAATCATGTGAAACTCGAATATCAATATCCGTAAGTAAAGTTTACTGGAACACAGCCACACTCATTCATGTATAGATTGTCTATGGCTGCTCTTGTACTACAACGGCAGAGTTGAGTAGCTGAGGAAGAGACCATATGGCTTGCAAAACCTAAAATATTTACTATCTAACCCTTACAAAAAAACTTTGTCAACCCTGATGTAGGACTGTATCCTAAGGAAAATTAGGCTTTCTGTGTGTGTGGTCTCAGGTGATGTCTTCCTGACAGAAGGACCACATCACTATTTACATTCATGAGAGAACCTGGTGTTTGTTTTTTTGTTTTGTTTTGTTTTGTTTTTTTGAGATAGACTTTCGCTCTGTCACCCAGGCTGGAGTGCAGTGGCGCAATCTCACCACACTGTAACCTCTGCCTCCTGGGTTCAAGTGATTCTCCTGCCTCAGCCTCCCAAGTAGCTGGGATTACAGGTGCACGCCACCACACCCAGCTAATTCTTGTATTTTTAGTGTGGTTTCACCATGTTGGCCAGGCTGGTCTTGAACTCCTGACCTCCGGTGATCTGTCCACCTCAGCTTCCCAAAGTGCTGGGACTACAGGCATGAGCCACTGTGCCCAGTCACCTGGTATGTTGAGAGAATAGCAAGTAAGGAGAGCTAAGAATGTACTGAAGCTACTAAGTTGGGAGGATGGAAGGGAGAAAAGAAACAAGAGTTTACTCAGTGTTGCACTTATCTGGTTCAAGAAACACATTTGTTCAACCCAAAGGATAGATCTTTAAAATAAAATAGAAAATGAGAACAAGATACCATGCAGTCCCAATCTTCAAGGAGGTCACGGTCTGGTTGGGGAGCCACATAAACATTCCACATTGAAACTCTTACAGTTGTCTCTTAGTCCCATGTCAGCTCTCTGGGCTTGGCTTTTCCCTCTTTCCATGGGTTCTAGTTATTTAGTTTATGTTTTTCTAAGAGGCAGCAGAGTGTAGTGGAGAGAACGCAGACCTGGAAGTCAGGTCTGTATGATCCAGCTTTGTAATCTAAGAAAAACTCTGATCCTAAGAGACTGGGGATAATGACCACTAACCGACAGAGACACAGTTTCCAAAACATTTTCAAAGCAGGAGTTGACAACTATTGCTCCAATCTGGCCTGCTGCCTGCTATGTAAATAAAGTTTTACTAGAACATAACCATGGCCATTTGTTCCTGTACTGCCTATGGCTGCTTTTGCTCTATAACAGAAGAGCTCAGTGCTTACAACAGAAATCATATGGCCTGCAAAGCTAAAAATATCTGGCCCTTTACAGAAAAAGTTTGCCAACTTTTGTTCAAAAGGATACAGTGATTATAGAGAAATGGGCCTGGAACTGACAGCCTGATTTTCTTTTCTTGATAATAACCTGCAGAACTGCATGGAGCTCATTAAATCTCCCCTATTCCTTCAATCCTTCCAGAATTAACCAACACTTAGATCTAAAGCATACTAGGGTATGAATTAGATACCATTCTACCTACCTTTAGCTTACTGGGACCTCAAAACACAGTGCCTCACAGACTGGTACATTTCAACACACACAGCCCATGTACACTGAGACAAGATATCTGTGACTCTGCAAGTTCTCGCAGTCCCAAGTGCCCAGGCTTCCTTCCCTCTGTGGCAGTCACAGTGGCAGCAACTCCTCCTCAAGGAATGGGGTCTATGCCAAAGTCTTGAATGACTGAGGTGAATATAATCCTCCATGACATCCATTTTAAGCATGGATTTTCCACGAGACTCAGTTAAACACTACAGCCAGGCTGACTGCCAAACCACAGGTCTGAATTATGATACCCAGCAACTACTACAAGAAACCAAATCCTCCAGATTAAAGCATAGAGGATGGAACAGACATGCAAAAAGGAAAGAGTGAAAGTACATAATCCAAGTGGTTAGGTTTATTACAGTAAAGCATGTAGTGAAATACCATTAAAAACCATGTTTTCAAAGACTTTCACTATTAGAAAATGCTCAGGTCACATCTTGTGAAACAAGATTTTAAAATGTATATACAATAGAAATTCAATTTTGTGAAAATGTGTTCTACAGACCAATAATGAGTTCCTAAACTGAATTAGTACTAAGAAACCTATCCACCAGAAAAAGCCCTAAACCAGAGGGATTCATAACCAAATTCTATCAGATGTATAAAGAAGACCTCGTACCAAACCTACTGAAGCTATTCCCAAAAACTCAGGAGAAGGGGCTCTTTGCCAACTTATTCTATGAGGTCAGCATCATTCTGATACCAAAACCTAGTAGAGAAACAACAAAAAAAGAAAACTTCAGGCCAATATCCCTGATGAACGTAGATGCAAAAATCCTCAACAAAATACTAGGAAACAGAAACTAGAAGCACATCAAAAAGCTAATCCACCACAATCAAGTAGGCTTTATCCCTAGGATGCAAGGTTGGTTCAACATACGCAAACCAATAAATGTGATTCATCACATAAACAGAACTAAAGACAAAAACTACATGATCAGCTCAAAAGACACAGAAAATGTTTTCAATAAAATTCAGCATCCCTTCATGTTAAAAACCCTCAACAAACTAGGCATCGAAGGAACATACCTCAAAATAGTAAGTGATACCTATGACAAACCCACAGCCAACATCCAGAACATGCTGAATGTTCTGGAGGGACCACAGATGTGGAATAATGTATTTGTAAGAATTATATTAAATAATCTTTATTTGATAAATAGTGCCTTACAATCCTAATGCTACCTATCACATTTCAATAAGAGCAATTTCAGCATCAAGTAATGAACAGTAGCTAAATTAACAAGAGATCAACAAAAAGGGCTTTAAAGGGAGCAGCACTAGCTGATGTGCTGCTGGAAGCATACCATACTGGAAGTATTCCCACTGAGAACCAGAACAAGACAGGATGCCCTCTCTCACCATTCCTAGTCAACACAGTACTGGAAGTCTTAGATAGAGTAGTAAGAAAAATAACTAAATGCATCCAGGAAGAGTGGAAGCCAACTATCTTCCATATTTGCAAATGATATGACTTTATACCTAGAAAACCCCACAGTCTCTGCCCAAAAGCTCCTAGATCTGATAAACAACTTCAGCAAAGTTTCAGGAGACAAAATCATTGTACAAAAATCAATAGCATTTCCATACATCAACAATACCCAAGCTGAGAGCTAAATCAAGAACACAATCCCATTCACAATAGCCACAAAAACTTGAACCGTGTGTGACAGACCCATGACCTACAAGAAGATGGCCCAAGATCTGGTCCAGGAATTGGAGAGACACTTCCAATGTTCAGAGGAAGATCCTCTTCTATGAGAAAACAGCCCAAGAAGGCTGGATGACTGCCGTGTCCACTGTGTGAGTGCTCTAGGTGCTCTGGAAAGAAAACGACCACAATAGGCAGAAGCCAGGTGACTGTGAGGTCAAGTTCCAGCCTTTCCCAAGCTGTCCATTGGTGTCTGGATTTCCATCTGCAGCCCACAGGGGCTGAGAAGTGCCAAGGGGACTGTGGGCCACCAGGCCCCCAGGAGGGAGGCAGGTCACAATGTGAGGGCTTGCGTCCAGAGCACCTGCCAGTTTGATTCTGTTTTCCCTGTAGTAGAGTCCTGAATGCCCAGAGCCTTGGCAGTACATCAGCTGGTGCTGCTCCATTTAAAGCCCTTTTGATTGATCTCTTGTTAGTTTAGCTACTGTTCATTACTTGATGCTGAAATTGCTCTTACTGAAGTTTGATACATAGCATTAGGATTGTAAGGTACTATTTATCAAATAAAGATTGTTTAATATAATTCTTACAAATACATTATTTCCACATCTCTGGGCCCTCTAGAATTATATAGAATAAGTATTGTATTTTCATTTTGAGAAAAGGCCTCTCTTACCCCAACATCATTGTGTTTGATATTGATAGGAACGTTTAAAACAAAGACCGTTTCTGATCTAAGAGCTGTTATTACAAAACAGTAAGAGTAAATTGGCCGGAATAAGCTTTAGTTTTAAAACAAAACGAAACAAAATAAGAAAAGAGCATGCTTATATATTGCTGGTGGGAATGTAAATTAGTTTAGCCACTGTGGAGAGCAGTTTGGAGATTTCTCAAAGAACTTGAACTACCATTAGACCCAGTAACCCCTTTACTGGGTATATACCCACAGGAATATAAATCGTTCTACTACAAAGACACAGGTAACTGTATGTTCATCGCAGCACTGTTCACAATAGCTAAGACATAGAATCAACCTAAATGCCCACACAACAGTGGACTGGATGATGAAAATGTGGTAGATATACAGTATGGAATACTACACAGCTATAAAAGAAAAATGAAGTCGTGTCCTTTGCAGCAACATAGATGGAGTTGGAGGCCATTATTCTAAGCGAATTAATACAGGAACAGAAAACCAAATACTGCATGTTCTCACTTATAGGTGCTAGCTAAGCACTGAGTACACATAGACACAAAGGAGGGAACATCAGACGCTGGGGCCTACTTAAGGGTGGAGGGTGGGAGGAAGATGAGGATCGAAAAACTACCCACAGAGTACTATGCTTATTACCTGGGTGATGAAACAATCTGTATACCAAACCCCTGTAACAGACAATTTACCTCTAGCAAACCTTTGCATGTACTCCCTGAACCTAAAAGTTGGAAAGAAAAAAGCAATGTGTTCTATATGCATGTTATATGTATGTTTTAGAATCATATCAGAATGTTTACAATGAAGCATGATTTTTATTTTCTTATCTAACTTTTCCATATTTTCCAATGTTCTATGATAAACAATGTCTTTCTTTTTTTACCTCATGTTATCATGGGACTCACAGAATCACAAAGAGTATCTTCACTCAGAAATCTAATAACTATCTCAAGCTCAACATAGTCCAAACTGAACTCTTAATGTCACCCCAAAGTGTACCCTAACCGCAAGGCAGCCTCAGTCTCCTAATCTCAGTTAAAAGCAACTCCGTTCTTATGGCTGCTCAGGACAAAACCAGAGTTATTTTTCAACTACCTTCTCTCATACTTCACATCAAATCCATCAGGAAATCTTATCAACTATACCTCAAAATATATGCAAATCTGGCCACTTCTCATTAACTCCACTGCTGCTCACCTAGTCCAAGTCAACATCTCTCACCTGGATTTCTGCAATTTTTTTTTTTTTTTTTGAGATAGAGTCTTGCTCTTGTTGCCCAGGCTGGAGTGCAGTGGCGCAATCTCAGCACACTGCAACCTCTACCTCATGGGCTCAAGCAATTCTCCGGCCTCAGCCTCTTGAGTAGCTGGGATTACAGGCGCCCAATACCACGCCCAGCTAATTTTTGTATTTTTAGTAGAGACAGGGTTTTGCCATGTTGGCCAGGCTGGTCTCGAACTCCTGACCTCAAGTGATCCACCCAGCCTATTTCTGCAACATTCTTCTAATAGGTCTCCCTGCTTCTTCCTCTACATCCCTGTGGTCTATTCTCAGTCTATCACTAGACAGAGTCTTTAAAACACCAGTCAGGTCATGTCACTTTATTGCTCAAAATCCTGCAATGACTCCCTAGTCACTCAGAGTCTAAGCACTGGAAATGAGAGGGAATCTGAGTAATCACAGAATAGTTTTTCCTATTTGAACAGATTTTCTGATTTGGATAGATTTAGGGGATAATTTGGTGCGATCATCCAAATAGAAAAAACTATTGTGAATAGTTTTGGTCTCACCAAATCATTCCCTAAAAACATACAAAGCAATCCGATAACAAAACTAAAACACCGTGGACAACAAAACTAGATGACAAAGTAGTTCACAAACTCCAAAATACAAGTTCGTGGAGACAACCAACAGTAACCACAATCCCCGCATGGAATGAATGTTAATTTGGTGGAAGAAAAAGAAGCAACGATGCTTCTGAAACCCAAGAATGGGAAACACCAAAGCAGCCATAAACCAAACTCTAAAAATCAGAGCAGACCTATTTGAGAACACCAGGTGAAATTGGGAAGGGTTTCATCAAACCAAAAAGTGACTATAAGGGCCACTGGTAGGTTCTGGCAGGGGCCAGAGAAAGATGGGAAACACGAACTTGAAACCAACCAGCCAAAACTACAGGACAGGACATCGCAATGAGAAACTTCTGGGAAGAGAATCAGAATTGGGCTATTACAATGGTGACAGAGACAAAGGAAAGAGAAGGCCCAGATACAAGCGAAGGAAGGGTATGGAGTCAGGAAGTCTCAGACAGCAAGCCACCATATTATTTAATGCTTTACCAGAACAAAACTAAAAAACAGGAGAGGGAGAGCTATGAAATTAATAAAGACAGCTTGAACTATTCCTCCTCCCAAAAGCTTGAGAAAACTGTTTTTCAGTAAAAATGAGTGACAAAAAAGTATTTGGTCAAATATCATAAAGAATTGTTAAAAGAAAACAGAGAAGAAGAACATTTCTATAAACAAAAAAAGACATGCCACAAAACATTAAAATTGTAGTTTACTATTTTAAAACAAGCTAAAAGACATTGAGAAAATGATACATAAATCATATTAGAAATAAGGTGATAGAGCTCAGGAATTTAGTAATGAAAGGAAAAATCATTACAGAAATAAACTAAACTAGAAGGAAGATGAGTTAATAAATGCTAGAGAATCTTAAAACAAATTAAAAGTGAAATAGAATGCCTTCAAAGATTTAAAAGCTTTCCAATTTAAAATAATTGGAAATAGAAGAAATATTAGCTGGGCATGATGGCACGTGCCTATACTCCCAGGAGGCAGAGGTTGCAGTGAGCCAGTATCACACCACTGCACTCCAGCCTGGGAGACAGAGTGAGACTCTGCCTCAAAAAAATACATAGATATAGAAGAAATAAATTTAAAATTTAAAAAAACAATTCAAAAGAAAGTGAAAAATATTAACAGGCAAAAAAAGCCTAACATGAAAAATAGGAGTCTTTGAAGAAGAAAATCAAAGTTAGGGAACACAGCAAATACTAAAAACCAAAATTTAAGAAAATATTCTTTAAAAAAAGTTTTCTTAACCTATATATTGACAGAACACAAGGTGTATCTGAGAATATCTGCTTTATGATGACCAATAAAACATATTCTAGTAAAATTATTGTACTTTAAAAAAAATTTTGAGTACCTAAGCAAAGTGTGCAAATTACCTACAGGAGAAGAAAATTAGATCAAACTTTTCAACATCAATACTTTAAAAAAAATTAGTTTTATAAACTGATAAAAACTGAATATATAACATGTTTTAAAATATGTATACATGGTGAAATGGCTCAATCAAGCTAATTAACATGTGCATTACCTCACATAATCACTTTTTTGTCATGAGAACATTTAAAATCTATTCTCTGGGCAATTTTCAAGTATAGGATACATTGTTATTAACTATAGTCACCACAGTATACATCTCTTGAACTTATTCTTCCTGTCTAAATGAAATTTTATATCCTTTAATCCAACATCTCTAATCCCCATTCCTTTAACCTCCAGGCCCTGGTAACCACCATTCTACTCTTGCTTCTATGAATTTGACTATTTTAGGTTCTACATAGAAATGAGATCCCAAGTATTTGTCTTTCCATGCCTGGCTTATTTCACTTACAATAATGTTCTACAGGTTTATTAATGATGTCGCAAATGACAAGATTTCCTCCTTTTAAAGGCTAAATAGTACTCCATTGGGTATATATGCCACATTTTCTTTATCCATTCATCTGTGAATGGACACTTGGATTGATATCTTGGCCATTGTGAATAGTGCTGTAATGAACATGTGAGTGCAGGTATCTCTTCCACATACTGATTTCAATTCCTTTGGATACATACCTGGTAGTGGGATTGCTGGATCATATGGTAGTTCTATTTTTAATTTTTTGAGGAACTTTCATGTTGTTTTCCATAACAGCTGTACCAAGTGACAGTATCACCAACAGTGTATAGGTCTCCCTTTTCTCCATATCTTTGGCAACACTTGTTACCTTTTTTGTAATAGCCATTCTAACATGTATGAGGTACACTGTAGTTTTAATTTGCATTTCTCTGATGATTAGCAATGCTGATCATTTTTTTCATATAACTGTTGGCCATTTGTATGTCTTCTTTTGATAAATGTCTGTTCAGGTTCTTTGCCTTTTTTTTTTTTTTTTTTTTTGAGACGGAGTCTGGCTCTGTCGCCCAGGCTGGAGTGCAGTGGCCGGATCTCAGCTCACTGCAAGCTCCGCCTCCCGGGTTCACGCCATTCTCCTGCCTCAGCCTCCCAAGTAGCTGGGACTCCAGGCGCCCGCCACCTCGCCCGGCTAGTGTTTTGTATTTTTTTAGTAGAGACGGGGTTTCACTGTGTTAGCCAGGATGGTCTTGATCTTGTGACCTCGTGATCCGCCCATCTGGGCCTCCCAAAGTGCTGGGATTACAGGCTTGAGCCACCGCGCCCAGCCCCATTTTTTAGATTATCTGTTTTCTTGCCGAATTGAGTTCCTTACATATTTTGGATATTAACTCTATATCAGATGTATGGTTTGCAAATATATCATCCTATTCTATAGGTTGTCTCTTCGCTCTGTTCATAGTTTTCTTTACTGTGCAGAGCTTTTTTGTTTGACATAATCCCGTATGACCATTTTTGTTTTTGTTGCCAATGCTTTTGAGGTCAAATCCAAAAATTCATTGCCCACACCAATGTCATAGAGCTTTTCCCTTATGTCTTCTTCTGGTAGTTTTACAGTTTCAGGTTTTACATTTAAACTTTTAATCCATTTTGAGGCCAGGTGCGGGTGGCTCATGCCTGTAATCTCAGCACTTTGGGAGGCCGAGGCAGGTGATTCTCTTAAGGTCAGGAGTTCAAAACCAGCCTGGCCAACATGGTGAAACCCCATCTCTACCAGGAAAAAAAAAAAAAAAAAGAAAACAACAACAATTAGTTGGGTGTGATGGCACATACCTGTAGTCCCAGCTACTCAGAAGGCTGAGGTGAGAGAATCGTTTGAACCCAGGAGGCGGAGGTTGCAGTGAGCCAAGATCACACCACTGCACTCCAACCTGGGTGACAGAGTGAGACTCTGTCTCAAAAGAAAAAAATAATGTTTTTTCAAGATAAAACTTTGATCCATTTTGAGTTGATGGTTGTATATGATGTGAGGTAAGAGTCTAACTTCATTCTTCTCATGTGGATATCCAGTTTTCCCAACATTATTTAAGAGACTGTCCTTTCCCTATTGTGTATTCTTGGCACTCTTAAGATCAACTGACCATAAACATGTGGCTTTATTTCTGGGGGCTCTCTATTCAGTTCCATCGGTTTATACATCTTTTTTTATGCCAGCACCATGCTATTCTGATTACTATAGCTTTAGAGTATATTTTGAAGTCAAATACTGTGATGTATCCAGCTTTGTTCTTTTCTATCAAGATTGCTTTGACTATTTGGGCCTTTTTGTAGTTCCATATAAATTTTAGAAGTACTTTTTCTATTTCTGTGAAAATGTCACTGAAATTTTGATAGGGATTGTATTGAAATCTATAGATCTTTTTAGTAGTGTGGCCATTTTAACAATATTCCAATCCATGAATACAGGATATTTTTCCATTTATTAGTGTGTTTAATTTCTTTCATCAGTGTTTTATAGTTCTTAGTGTACAAGTCTTTCACCTCATTGATTAAATTTATTCATAAGCTTTTTCTTTTTTTTGTAGCTATTGTGAATGAGATTGTTTTCATGATTTCTTTTTTGGACAGTTCATTGTTAGTGTATAGAAACACTACTGATTTTTGAAGGCTGACTTTGTACTTGAAATTTTACTGAATTCATTAGCTAGTTCTAACAATTTTTGGTGGAGTCTTTAGGACTTTCTATATGTAAGATCATGTCATCAGCAAACAGAGACCATTTAGTTTCTTCCTTTCTGACGTGGCTGCCTTTTATTTCTGTCTCTTGCTTAATTGCTCTGGCTAGGACTCCAGTACTGTGTTGCAGAGAAGTGGTGAGAGGGAGGCCAGGCACAGTGGCTCACACCTGTAATCCCAGCACTTTAGGAGGGCAAGGTGGACAGACTGCTTAAGCCTAGGAGTTTGAGACTAGCCTGGGCAACATGGCAAAACCCCAACTCTATAAAATACACAAAAATTAGCCAGGCATGGGGGTATGTACCTGTAGTCCCAGGTACTTGGGAGGCTGAGGTGGAAGAATTGCTTGAGGCTGGAGGAGGAGGCTGCAGTAAGCTGTGACTGCAGTACTGCCTTCCAACCTGAGCAACAGAGTGAAACCATGTCAAAAAAAAAAAAAAAAAAAAAAAAAATGGGGGGGAGAGGGGGAAAAAGACCCTGATCTTGCAGGAAAAGCTTTCAACTTTTCAATACTGAGGATGATGTCAGCTATGGGCTTATGATACAGTCTTTATTGTGTTGACATACCTTCCTTCTGTATTTAATTTGGTTGAGAGTTTTTATTATGAAAAGATGCTGAACTTTGTCAAATGCCTTTTCTGTATCTATTGAGATGATCATATGATTTTTGTCCTTCATTCTGTAAATGTGGTATATCACATTTATTAATTTGCATTATTTTGAACCACCTTTGTACCCCAAATATAAGTCCCACTTGATCATGGTGAATGATTCTTATAAATGTGCCGATGGATTTTGTTTCCTAATATTTTGTTGAGGATTTTTGCATCTATACTCATCAGAAATACTGGCTTATAATTTTCTTTTCTTGTAGAATATCAATACTTTTTCCCTAGAAGAAACCGAACAATCTATTTAATATACATATGGAAGAAAAATAAGCCAAGAATCTTATATCCAGGAAAAATAATGTGTAAAAGTATAAAAGGCACAGAGCAGCTGTTATCAAAATTACAAACTCGGAGAATATTGTTCCCACAGACACTTTCTGAAGAATCTACTAGAGTGTATGCTGGCAAACTTTTTCTGTAAAAGACTAGATAGCAAATAGTTTAGGCTCTATAATCCAAAGAAGAATCTGTTGCATATTCTCTTTTTACAATTTTTACAACCCTTTAAAAATGTCCTAAAATGAAAAAAAAAAAATCCTAACATGTAGGGATGAATGGCTAAAGAAATGGTGATACATACACGATATGGATATGGATATATACGTATATATGGATTAATACATACACTCACACAATGAAATATTACGCAGTCTTTAAAAAGGAGACACTGCCATTTGTAACAACATAGATAAACCTAGAGGACATTATGCTAAGTGAAATAAGTTAGACACAGAAAGACAAATACTGTATTATCTCACTTATATAAAGAATCTAAAAAAGTAAAACACATCAAAGCAGAGTAGGATGGTGGATACCAGGGGCAGAAATGGGAGGAAATGGGGAGATGTAAGTCAAAGGGTACCAACGTGCACTTATATAAAATAAACAGGCAAGGCACGGTGGCTCACACCTGTAATCCCAGCATTTTGGGAGGCTGAAGCAGGCGGATCATCTGAGGTCAGGAGTTTGAGACCAGCCTGGTCAACATGGTGAAACCCTGTCTCTATTAAAAATACAAAAATAGTAGCCAAGCGTGGTGGCACATGCCTGTAATCTCAGCTACTCAGGAGGCTGAAGCAGAAGAATCACGTGAACCCAGAAGGCAGAGGTGGCAGTGAGCTGAGGTTGTGCCACTGTACTCCAGCCTGGGTGACATGGCGAGACTCTATCTCAAAAATAAATAAATTACATACATACATACATACATACATACATAAAATAAGTCTAGCGATCTAATGTACAACATAGAGACTATAGTAAATAATAGAATACAGTATAAAAAAAATTTGCTAAGCTTTTAGATCCTCTTACACAAAAACAGGTAACTACGTCTAGTGACAAACATGTTAATTTCCTGACAGTAGTAGTCATTTCACTATGTATATTTCTAGCAAGAGACCATGTGGTATACCTTAAATATACACAAATAAAATTTTTAAAATATAAATTTGTAAAAAACTATTCTTAGCTCACAGGTCTTACAAAAACAGGTAGCAGATCATAATTTGCCAACTCCTGTACTAGAACATGAGCTGCAGGCCGGGTGTGGTGGCTCACACCTGTAATCCCAGCACTTTGGGAGACCAAGGCGACCAGATCACAAGGTCAGGAGATTGAGACCATCCTGGCCAACATGATGAAATCCTGTATCTACTAAAAATACAAAAAAATTAGCTGGGCATGGTGGTGTGAGCCTATAGTCCCTGCTACTCGGGAGGCTGAGGCAGGAGAATCGCTTGAACCCAGGAGGCAGAGGTTGCAGTGAGCTGAGATCGCACCACTGCATTCCAGCCTGGAGACAGAGCGAGACTTCGTCTCCAAAAAAGAAAAAAAAGAAAACTAGCTTCAGAGAAGCAAAATGATTAGCGGGGCACTGACAAAGAACTGGGATGATATTAAGTAAACAGCTATCCATGGAAATAAAAGTAGTTAAGAGTGACATGGTATGTAAGTGTACTCTGATGATGTAGATACTATTTTTTTTAAATATAGGAGAAGAGGAGAGAGAGCATATGCAAATAATTATTTTCTTTAGCTCTTCTCATTAATCTTAATGTGGTGACTGTACAATGTTTGAGAAAGCAAATGAATAATCATATGATAGGATAATCCTATCATCCCCTGTGTCCTTCAGAACAATGATTCTCAGTGTGAAGAAAGGTAATACGGATTTAATCTAGAACCCTATAGTTCCACTTCTGTTGTTGTTTTGTTTTTTTGAGAGGGGTCTTGCTATGTTGCCCAGGCTGGCCTCAAATGCCTGGGCTCAAGTAATCCTCCCACCTCAGTCACCCAAGTAGTTGGGACTATGGGCGTGTGCAATTGCACCCAGCTAGTCCTGCTTTTGAATAGAAAGTATCAGTATGAATTCATGAAGTATTTTATTGCGCGCGCGCGCACACACACACACACACACACACACACACACACACACACACCCCCCCTAGCTATGATCACTGAAAAAGGCTTATGAATACTGACTACCCCAGCAATGAACATCCCCCCTTCTGGTCAGATAACAGTCTTGAAAAAAATATTTTCCACTAAATGAAAGTAGGGCATCTTAAAGAAATGACTGATCACTGAGCTCAGCTGAGCGTGTACTATCTTGTCACACCAGATCTTGTCATACCAGATAGCAAGGAAGCTATCAGACACAACTGAGGTCACAGCAAGAGTACTCAGGAGCCAATGTGTAGAAGCATCTAGTGGCCAGAGAAGGAACAATTTGAACCCAATAAAAATGCTAATTGCAATAGATAGAAACATATAAAATTGGTCTCTTGGGAAGATGAAAATGAACTAAACCATTATCTTGAAAACTGGCCAAAAAAAAAGCAAAAGAATCAGGCATTTATTATGCTTTTCCCATATGAAAAGCTGTAACCCTAGGCAACCAAAAAATAGAGGCAAGGATGTGTCTCTTCATAAAATTGTTCCAACTAAGATACAGAAAAGAAATCAGAATTAGAATATCAACATTTTACAATATCCACCAAATTGATGAATCTAGGCACTGAGGATCAATGGCTGCTAAAACCACAAGAAAAATGACAACCACATATAATGTATATAGCCTTACCAAATAAGACCTTGAGTGTGATTAAGCCTCTGGACTCAGCGATCAATTTACATGAAGTACAGAATTCAGAAGAACATGTTGGATAATCAGCAGTTCAATTGCAAAATTGCACAATTTTCCAATCAGCAAAATTCATATTGTGAATAACTTTACAGGCTAAATAGCTTGGGTTCTTCGAAAAATAGTGTATGGTAGAGAAAGGAATGGATCATTTGGAAATCTGTCAATTAAAAGAAAGAGAAGACTTGTCAAATTATCTTTAATGAGTAAGAATAAGCTACAATGTCTAAATGCACATTTGGGTAACAAAAGTATAAAGAAGCAGAATAAGTGCTTTCTAAAGGTGTCAGAATAGTGGATAATTTGGGAGGAGAGGAGGGGACTTAGTTTGGGATAGGGTACGCGAAAAAGCTTCTGGATTGACTGATATGGTTCTATTTCTAACATGGGTGACAGTTATAAGAGTGTTTGCCTTATAAAAATTCATTAAGGTAATTTTTAAAATAGTCCTTACGGTGGTCTACAAGGTCCTACATAACATAACCTGACCTTCACACACTCCCTCCTTCACTCTATTCCAGTCCTATTGACATCTTTGTAGGTCCTTGACTAGGCCAGGTGTGGTCGGTCTCTTGATAGCTACTTTACTGTGACTCTTCTCTCTCCCTGGAGCACTCTTTCCTATATATCTACTTCGCTAACTCCCTCACCTCCTTTGAGACTTTGCTCAGATATCACCTTCTCAATGAGACTACTAACTTCATGTTATAATCTGACCTTCAAAATCCCTGGTCCCCTTTATTTTCCTCTGTTTTTCCTTTTTTTCCATTAAAACCTTCTAATATGCTATATGTTTTTATTATTTTTTTTGTCTCCCCCCTGTCCCTCACCATGAGACTGTAGGATACACGATGGCTGGAATTTTTGCCTGGTTTGTTCACTTGCTCTCCTACAGTTCTCTACTCAAGTATCACCTTACCAATGAGTCCTTCCCTAACAATTCCTACATCCCAGCTCTTGGCAACCACCTATTCCCTGCTTTATTTCTTATTTCATAGCACTTATTACCATCTGACAATCTAAACATTTAACTCATTCTTTTTTTAAAAATGAGATGGCTCTAAATGTTTTGTCTGTTAACTGCTGGAACATTATTGGCCATATAATGGATGCTCAGTAAAAACATGTTGAATATTATATCTAGGTAGTTTTTTTCCTGTTCCTTCTTAAGAGCTTTTATTATGAATGACAACTGAATTGTACCCAGAGCCTTTTCGGCACTGAATGATATGATCATATGGTTTTCTCCTTTAATTTATTGATGCAGTACATTCTGTTGACAGATTTTTCTAGTAGCGAACTATTCTTTTGTTGCTGAAACAAAAACTATTTGGTCATAATAGCTGATCAATCTTTGCTACACTGCTGAATTCTATTTACTGGTATTTTATGTATGGTTTTAGCATCTGTATGCATAAGAAAACTAATCTAAAGTTTTCTTTTATGTAATTTCTACTGGGTTCTGTCATTAAATCATAGCTTTGAAAAATGAATGGGGAGTTTTCCATCTTTTCCTATGAACTAAAATAGCTTAAATAGCATTGGACTCATCTGTTCTCTACTGCTTAGAAATAATTCAGTTGTGTATTGTCTCTTCCTTTTAAAATGATATCTCTTAATTGTCTTTTAATCTCTTTGATGCTAATCAACCTACTTAAGCTCTCCATCTATCTTGAAAAATCAGCCATTGTTTCTAGACTTTCAAATGTATTACAAATGTACTTTCATGTATTCTCATGTCATTTTTTAAAAATGTGTCTTTTATAGGCTGGGCACTGTGGCTCACGCTCTGTAATCTCAGCACTTTAGGAGGCCAAGGCAGGCGGATCACCTGAGGTAAGGAGTTCAGCATGGCCAACATGGTGAAATCCCGTCTCTACTGAAAATACAAAAATCAGCTGGGCATGGTGGCGCACGCCTGTAATCCCAGCTACTCAGGAGGCTGAGGCAGGAGAATCGCTTGAACCTGAGAAGCAGAGGTTGCAGTGAGCCGAGATCACACTACTGCACTCCAGCCTGGGCAACAGAGTGAGACTCTGTCTCAAAAAAAAAAAAAAAAAATCATTTATAGTTGTGATTGTTTCTCTTTCCTCATCCTTTATAATATATATTCACTTTTATTTTCATCAGTATTGCAAAGGGTTTACATTTTTACTCATCATCCCAAAGAACTGATTTTGGTTTTTATTTATCCTATTCTATTTTTCTCTATTTTATTAATTTCAGCTTTGATCTGTATTGACTTTAGGACCCAATACTCTGACTCCTTTCTGTAGGAAATCATTTCACTGTCTTAAATTGCCATATGTTTGGATCTATTTCTTATTCTGTTCTTTGCCACTGAGTAAGACACATCAACCTTGAGTCATACAAGTAGATTTCATTATTAAAGTGCTGAGGAAGGTCTCATTATAAAATATAATAGGGGTATCAACAGCAGCACTAAACTGGAGGTTCCATAAGGCATGTACAGTTGAAGGCTAAACTATGGCATAGTTTAAAAAGTAGCACCTTGGCTGGGTGTGGTGGCTAACCCCTGTAATTCCAGCACTTTGAGAGGCTGAGGTGGGTGGATCACTAGAGGTCAGGAGTTCAAGACCAGCCTGGCCAACATGGCAAACCCTCATCTCTACTAAAAATATAAAAATTAGCTGGGCATGGTGGCACATGCCTGTAATCCCAGCTACTTGGGAGGCTGAGGCAGAAGAATTGCTTGAGCCTGAGAGGAGGAGGTTGCAGTGAGCCGAGACTGTACCACTGCACTCCAGCTTGGGTGATAGAGGGAAACTCTGTCTGAAAAAGAAAAAAAAGAAAGAAAGAAAAAGAAGCCACCTAATCTAACCTCATGCTACATGTATAATATGTGTATGCATTTCTGCCACACCCCCTCCCCCAATATATGTTCCATAAGGGCAGGAATTTTTGTTTTGTCTGCTACTGTATCTTATGTGCCCAGGATGATTCTAGGTACATAATGGGAGCTCAACAAATATTTGTTGAATAAACGAATAACTGCGGAAAGCTGTTTCTAATTTTTCAGATAAAATCAGGATTTCTAGCTTCAGATTAACAGTTAGCATAAGGTCAAAAAATCTCTCTCCTCCACTGTTTACCCTTTCTCTCCCCTGTGTCTCGGTCGTATCTCAGTACTTATTCAGCAGTTTGGGGATGAAAGCAGTTCTGTTGGGGATGAAAGCAGTTCTGTTGTGGTTTTGTCTCTGGTTGTTTTATTTTCTCTATGTAGCAACATTTTGGTGTTTGGCCAGTCCTGCATTCTTTGCAAGAACAAATCTGATTTCTTTTTTATGGCCTACAAATGGTTGCAAAAACACTGACATTTCATTTCTCAAAAGTCCCTTTACTGACTCATCCCCTTATTGACTCTGGTCCTCCAGCATGAAATAACAGAACCAATTTAGTTAATTCTTGCTAATAATTACCCTAAGCACATTCTGGACTTCAAGAATAACATACATGACCAAATATTTAAACACTGGCTAAAATGCAATAGGGTAATTAACAGACTAATCAGTAGACCTGTTTTTATGTTTATGTCTCAAAGGAGAATTGTTTAACATGTTTATATCTTAATTAATGCTTTTAACAGTTACAAAAATGAAACTATAATTGAATTTCCTTCTAGAATGATTGAACTTGATAATACTATACATCCTTGATTTGAATAACATTGACAGAGCAATCAAGATTTTTTTTAAGATCCTAAAAATTATCTTTCATAATATGGTGTATATACAGATCTTAACAGCAACACTGTCTGAACTATATAACTCAAAATTTTATGTATACAGCCATGTAACCACCACCCAGATAGGACAGTGATCATTTCTAGCCCCTCAACAGTCTCTTTTGTGTTGCCTCCCAGTCAGTACCCCAGAATAATCACTTTTCTACTATCACAACAGATTGGTTTTAGCTACTTTTGAACTTCATATAAATGGAAACCTACAGTATATACTTGTTTGCATCTGGCTGTGTACACTTAGTATAATATTTCTGAGATTCAATCATGTTGCATGTATCACTAGTTTGCTTCTTTTTACTGCTGAGTAATATCTAATTGCATGAATATAACGTATTTTATTTATACATCCCCCGGTTGATAGGTACTTGGATCCATTTCTAGCTTTCAGCTATTACTATAAATCATGCTGCTATAAATATCCTTGTGTAAGTCTTCTAGTGTAATTTTTAAAGTGTATAACCTCTTTATGTTGGAAATATATGTAGGAGTGGATTTGTAGGGTCATAAGCTAAGCATGTTTTGCTAAGTAGCCAGAATATATAGTTTCCCCAAATGGTTATACCAGTTTAACTCCTACCAACATTATCCTTGCCATTAGTCTGTAAAGTCCATTCATTTAAAATTAACCATTCTGGTGAATATGGAGAGGTATCTCACTGTGGTTTTAAACTGTATTCCCTATGGACTAATAATACTAAGTCTACTTTTTTTTGTAGTAGGTAGTAGAAGAATTAGACTGGTGAAAAGATCACACCTTGCTAATTTATTCAAAAATTATATACTGAAATATGGGAAGTGTGCAGGGCTCCTGAAAGTGAAGAGGAGAAAAAAATACAGTTTCATCCTTCCTGTCCTCTGGTAATTGATTACTGGACGGCCTCCTTTTTCTGGGGACCAGCTTGGGCCAGTGCTAAGTTAACCTATGTAGTTAACTTGATCCATGTTCTTTATTGTTTCAGGCAGATTTGAGTTACCATCTAGCACATTTTTATTTCGGCTGGAAGAATTCCCCTTAGCATTCGTTGTAGGCAGGTCTGCTAGCTACAGTTCTCACAGTTTTGGTTTATGAGGAATATCTTATTTCTCCCTCATTTCTGAAGGGGAGTTTTGCCAGATATGGAAGTTTTCGTTGAGCTTTTTCCTTTCAGGGATGTGAATATGTTATCCTACTGCCTTCTGGGCTCCATAGTTTCTAGTGAGAAGTCTGCATTCATCTTACTGAGGTTTCCCTGTATGTGATGAGCTGCTTTTCTCTTGCTGCTTTAAAGATTCTCTCTTTGGTTTTCAACAGTTTGCTTATGATGTGTCTAGCTGTGAATCTCTGGTTTTATCCTGCTTGGAGTTTACTGAGCTTCTTGCATGCATAAATGCATCAATCAAATTTAGGGTTTTAGCCACTATTTCACTTCCCTTTCCTTTTTTTTTTGAGACAGGGTCTCACTCTGTCATCCAGGCTGGAGTGCAGTAGTGCAATCACAGCTCACTGCAGCCATGACCTCCTGGGCTCAAGTGATCCTCCAACCTCAGCCTCCTGAGTAGCTAGGACTACAGGCATATGTCACCACGCATGGTTAATTTTTGTATTTTTTGTAGAGACAGGGTTTCACCCTGTTGCCCAGGCTGGTCTCAAACTCCTGGGCTCAAGAGATCTGCCTCTTTTGGTCTCCCAGAGTTCTGGGATTACAGGCATGAGCTACTGCACCCAGCCCATTATTTCTTCAAATATTTTTCTGTCCCACCATCTCTCCTCTCCTTCTGAGATTCCCGTCATGTGTATGTTGGTACACTTGATGGTATCCCACAGGTCTCGTTAGGCTCTATTTATAGTTCCTAATTACTCTTTTTTCTTTTCTGTTCTTCAAATTAGATAAAGTCAATAGAACTACCTTCAAATTTCTTTCTTCTTCCTGTTCTAATCTCCTGATGGGCCCTAGGAGCAAATTTTTCATTTCAGTTACCATGCTTATCTACCTGGTTTGGTTCATAATTTCTATCTTTTTATTGATGTTCTCAATTGGCAGGACACCGTTCTCAAACTTTCAGTTAGGTTTTTGTATTTTTTTGTTTTTTTTTAAGATAAGGTTTTCTTTAGCTCTTGATGAATCATTTTAAATAGCTGATATAAAGTGTTTGTCTAGAAATTTCAATGCCTGGGTTTCCTCAGGGACAATTTCTATTCATGGCTTTTTATCTTGTTGTGTTCCATATCTTACACTTTTTTGTTAATCACTAGACATTTTAAATCTTATAATGTGGCACCTCTGGGAATCAGATTCTCTCCCTTCTCCAGAATTTTTTGTTGTTGCTTATTGTTGTAGTTGTGTTTCAAGACTTATCAAAACTAATTCTGTAAAATCTGTATTCCTTGTTATGTGCAGTCACTGGAGTCTCTGTTCTATTAGCTCAATGGCCAGCGAACAACTGGACAGACTGCCTTAAATGCTTGGAACCAAAAAATCTCCCCATCTCTGCAGAAGGGCTCTGCATAGGTTTGGGATACACCTTCACTACTTAGCTAGGTAGCTTCTAACTCTGCCTTAGTCTTCACTTCCTGCATTCACAGAGTCTCATGATCAGCGAGAGGTAGAAGTCTTCCCTGGGCATGCATACAGTCCTTGCCAAGCATGTGGCCTTCTACATTCTTGGGAATATGTGAAGCTTTTCAAAGCCCTCATAGACATCTCATTCCCAATCTCTGCTCCGAAGCTCTTTAATTTGTCTACTGTTTGCCCCCATTGTTATCTATTGATTCAGGAAGCAATGACTAAATTATTTGTCTATAAATGTTTCTTGATAACTACTGTCCTCCCCACTCTCAGAAGTAGGCCAGTTCTGAGTCAGGAGAAATAAAGACAAGGTTTTTAAGTCATTCTTCCAGTGATCCACCAAAGAAGGCAAAACAAATAATTACAATGAGGTCTGTTCTGCTCCCTCCAGTACAGGAACACAGGCTGTTATTTTAGCCCCAGCTGACACATGAAACAGGGAAAGGGGCTTGGGTAAGCTCGTTATTCTTACTAAGATTCAGCCATTTTTTGTGAATAAGCACTCTTCACATTTTTTTTTCAAGTCTTTGGTTACTTTGTAGAGTTCTGAAAAAGTTGATTCTGACAGGTTTTGCCAGTTCTTCTGTTGCTCTTATGAAAGAGTAAAATTTTACCCTTTACTATGGCACTTTTGCTGATGTCACCCCCAAATAGCAAACCTTTTTAAACCACTTGAAATGTCTCTCTCCTAGCTTCCTAATACATCAATTTATCAAACACTTACTTAGAATTTACACTGCTGTGTGGCTAAAAAGATAACTATAACAAAGTGCTTGTCCTCAAGTAATATGATAAATTCAACAGTATCAGATTCCAAATGAAACTATTAGTAATTATGACACTGGAGTGGGTTCGAGAGGTGCAATTTTAAAAGTGTCCCAGATGGTTCTGAAACCAGTAGCTTGCTTGAAGAAATATTGCCTCAGGTTTTTGCCAGCCTCTCCATATTAGAACTCTGTACTGATAAGCAGAATAAATGTGTTACAAGACCAGAACGAGAAACTGAGCAATTAGGCCAGAAAGAGCTACCACTGCAGAAAAACAGAATGTACTAACTGCAATATGGGAAGAAGAGGGCATAAGAGAGACCATCTTTTGGCTTTGTGCACAAGCAATCTTGATCCTAGTATTAAATTTTGTCAGTACTACAAAACAGCCTTGAAATTGTTCAAATGTTATGTCCTCAGAGAAACCTTCCCTAATTCCCATCCAAACTGGCACCCACACCTTTACCCTAAAATATTCTTTTTCCCTTTAACCTATTTAACAAGGATAATATTTTATTTTATTTTATTTATTTATTTTTATGGAGATGGAGTCTCACTCTGTATGTATGTATGTATGTATTTATTTATTTGTTTGTTTGTTTGTTTTTATGGAGATGGAGTCTCACTCTGTATGTATGTATGTATGTATTTATTTATTTGTTTGTTTGTTTGTTTTTATGGAGATGGAGTCTCACTCTGTCACCCAGGCTGGAGTGCAGTGGTGCAATCTGGACTCACTACAACCTCCACTACCCAGATTCAAGCAATTCTAGTACCTCAGCCTCCCCTGTAGCGGGAACTACAGGTGCACACCACCACGCCTGGATAATTTTTTTGTATTTTTAGTAGAGACGGGGTTTCATCATGTTGGCCAGGCTGATCTTGAACTCCTAACCTCAGGTGATCCGCCCACCTCGGACTCCCAAAGTGCTGGGATTACAAGCATGAGCCACTGCGCCCAGCCAAGGATAATATTTTTTAAACTATCTCCCAACACACATTTCCTTATCAGCAAGCAGATTACCCCTTCCTAGTATCACACCTGCCATCATGCCCAAAGGAAAGTGGCAGAGGAAATGGAAAGTCTACCCAGCCTAGACTTCTGGTGTCTTCATGACAGAAGAAGAGAACAGTGGGAAGGAAACAGCAGTGACAAAAGTCTGTTCTCATCTCCTCTCTCCAGGATAGAGTTCCAAAAGGAAAAAGACATGTTAGGCAGATGGAAGAAAAAGCTAAAAAACAGGCATCTTTGATCCATTTCCCTTTTGGGGTTCTGGGAGGAGACTGCTACACAAGATGCCCCTTAATGA
This sequence comes from Mandrillus leucophaeus, assembly GCF_000951045.1. Taxonomy (NCBI): domain Eukaryota; kingdom Metazoa; phylum Chordata; class Mammalia; order Primates; family Cercopithecidae; genus Mandrillus; species Mandrillus leucophaeus. The sequence continues at coordinate 4,518,086 of NW_012104476.1, forward strand.
AAAGGTGGGGGCTGAATCATCAACATAGAAGGGTTAGGAGGAAGGACGGCATGGATTTAGTTATCCAGAGTTCTCTGGCTCCCACAAGGCATAAAAGGCATTCTGAATTTTCTGTATGCCCAGTGAAAGAAGAGGAAGGGAGTTGGGGATTCTGCTAGCAAAATTACTGAAGGACAGGGTTTTGCCCCAGGGGAGGCAAACAGATTCAGTAACTGAGGGCTGTTTGTCTTACTGTACAGGTCCAGGGCTTAAAGAACATGACACCCAAACCTCAGAGTCAGAATGAGCCAGGGTGGGGCCAGTGAAGCAAGGAGAACCACTGGACTATCTGCTGACCATAGACTGCAACAGCACTTATCAGCAGGACACAGTGACCAGGTGGACAGCAATACTATCACTCCAGAGGCCAAGGAGGACTCAGAGAGAGCAGCACAAGACCACACAGTCACCTCATCTTTAGACACACACACCCATATGCCATCTAGGGAACAGACATGGTTCTCCTGGCATGGACACTAGCAGTAATATATGCAGTGGTGGTGATAGCAGTGGTAAAAATAATAATACCAAACACACATTTATAGCACTTAGGTGCCAGATACTATCCTAAGCTCTTTACGTATTATTAATGCATTTAAACCTTACTAACAACCCTATGAGGTAAATGCCATTACTATCACCATTTTACACATGAAGAAAATGAGGCATACAAAGGTTAAGTATCTGATTCAAGGCCCCACAGTCAGTAAGTGGTAAAGCCAAGATCTGAACCCAATATGACAACATATATTTTATGGAAAAATACATGTATTAAATATATTTTCTATGAAAATGATAAACAGAATGTCAGACATACAAAGACTTTTCTAAAGAATCTAGGTAGTATTCTACTGCTCTGAATCCGGGATAACATAAAGATATAGGAGATAACACACACAGCCAACAGCTGCTCACAATTTTAAAAAATTTTAAGGTGAGCACTAATCTATCAAATGATTGTTACTGAACAAAGCTGATATACTGGGAAATAAAGCAAACTAGTACATAGACTTATATATGTTTCATGAACACAGCAACACAGTGCTGTCTACACGTGATGAGTTCAGACAATATAAAAGGTTTCAGAAAAAAGTAAAGAGTGCTTATCTTTCAAAGGACCATACTGAAATATCTATAAACGAAAGGCTTCAAAGTAATCCAGTGGGGTACTACAACCTGAAAGAACCAAAAAAAAAAAACAGACAATATACGTTGCACAACAATTTTCAAAACACTGGATATTAGGGCAATGAAGAACAGTGTTTCCCAAAAAATGGGAAAAAAGTGATCCCCATAATTGCCCCAGCTTACTGCCTTGAGAAAATATCCAGGCTGTGGTACAAGAAGGGGGTCCCAGGCAGAGCCCAGCAGATTCTAAATTGAGAAATGGAGCTGAAAGTCCTGTTTGGAGCTTTCAGGCCAGAGAATCAATGAGGAGAGAGCTGTATATAGAGAGAATTCTGGAGATGTGCTAAGTGGAAAGAACGAATTTACAGGGAACTGTGCCCAGAACTCACAAAGAACAAGGAATAGTGCTTGCTCTTACCACCCAGAGTGGATAAACTCATAATTTATTGGGTACTGGTAGAGTATTCAGCCAGGCCTTGACTCAGTAATAGGGAATAATCAGGCACAGACTAAGTATTTCTTCAGACTCACCTAACAAATCATAAAAGCAAAATCCCCAAAGATCAAACTGGTCAAGTAAGTTAACTGCGTCCCAGAACAAAGCTCAAGAATATTTGTAGAACTACAAAAATATCCAGCAAACAAAAACAAAACAAAAAATATCCAGCAACCAAAAAAGTAAAATTTACAACATCTGGCATCCAATCAAATATTATCAGGCATGAAAATAAACAGGGAAACACGACTCATAATGAGAAAAATAATCAATTTCAAATAACACAGATGTTAGAATTGCCAAATGCATTAAAACAGTTATTCCACAGATTATTCCACAGTTATTATGGAGTACAGTCATTCAAGTACATGTTGAGCATCCTTAATCCAAAAATCTGAAATGCTCCAAAACATGAAATTTTGTGACATTCACGTTGACTCCACAAGTGGAAAATTCCACACATACTTAACACAGACTTTGTTTCATTAACAAAATTATTCAAAATATTGTATAAAATCACCTTGAGGCTATCTGCATAAGGTGTAATATGAAACATAAATGAATTTCATATTTAGACTTGAGTCCCATTCCCAAGATATCTAATCATGTATATGTAAATATTTCAAAATCCAAAAAAGAAAACAAAATTTGAAACACTTCTAGTCCAAGCATTTTGGATAAGAGATACTTAAGCTGTATTGACGGCAGTGCTAAAAAGAAATAAACTATGGAGACATGAGAAGACATGGAGTAAAGTGCATATTACTAAGTGAAAGAGCCCAATCTGAAAAGGCTACATACTATATGATTGCAACTCTATGACATTCTGGAAAAGGGAAAACTATGGCTAGAGTAAAAGATCAGTGGTTGCCAATGGGCTGGAAAAGAAAAGGATAAATAGGTAGAACACGGAGGATTTTTAGGACAGTGAAAATATTCTGTATGATACTAAAATGGTAGATATATGGTAGTGTACATTTGTCAAAACCCATAGAATGTACAATGCCAAGAGTGAACGCTAATGTAAACTATGAACTTTGGGTTATAATAATGTGTCAACATAAATTCATCGATTGTAATAAATAAAGCAGTAGGATACTGATATTGGGGTAGGCTGTGCATGTGTGTGGATAAGTAATATATGGGAATTCTCTACACTTTCTGTTCAATTTTGCCATGAATCCAGAACTGCTATAAAAAACAGCCTATTTTTGAAAATAAAATTGAAAAAAATCAGTGAACTGTGGAAACATTTTAAACAGTCTCATATATGTGTAACTGGAGTCCTGAAGGAAAAGAAAAAGAAGAAAGAAGAAAAAAATTTTTGAAAAAAAAAAGTACACAATTTTCCAAATTTTATATAAACTATAAAACTCACTGACCCAAAGAGCTCAACACATTCCAAGTAAAAATTACTGATTTCCGGAATGCAAGGTTCTACAGATTACTACAGATTCTACAGATTGTAAATAATAATGATTATGAACAACTTGATGCCTATAAATTCTACAACTTAAAGGAAATGAACAAACTCCTTGAAAGACACAAACTACCAAAGCTCACGTAAGAAGAAATAATTTAAATAGCCCTATATTGTCTAAAGAAACAAAATTATAATTATTTACAAGAAGAGCATTTACCAAGCTAAACAAAAAAAAGGAATCCACACCTACTCACAAAATACAGTAATAAAAACAAAATACACAAAAGATAAAGAGCTTAAAGTGGTCAGATAAATGACATATAACAAAGGCCTGACAATTACTAACAGCAGATTTTTCAACAGCAACCACTGCAACTAGTGGATGGTGGAATATCTTCAAAACACTAAGAAAATTATTGCCAACCCAGAATTAAATAAACCAAAAATAACCTAAGAAACTAAGACTTTTTCAAAAAACAAAACAAAAAACCCTGAGAAATATAAAGATCCTTAGAATAAAATTAGAATCATTAAGTCCATACTATGCACAAACATGAGCAGCAAAAACTCTGGGCAAAACCCCTCATTTCAGGCAAAAATAATTGGGAAAGACCACAGTGGTCTAAGGAGTGTAAGAATCATTCTCATTATTTTGAACACTTTCTCTGAGCTCTTCACCCTAAGGGTGGCACCAGCCATACAGAAACACATCACAGGCAGCTAAAGCTCTGAAAGAAATCCAAACGTCAGACTACAATAACAATGAAAGGAGCCTCTGGGAGCCATAGAGTATGTGGGGAATCTAGGAAAAAGACGAGCCAGAGAAAGGGTTTCCCATAATTTTGCACATGAACCAGCACAACTTCTAGCTCACACATGAGACAGATTCAGGGAAGCAAAGCAAAGGCTCTGAGAATAAATTAAAATATAAACTGTTGTCAAAGCTCCAAACTAACTCATAAATGGTCTGTGGATAGGAAAGACCCAAAGTAGCACGGCGCAGTCTTTGAATTGATACTGGAAATACTGTTCACAGAAGGTGAGAAAACTTGTGGTTTAGAACCTAACCAGCCTGACTGCCTACCAAAACAAAAATAAAATCAGCATTCTCCCAAGGATTTTAACAGGGCTTAGAGACACAAAATATAACTCCAAAGTTACTCAAATCCACAGCATCAGGAAAATGTGATCCAAAATTGAGGGAAAAGACAATCAAAAGTAATTTGTAAGGGAAGCATAACTATATACCAAAACGAGACTTAGAGTGTAAGAAAAGAGAAAATTACAGGTCAGTGTCACTCATGAAATAGATATAAAAATCCTAAGCCAACAATTAGCATACCAGCTGGGCGCAGTGGCTCACATCTGTAATCCCAGCACTTGGGGAGGCCAAGGCACGTGGATCATGAGGTCAGGAGATCGAGATCATCCTGGCTAACACGGTGAAACCGCATCTCTACTAAAAATACAAAAAATTAGCTGGGCATGGTGGTGGGCGCCTATAGTCCCAGCTACTTGGGAGGCTGAGGCAGAAGAATGGCGTGAAGCCGGGAGGCGGAGCTTGCAGTGAGCCGAGATCGCGCCACTGCACTCCAGCCTGGGCGACAGAGCGAGACTCCGTCTCAAAAAAAAAAAAAAAAAAAAAAAATGTGCATACCAAAGCCAAAAACAAAGCTCAGATGATAAATCATGACCAAGTTGGGTTTTCTCCAGAAATTCAAAGTTAAATAAATATTAGAAAATCTATTAATGCAGCTTACTATATTTGCAGCTTATGATTAAAGAAAGTCAGATGACTCCTTCAATTTGACAAAATACAACCTTTGTGGTGGGCTACCTGGAAAATGGTTCCCAGTAATTCTGTCATATAAAGAGGACTCTTTAAAGAAATTAAGGGTGTGCCTAATAGGTCCTTGCGACTGAACAACAGGGGCTCTAGGAAGCTTAAGAACATTGTCCCTCAGCCATCTGAGAAAGATCACAAAGTAAAGAAGGGTGTACCTTAGATTTGTAGGTGTGACTATTACCCAATGGAATCAACACCAATGAGTTTCACAAAAGACTTACAAAGTTTTTGAGAAAATTATATCAGCAGCAACACTGCCAGGTTGGACCAAAAAAACCCAGAAATAGTACAACATGAAAAGAGGCCACTAGACTCCCAAAATTCTACTGGCAGGAAGCAAACTGATAAAAAACTACACAGCTGCTAACTGCTACCTTTCAGGAAAAAGGAAGAATAACTCAGAGGTGGAATCAAGCGTCAGGAGGGCAGGAATTATTCCTAGGCTGTGAGACCAATCAAGGAACTTCTAACTTCCTGGCTGGATTTCAGAATTGATACGGACCAGTGACACTTCTGTGCCTCCTATTTTCCCTCCTTTAAACAGGAATATCTATTATCCCATGCCTGTTCCACCCTTGTATACTGGATATAGGGAAAGGAGGATAACTTGTATCTTTAATGTTACATTTCTACAGATTGAGTGGAACTGTACACAAGGAACTATATTTTAAAAACTTTGGCCAGGTGCAGTGGCTCACACTTGTAATCCTAGCACTTTGGGAGGCGGAGCCCAGGAGTTTGAAACCAGCCTGGGCAACAGAGCGAAACCTTATCTCCACTAAAAATCAAAAAATTAGCCAGGTGTGGTGGCACACAACTGTAATCCTAGCTACTCAGGAGGCTGAGGCAGGAGGATCACTTGAACCCAGGAGGTTGAGGCTGCAGTGAGCCATGATTGCGCCACTGCACTCCAGCCTAGGCAACAGAGTGAGATGCTGTCTCAAGAAAAAAAAAAAGAAAGAAACTTCACCCATAAGCCTCATTCACAACTGGACCTGATTTAGATGGTAAGATTCTGGACTGTGAGCTGATGCTGTAATGGAATGAGACTTTTGGAGACCTAGAGAAAGGGGCAAATTAAGAGGGGCACATGCAAGAGACATGAGTCATTGGGGGCCAGAGGGCAGGCTGGAATGCTGCTTCTAAAATAGCACCTGATGGTTCCCAACTCCTGATACTCCTACCTTTGTGTAATCCCGTCTACTTGATTTTAGCTGGGCCTAGGAATTTGATTCTAATTAATATGGCAAAAGTGATAGGATGTCACTTCTGAGATAAGGTTGCAAAAGATGTAACTTCCATCTTCTTTACCTTCTCTGGCTCTTCTTGCTTGCCAGCTGCCATGTTAAATAGCCCTATACAGAAACATACATGGCAAGGAACTAAAGCCCTCCACCTATGACAGATAAGGAACTGAATCGTGCCAAATACCACATGAACTAGGAAATCATTCCTTCCCCAGTCCAGCCCTGATGCAGTCTTGTGAGGGACTCTGAGGCAGAAGATCCAGCTGTACTGTGTCCATATTCCTGACACACAGAAACTTTTATATAATGTTTGTTGTTTTCAGCCACTAAATTCTGGGGTAACTTACTACACAGCAAGAAAAAACGAATACAATATCCATTAACTTTGAAAACTCTTAGTGAACTAGAAACAGAAGAGAAATTCTTCAACTTGATAAAAGGTATCAACAAAGAGAAAGAAAACTAACAGCATATACCAATAATGTACATTAAAATAAACACAGCAAAATTCATTAAACATATTCCCTTTAGAGTGAACTCTGTTCTGGGAAAAAAATAAATCATTTTCCTTCATTTCCTATACACAGGATATTTAGGAGTAACTAAACAGTTGGTATAAGCACAGTCTTCTTTATAGAAAAATATCATTAATGAATACAGAAGGAAATTTTAAATTAGACTACCATTTGGCCAGACTAAATAAAATAGTAGGCCTGGGCAATGATTCATCAATAATCACTAAAACCATTAGGCAGAAGACTAAAAAAAATTGTACTGCTTCATGAATCACATTCTTACTTAAATCCAGTTGGTTGTTTTTTTAAGCGGAAGAGAATTTGACAGTACTACAAGTACAATGACCACTAAGTACAGTTTGGTGCCACAGCCTTGATCTGTGCTAAGGCATCCAGAGTTTTCAGCTCTTTTGCACTATCAGCACAAATGTCAACAGAATGAAAATTCAAATAACATCTTAGTATTATTGTGAAAATAGTTTTAATCTTGCAGATCTCCTGGGAAGGTCTGAAGGATTTTTTTGGTATTCTGAAACCATAATTTGGGAACCTCTAGTGACACACAGAGAAGTATTTATAGATGGAATGATGTGTTATCTTGTATTTGTTTTAAAAGAATAATTCAGCAGAAGTTGGGGGAAGGAAAGGAGTTAACAATAGTGGCCTACAATGGTTAACTGTTGGTATTGGGAATTCTGCTTATCAATTTATTTTTGTGTTTGGAATTCTGCACAATAATAAAATATTGTTTAAGGCATTCCCTTTAAAACATGATTTCTCAACCTTGGCACAACTGACATTTGGGGCCGGATAAATACTTTGTTGTAGCAGCTGTCCTATAATTGCAGGATGTTTAGCAACACCCTGGCCTCTTTCTATTTAAGGCCAGCAGTATCACCTCCACTTCCCCAAATGTGAAAACCAAAAAGTCTCCAGACATTGCCAAATGTCCCCTGGGGAACAAACTGCCCCCACTTAAGAAGAACTTTTTTTTTTTTTTTTTTTTGAGACGTTGTCTCGCTCTGTCACCCAGGCTGGAGTGTAGTGGTGTGATCTCCACTCACTGCAACCTCCACCTCCCAGATTCAAGCAATTCTCCTGCCTCAGCCTCCCAAGTAGCTGGGACTACAGGTGCCCACCACCACGCCTGGATAATTTTTTGTATTTTTAGTAGAGACGGAGTTTCACCGTGTTAGCCAGGATGGTCTCGATCTCCTGACTTCGTGATCCGCCCAACTCGGCCTCAAAAAGTGCTGGGATTACAGGCGTGAGCACCCAGCAACAACAACTGTTTTAAACCAAGGTTGCTTATTACTATTAGAAGTCCTAGCTTAGGCAAAACCACAAACCATTAGGAAAGCTGCAGGATATAGATATACAAGTCATTTACAATTGTATACACCAGCAACTAACAGAACATTTAAAAACAATACACATATTGGCCAGGCACAGTGGCTCACGCCTGTAATCCCAGCACTTTGGGAGGCCCAGGTGGGTGGATCATGAGGTCAGGAGATCAAGGCCATCCTGCCTAACATGGTGAAACCCCGTCTCTACTAAAAACACACACACACACACAAAATTAGCTGGGTGTGGTGGCCAGCGAAAAGCAAGAAGTAGTAGCTGGAAGCTTCTAAGAAATATCCTCAAAAAATACTAACCGCCATTTGTTTCACACACATCCACCCCCGCTGTGCTGCTTAGAATGTAGATGAAATGACTGGCGCTCCAACTTGGATCCTGGGAATGATGGAGACAAAAGCTGGAAGCAGCCTAGATGCCAGATGACTGCAGAGCTGACCAAGCAGCCCAGGTCTGCCTTCTTCTACATAACAGCCATTATTTGGAAATCTTTGTTATTTTGGATCTCCATTATTTGTAGAGAAATCTAATCAAACTAATAAATGATCTGATATCCAACTTCTAATTTTTGCTACCAATTGCTATATTCTCCAAGAAAAGTACAAATGTTGCCTTATTAATTCATGTTCTGGTTCTGCTTCTTCTCAATCTCTCACTGACACACTTTGAAATGCAGTGTTTCATCAGCTCTCTGATTTCCTTTCACAGCCCACTTTACTGTCGCTTGTATCCCTTGTTTATTCAATTCCTCCTCTCCAGCTAAGATGTCTCAGTCACTTCTGTCTTCAATATAACTTGTAAAAGGAGGCTGGGCACGGCGGTAATCCCAGCACTTTGGGAGGCCAAGGCAGGAAGACTGCTTGAGGCCAGGAGATCGAGTCCAGCCTGGGTAACATAGTGAGACCCTATCTCTTATACACATCTAGATGTGTATAAGAGACAGCCTATAGTCCCAGCTACTCAGGAGGCTGAGGCAGGAGAATGGTGTGAACCCGGAGGGTGGAACTTGCAGTGAGCCGAAATCGCGCCACTGCACTCCAGCCTGGGAGACAGAGAAAGACTCCGTCTCAAAAAAAGAAAAAAAAAAAAAATTCCAGTTTTAGCAAAGAACCCTGCTAAGGCAGTTTAGCAAGAACCTCCTACCCTTGATAACTAATCACTCTCAGGTTTCTCATCCTCCACCATTCCCCAGGTGATGTCTGATCACCCTGACCTGTCTTCAATGAGAATCCTATCAGGTAAATTTAGCCAGAATGCCCCTGACCCCTGATGCTTCCTCACAGTAATTTTCCATCCACTGGCCCTCACCTTGCTCCCTGGCTATAAATTCCCACTTGCCCATGCTGTATTCAGAGTTAAGTCCAATCTCTATCCCCCATTGCAAGACCCGATTGCAGTGGTCCCTGTATCTCCTGCAATGGTGCTAAATAAACACCGCCTCATGCCTTAGCAAGTATCACTGAATAATTTTTTCTTTAACAAAACTAAATTTCACTTTGGATAGTAAAAAGAAACTGTTATAAATTTAATAAATTACTAATTATTCTTCCTACTTCCTCAAAATATCTCCATTTCCAAAAACCTTTTTGCATTATTTTCACTCATTTATTTAGTCTTTCTTTGCTTTTGATCTAATTTAGAGGTTTTTTTTGTCTGCTTTACTTATTAGAAGCTGTAGGGTGCCAGTTTTAATGTTCTTATTGTTCTCTTGTACTTATCACTACTATTATCTTTTTCATTCCAATTTATTTGTGTTTAATAGTTACTATATTCTCTTTCTGTTCTAAGTGTAGATAAGAACTCCTCTCTGAATTGTAGTTGTGATTCCTGTACTTGTTGTCTAAGCATCACTGTTACATTAATCTGCTTTCCTGGTTTTGCTCTTTTGACCTAGCAAACTTGATTTTTATTTGTTCCAGGTAATTTCATGGTATCATAATGAGTTTAATAACAGAAGTAACTGTACACTCTTATAATTTCCCAAAAGTTCCCTGATGGAGACAACTAAAATTCCACAAAAAAATCCACAAACCATGAGAAAAGGGCAACGTAAATAGCCTCAAACTTTACTTCTACTTTCTTTTCAAGATATTTGAGCAGGAGCCTCTGACTTTTCTGTAACTGGAACTGCCCAGAGAAGCAAGAGATGCCACCCCAACAGTAAATAATTGGAAATTTCTGAGCAAAGTAAAGGTTAACTTTCATAGTTAACAACACAAGAGATAGAACTGTGAAAGCCTGCTGATATCTCTATTTTCGACAACTTCTATAAGTGTCCCTAGGCCATCTGGTGACATCTTCAAACCTTGAAGGCTACCTAAATATTTAAGTATTGTAATACTACGTAATACTAAGTATTAAAATATTTATTTTAAACAATTTTCCCAGAATAAAAATGTTTAAATAAAAAGAAAAGCACACAGGATGACTGACTCTGGGTGATAAATTCTTCATTATATTGAACATGGGATATTTACAACTTGGTACTATGTAATAATTTTGTATGTTTCTGCCTTATTCCCCAATAAGCAGTTTTTGAAAGTAGGGATTCAATCTTAAAAAAAGAAGTATGGCTGGTTAGGTATAGTGGCTCACGCCTGTAACCCCAGTACTCTGGGAGGCTGAGGTACATGGATTGCCTGAACTCAGGGGTTTGAGACCAGTGTGGGCTCTACCAAAACTACAAAAAAAAAAAAAAAAAATAGCTGAGCACGGTGGTGCGCACCTGTAATCCCAGTTACTCGGGAGGCTGAGATGGAAGGATCACTTGAACCTGGGAGATGGAGGTTGCAGTGAGCAGAGATCGTGCCACTGCACTCCAGCCTGGATGACACAGTGAAACTCCGTCTCAGAAAAAAAAAAAAAGGAAATATGGTCTAGTTTAGACTCACCTCAACCAAAGCAGTTCTTGTTTTATATTGGAATTCTGGGTAAGATTTTCTTTCAAAAACGGGTTCAAATATTATTTTGGTTTAAGTTTTAAAAAGCAATTGTAGCCTACCAGAAAATACTAAAATACCAAGTGTTGGTAAAGATGTGAGGCAACTAGAACATGTTCATCTACAGTACAGCCATACATGAATGATAGAGACACTTTGGAAAACTCTTAGTATCAAACACACACACACACACAAACACACACACACATACACACACACACACACACATACCCCTTGTCATCCAGCAATTCTATTCACTGGTATATACCTAAAAGAAATGAATGCTATATCCACCAAAAGTAATGTACAAGAATGTTCTCAGCAACTTTTATCTGTAATAGCCCCAAACTAGAAAGACCCCAAATGCAAAAATCTTGGAATAAGCATTAGTAGCTTCTACTCATGATTGTGACACGTTAATTTTTGACAAAACATAGAGCCTTTGAGGGCCTCCACTCCACATACTGAAATGCTAAGTAAGGTCTCTTTGCTTTCTAAAATTCATTAATTCCTAATATAATTTCTATGAATTTTCTTGGCCTTTATGCTTACCTTAAATATAGCAAGTATATACACAAGATGTTCTCTACCTGATTGGCACCAAAATTTAACCTAAGCATATCTCTTTAATCCCTACTAAAGAGGCTGGTGGTCTAACAGCTCCTTTTATATTAGTAAATGTAGGTGGCATCCGTGCCGGGCCAACATACAAGCACAAAGACTGAAATACCTAATGCAGGTGATTAAAAATCAATTATAGTCTATTATCTGGAAATAATAATAAACTGCAATCAGAGTAGCCAGAGCTGAAATTTTCTTTGAATCAATAAAAACAACCTAGAGCCACTACAGTGATGGTATGTCATAACTTATACTCAATAATTGAAAGCTCGGTATAGGCAGGCAGCTGTTCCTTTGAGATTATCTACATAAGAAATCTATTTACTATACAAGTTCTATACAGCAAAAAAAAAAAGGGCACACAAGGAAAGTATACTGTTTTTTCTTTTTTACAGGGGTTATATATTACTTTGATAAATGAAAAAAAACAAAAATATAGTTAATAGCCAACTTTTCTTCATGAAGAGATGCCACCTGAATTTAATAGTAGTTTCCATTTTTATATCCTCATTCCAGGTATATAAGTCATCAAGACAGGTGGGAGGGTATACCAGTTGTCACTTCATAAGAAAAGCAGCAAAATGCTAAAAATCATCATTTGAGAAGTTTTGAATCCAAGGAACTTCTTGTATGGATTAGGCTTCCAAATTTTGGAGATCCTCTAGCCTTTTGTAAAAAATAAGACAGGTTATATCCTTCAGATGACAAAGGAAGCATGACACGTAGTAAAATGCCATGGAGAAAAGCACGACCTCATGGAGACCAGGGCACACATATTCGAATTCTGGTCTTGTCATCTAAATCTGAACAAATTGTTTTAATCTTACTGTGACTCAGTCTACTTGTCCATAAAATGAAGAGATTAGATTAGATGATGCTTTTATTTTTCTCTACCACTAAAAATTTCAAAATGCTTATAATTCACTATGTGCTCATTAACATGATATACGCACTTCCTGATTTTAACCTTTATCCACAAAAAAGCCGACTATCCTCATTAACAACAATATCTAGAAATTAGAAATCAGAAGCCACTAAAACTGAATGATGAACATTAAGGTCTGAGGCCTTGAAGAAGGCTTTTCACCACCTGTAAGTTGGGTTTGTATCTATCAAACAAATAAGAGGGCCACAATATATAAATGAAAAAATAAAGTATAAATAAGTGAAAATCCATAATAAACTAGTAGAGAATTAATAAAAAAAGAAACCTCATCAGTGAATCTGTATCTGTTCCAGAAAAGGTCTTCAGTTTCTATATATACACACACAGGTACATACACACATATATACATAAAACACATACATACATATTATTAGCTAAATATAGAGTCAAAATAAAAAACGTGTCTTCTACTCACTTTGACAGAGACACTCCCCCAGCTTTCCCAATCATCTCTTCATGGTGCAACACCGAATGGTTCCATGGAATCTGAAGGAACTTTAAGAGTGTTCTCATCCATCGTTCAGGATGTAAGACAAGTTGTTCATAGTGAACCAACATGCACTTTTTATAACCAACCTCCATACACTGGTTATACATGGTCTCTATAGCACGATTCCACTTGGTCAAACAGTCCCTATAGCTGTTCAGGTCAAATCCAGCTATAGTAACTTTTCGAGAAATCATCGAATGTACTGATGCCCGGCCGTCTCGGACCATCAGGAGAAATTTGGCATTGGGGAATAACCTAGCAAGGTAAGTTAAAGATTTCAGGGCAAAAGGATCTTTATTACATAAATAAGGGGCTGGCTCCCCATGCTTAACAATGATTTCTAGTAAGAAGGCTTGCATGGCAGAATCCAGCACTTCATCAGTAACACCAGCCTCATCCAGGCGGATCTTCTCTTTACTTGACCGTGACCACATCTGCTTCAGGGCCAGGATTCGGGGAATGACCCTGGTTTCCTCTCCACAGCGAATGTCAGGATGTGCATCCAGCATGGCCCTCATGAGTGTGGTTCCACTCCGAGGCACACCTCCAATAAATATTAAAGGCATATCTTTGTGATAGGCAAAGGTTTTGTTGGCTTTGAGGTCCAGGCCAGTTCTCACAGTGGTCCTTGTGCTCTCCAATTTGACTGGCTGGCTACGTTCCTCTATCCGGTGATGGCATTCCATGGCATGTTGGCCCAAGTAAAACACAGTCACAGAACTAATCACCAGACATGCCAATAGTAAGTTCTGCTTCAGCTTTCCAACCATCTTGATGTGGTTATCTTGTTATTAAACAGATATTTTGCTCAAAATGATTTTCGGAAAATGTTCAGGCCATGGAGAGTCTACTTCAGAAAGATAACCAACGTCTAGTAGAGAAAGGAAAACGTTATTTTATCATTACATTGAGATTGCTTACAAATCAGTCACCAGTTATCACCACTGCATTTTAGGTAGAAAAAAGCTGAAACAGTCTTGGATTCTCTGATATTCTTTTTTTTTTTTTTGAGACGGAGTCTCGCTCAGTCGCCCAGGCTGGAGTGCAGTGGCGCAGTCTTGGCTCACTGCAAGCTCCACCTCCCGGGTTCACGCCATTCTCCTGCCTCAGCCTCCCGAGTAGCTGGGACTACAGGCACCCGCTACCATGCCCGGCTAATTTTTTGTATTTTTAGTAGAGACGGGGTTTCACTGTGTTAGCCAGGATGGTCTTGATCTCCTGATCTCATGATCCACCCACCTTGGCCTCCCAAAGGATCCTCTGATATTCTTAAAACAAATTTGAGCAAAATTTGTTTTACTCAGTATATACAGTATAGACAAATTTGAGTAAAAATAAATCAATGTCTATAACCGGAAACAGCTTTTGTTAATGCAGTAATTCTGAAGCTATGTACCTGGTAAAGAATGGAAAATAAATAAAACTATTTCTATCAGTGAGTCAACCAAATATTTAATAAGCCCAAGAATGCCTGGAGTCCAACTCAAGGCTGATCTCTGCTATTCAGACTTGCCTCATCTCCAAGCAGTTATTAGCTCCACATTCTAACAATGAGAAATTATAGAAGAAACATGAAACAACTTCCAAATCTTCAACAGAGATTCAGTTTATTATCCCACAATTTATTTAGGTACTACAGACCAGATACTCAGGCTCGACTGAGGACCAACTTTGAAAAGGAAAACAGTAGAGTAACCTCTGCTCTTGGAAAACAAAGTCTTTTGACAGATATGTAAACAATAACAATAAAATGTGATGAGTGCCTCAGTGGAACTATGCAAAGGGACAATGGGAGCATAATGAAAAGGAGCATGTAATTGACCTGAGGAAGCTGTAAAAGTTTTACAGAAAGTAGGATCAGGTAAAGGACCAGGTGCAGGTAAAGGACCAGGTGCAGGTAAAGGACCAGGTGCAGCAGCTTACACCTGTAATCACAGCTCTTTGGGAGACCGAGATGGGAGGATCGTCTGAGCTCAAGAGTTCGAGACCAGCCCAGGCAACATACTGAGACCCCGCCTCTTTAAAAAAGAAAAGAAAAGAGAAGGGAGGGATATTCTAAACCAAAGGAACTTGTGTGCAAAAGCACAATGGCAAGACAGAACATAGCATAATTAGGTGACAGGAAGAAGTTTAGGAGAGCTGTTGTATAGGCTGCAAAGAAAATTGTATGTATAAATATCTGTGATCTAATCCTCAGAAGGACAGGTAAGATCTGGACACAGGAAGCGCTCTAAGCTGCAGGTACACTACCACCAAAGGCATGGATGTGCAAAAGCAGAAGCATGTATGTGAAACAGCTGGAGCTGCTAGTTTAGCTAGAACAAGGGTACACCGTGGGAAACAGACAGCAACCAGACTACATCTATACCAAAATAATTTACCCTGAATCCTCAGAAGGCAAGTGTGGCAGTTAATTTTATGTGTCAACTTGGCTAGGCTTTGGTGCCCAGTTGTTTGGTCAAACACCAGTCTAGATATGGCTGTGAAGGTATATTTTAGATGTGATTAACACTTAAATCAACAGATATCTAGTAAAGTGGATTACCCTCCGTAACACAGGAAGGCCTCGTCTAACAGGTAAAGGTTTTAAGAGCAAAGACTGAGGTTTCCTGGAAAAGAACTACATCATGGAAACCCTGCCTGTGTGTCCAGCCTGCTACCCAGCAGAATCTGGAGTCAAGCCTGTGGCAGGCCAGGTCACTAACGCAGGCCTCCATAACAACTGTTTCAGTACTGACTGAGTGGTTCAGTTCAATATTAAAAGCTAAAAAAAAAAAAAAGCCAGTGCTGTTATACAACGGCTGGAACGTAACAAAAGCCCACCAAGAGTTTTGCCTAGGCCTTTCCTGGGCCTTAAAGCATGACAAAATAACGAAGGAATTCTTAACAGGACCCATTTAGGATTAAACAAGTTTTATTGGGGGTCTGAAGAAATTCCCCAGGCCTCCACAAACAAGTTTATTGGAGGTCTGAAGGAACACCCCAAATCTCCGTGATTTAGCAGGAGACAAGATAAGGGTAATCACCCCAGCACCTAGACCCATTTAGATTAAGTAAACTTACTGAGGCTCCAGAAAATGCGCTTCAGGACTCAGACTTTAGTTACAGATTAAAATAAGTTAATCACTTACATCTTTAGATGAATGCACACTTACATGCAGACATATAGGTTAGAAGGTACATAAGCTCAGAAAAACTTTGTAATTTTAAGTTGGTCTGGTGATAATTTCCAGGCCTCCCTGTAATCGGTTACAGAAATAAAAACTCTCTTTCTCCCCAGTTCATCTGCATCTCGTTATCGGGCCACAAGAAATAGCAGCCTGACCCTCAATTTGCTCTGGGAACAAGACTGCAACATCAACTCATCTCTGCCCAACTGCCCTATGAATTTCAGACTTCAAAGCCCCACAATCACATAAATGAATCCCTTAAAAATCAGTCTCTTTCTCTCTCTACCCCCGACCCCTCCCCATATACACAGTAGGCATGCGTGTTATCTACCACTCTAAATTCAGTGAGATCCCTTCCAGCCCACTAGCAAAGCAGCCAGTGCTAATGGTTTGCCTTGCCCTGACTACTGGTTGTTTTTCTATAAAACCCTAACACAGGGGTTCGGTTTGTTTTTCTGGAGAACCCTAAATATACCTGGGGAAATGACTAACTACACTAAAAAATACATTCTGAGAGGGAAGACTTCCAGGTACAGCCTAGTGAGAAGGTAGTTAATTCCTCTCCCCAAAAACCAATGATAAAGCTGGGTGAAATGGGCAAAACAACCCTTTCAGTGCTCTGGAAATCCACCAGAAGAATACAACAACCTGAGAAGCATTTATGCTTGAAAACCTGCTAAAAGGTAGGTAGAACAATGAGAGTCTGTGTAAGGTTACTCCCACCTCATCTACCCATTCAGTAGGTACAGAGGTTCTGCAAGGCAGAGCACGGCAAGGCAAAACATTAGGACTGACAGTTTTGCTGCTGGGGTGGAAGGGAGTTTGCTTGGTTTGGAGTGGGTAAGAATACACATGCCCACCTGCATTGTGAGTAAGAGATGGAGCAGGTGGGAGGTGAGTGAGAGGGTGAATAGCTCTAGAAGGCGAAGGTTGCAGTCCAGGTGGGGCACATTTGTTGGCCAACCCTGAAGTGGCATGCAGGCACAGAGGAGACATGAAAGGACTGGGTGGAAAGTAAAAGACAGGGCAGATCTGAAAACAGCATAAACTTTGTATGTGCTCCCTACCCACAGAGGTCTACTGGCAGAGGACGAACACCTTACTGGCTCAAAATGTCTGAGGCAACCACTATCCAAGCACTGGGTGACCACTGATCACTAAGCTATGCAGACAGGAAGGCAACTCCTAGAAAGCTATGCTTAAAAATGAAAACAATTATAAAGTGTGTGCACACTTTAAGTATATATACTTAAATAAAGTACATATACTTTATACTATATATACTTTATATAGACATAAACAATCCTAAAAGTGTGTGTGTATATACATATACACATATATATGAGAGCAACATCAGCATACATTTAAATGACGAGGCAAATTTATAGAGACAGCAGAGTGAAAAAGCAGGGATTTAAGTGCAAGCTTACATGAAGGAACTTTTTGCAGTGACTGAACTGTTCTAAAACTGAACTGCTGTCATAGTTGTACAACCCTATAAAATCTACTAAAAAATTATTGAATTACACCCTCATACTTGTGAAAGGAAAATAAATATTGGGGCCCCCAAATCACTAAGCTAAAGGGAAAAGTCAAGCTGGGGACTGCTTATGGCAAACCTGCCTCCCATTCTATTCAAAGTCATCCCTCTGCTCACTGAGATAGATGCATATCTGATTGCCTCCTTTGGAAAGGCTAATCAGAAACTTAAAAACATGCAACTGTGCGTCTCTCACCTATCAGTGACCTGGAAGCCCCTTCCCCACTTCAAGTCTTCCTGCCTTTGCTTCCAGCTGTCCCACCTTTCCAAACGGAACCAACGTACTTCTTACATATACTGATTGATGTCTCATGTCTCCCTAAAATGTATAAAACCAAGCTGCACCTCAACCACCTTGGGCACATGTCGTCAGGACTTCCTGAGGCTGTGTCACAGGCGTGTTCCCCAACCTTGGCAAAATAAACTTTCTAAATTAACTGATACCTGTCTCAGATTTTGGAGGTTCACATACTATATATATAAATTACACTTCAATACAGCTTTTTTTTAAAAAAGGAATTCATTACTAGAGAAACACTTCCACAGTCTCAGTAGAATACAACAACTAAGAACTGGTTCTTGTTTATTCATGTGTATGATTTAATCATTCATTCAATATATGTTTGAGCACATAGTTTTGCGCCAGGCACTATATAAAGCTTCAACAAAGAATCACAAAGACTGGGTTGAGATTAAAATATCAGCTTAAAAAACTGCAAAGAAAAAAGTATTAAGACAATTGGTGGCAATATAGCATTAAAATGTCTATGCACAACATTGTATCCATTATAATAGAAGACACACTTAAGATGTTATCCTAATATTCAATTTAAAAGGAGCCAGGTAGAAAGAAAAGGAAACAACAGCAAAAGAGAATAATGTAGAAAACAGAGAAGAGTCATCCTATTATACAATAACATTTTGGTTAAAGAAAGTAAAACCAGGCTGGGCGCGGTGGCTCAAGCCTGTAATCCCAGCACTTTGGAAGGC